>NW_006408533.1:33326861-33343694 GCF_000296735.1 Chrysochloris asiatica | reverse complement strand
TTACGGGAGTAGAAAGCCTCATCTTTCTCCCGCGGAGCGGCTGGTAGTTTCGAACCGCTGACCTTAAGGTTCGCAGCCCGATTCGTAACCACTACCGCTACCAGAGCTCGATAGAGGGGATATATTTCAAAGTTAGATTTCTGAAATGCCTAGCTGAGAAAAGGTGTCATGGAAAAACCCCTGATATCGTTTTAGTATTGCCCTGAAGATTCTTCAGTGATCCACTGCACATGAAGAAACTAATCCTGCGTGTCTTCTGTTTTAGGGAGAGGAGTGCGCCTGTACTACATCGGAGGAGAAGTCTTTGCGGAATGTCTGAGTGACAGTGCAATCTTTGTGCAGAGCCCCAACTGTAATCAGAGATATGGCTGGCACCCTGCAACCGTGTGCAAAATCCCACCAGGTAACCACCCAACCGTGTTAACAATGTGCTGATTTCTTCTAGTTGCTAATAATTCTAGGAATTAGGAGATCATTTGCACACATTTATATTCCACAATCTATAGTCCTTCTTAAATGATTTTTAAATAATGATACAGTTTTTACACTTCGTTCTACTGTTTTATAACTCGTAGGTTGTAATCTCAAGATCTTCAACAACCAGGAATTTGCTGCCCTTTTGGCTCAGTCTGTCAATCAGGGCTTTGAAGCCGTGTACCAGCTCACTCGAATGTGCACCATCAGGATGAGTTTTGTGAAAGGCTGGGGAGCAGAGTACCGGTGAGTACTACCTACTCGACTCTTTGCATCTTCTGCAGTTCACTTGTACTGTTTCCATCCAGCTTACTGAATTAGGGGCCTTTAAATTCAAGACTACTGGAGTACCTTTTTCAAAGTACTGTGCTGACTTTACAGGAGATATGATTAGGAGCTGTGCAAAAATGTATGTTTTAATATACAGGGTGTTAAATATCTTAAAAGAGTTGATTGGAAGGTTGTATCAGTTCATAGGAGAGCCATTCTCATTTGGGGCTCAGGTAAAGCCTCCTGGTAGAGTTGCTCATGTGTGATTTAAGTTCTAAACGATGGATAAGATTGCAGTAGGCATTGCTGTGAGGGGTTTATGAAGGATATGTCTTCAGTAGAGACGAATCAGGCTAGATAAAGACATTGAGACTAGCTGAATGTCAATAAGAGGTGGAACTTTATTCAGTAGCAGGAGGGGATAGTACACCTTTCAACAAGACTAAAAATGGCTGTGACTGCTGCTATCCTTTATTGGGTTGAAACATAAGATTGCCATCTTAGTAGTGTGGAAATTAGGCCTTGAAAAGTTTGATAATTTCCCCAGGTAGAGAAAGGACTGGAAAACAGAATTGCTTCACTTCTTTTTCTCAACCTCTTCTCTAAAGATTGTTGTCATTAGTGCCGTTGAGTCTGTTTCACACTTGCCAGGCTGTAAACCTTTGTAGGAGCAGAAAGCCTCATCTTTTTAAACAAGGAAGTGACTGATGGACTTTGAATTGCTAACCGTCTGGTTTGCAGGCCAGTGCTTATTCTTCAGAGTCACCAATACTTCCTGCTCTCTAAAGATAGTAGTAAAAATGATGTGATTTAGTTTTACCTTCCCTTCACCAGATCCATCTGGAAAAGAGGGAAACTATTCATTGCTGATTCTACCTTAACACCCCACCCCACCCCCCACCCCCCACCCACCTCATTCTGAAACTAAGTACACTCACCAAAGCTTGTGAGCCAGCCACTTCATGCCTTACATTTTTACATTTCTCAGACTGGACCTGTTTTTGAAGACAGCCTAATGAGATTAAGATGATTAAGACAAGTATATTACTGAGAGAACTTGCTTGCAGCTATCCACTGATCTTTGAGACATGTGTAAACATATTTTATCTGGAACAAACCTATGCATGTATGAGCTGGAGCTTAGTAACAATACTTTTTTACTTAGCCTTATACCGTAATAAACAGAAAAGAAAAATGTGGTTGACAAATATGTCAGAGTTATGTGAACCAGTGCCTGAAGTGAGTTAACATGGTAGGAGTTAAGCCCTCTAGTGCAGGTCTGTGCGTAAGGAAGAGTGGGAACAACTGCCTTAAACCCAAATTAAGAGTTAGTTTCTTGGTAATTAAACTAATCCAGTAATAAAAGTGTGAAAACAAACTGGGAAATATCTAGAATTCAGCAAATGGCAAAGTCAAAAGTAAAAGAGATCTTAGTATGATTACTGAACAAGGCATGGTCCAAGGGAGAAATAGAAGTGCTAAAAGAACAGTCAGAGAGGTTAGTCTTGTGCATACCTCAAGGATAATATGAGTCAACATGTAGAGTGGGGTAAATACAACTTTGAGATTTATAAATAAAAATATAGTTGTTGTTATGTGGAGTCAGTTCCGACTCATAGTGACCCTGCACAGGGTTCCTGAGGCTGTAAATCTTTACGGAAGCAGAAAGCTTCCTCTTTCTCCAGTGCTAAATTGAAATAGAGTCCTGGTGTGATGCTGTAGGATAAGCATTGGACTGCAAACCACAGGGTCAGTGGTTCAAACCCACCAGTCACTCCTCGGAAACTCTATACAGCGTCTCTGTGAGTCAGAGCCAACTTAAAGTACAGAGTCTGTACAAGCCAGATTTTATTGATCACAGTTGTTCTTCCTAGCATGTTTTAGGAGTAATCATCTACCAGATATGTGGGGTCTCCTAGAGACAGGTTTGGGTGGAGACTGGGATTAAAGTGCTCATAGTTAGTGTAGGAGATACAGGAAACGCTGGTAAGGAAGGGAGGGTGAGGCGGGGAGTGGGGAAGTCAGGCAGGGAAGCTGTCCACCACAGTGGGTGGTCATGGGAGTTCATTCCCTCAGGGAAACTTTGAGAGAATTAGACCACCCAGGGGAGAGGTGTGCTAGGGCTTGCCAATTCCCAGGTCACTGGTTGGGGGCTGCTCTCGGGATGTTCATTCCCCGGCGTATCTAGCGTGCCCTACCTGGGGTGGAGCAAGGAAGACCTCAGGCACGGAAATGCCAGTCCTTTTGATTGGAAGTTGTCTGGAGGCACACAAAGAAATCTGAAGATTGTAAGTGGGGCACTGACCCCATCTGTTAGAGAAAAGCACCTCTTGGGAAATACAATTTAAAAACATTTTGAGCTTGTGTTGCTGGGAAATGAAGAGTTAACAATGACATCAACTTTCTCATGCTTGAAGAACTGTCACGTAGAAGAAGCAAGCAGACTTTTTGACTTACTCTCTATAGGAAAGAAGACAACTGAAATCAGTACATGGAGTGACAGGATATCATTGACAGCCCATTTTGTTCAAGTCCTAGAGGTGTTATTAAAGGACTGAACAATGCTCCTAAAAGGAATGTTATTCGTAGGCTTTTGTGGGAGAAGATTGGGTTCTTGACCTTCTGTGATAAGAATGTGGCTTAGATCAAAATTCTGTTTTGTGTTGGTATCCTTGAAATATGGATTTGTGAGTCATTTAGACTTTGATATTTGAGTATTTACTGTTCGGTGGTTGACTCCTAATAAGTAAGGTTCATAAGTTTCGTAGGGGCCATCCTTACTCTCTTTTGTTCTGGCCAGATTATTGATAATGCTTATACTCTCTCTAAAAAGGCCCTATTTGGGGTGGTAAATAATATAGTCACCTTACAAACGTAGGAATCGGTGGTAGTTCATTGGTGGAACCCTCAACTTCCATGCGAGAGGCTCGGGTTTGATTTCCAGCCAGTATACCTGGAACACAGCCACCGCCTGTCTGCCAGTGATGACTTATATGGGCTGCCGTGGGTCGGATTGACAACTTGCAACAGCATGGTGCTTAATAGGTTTTTGAAGTTTCAAGATAAAACTAATTAGGAAGGATGATCTGGCAGTCTGCTTCCAAAAAACCCAACAATGAAGACCCGTGGGTCACAGCTATCCAATTCTGCATGGATTCGTTGCAAGTTGGGGGCCTGACTTGATGGCCAGGGCTCCTTAACTAACAACAGTAACAACTAATTTTAATTTTAGAGGAAAAGAATGTTTTTAGAAACCTCTTTAAATGATGAAAGTGCCTGAAAGAACTTTGTTGTACTTCATCAATTTTTTTTTCCCAAAATAATAAGTATGTAAAGTTAATGCATATTCAAATGAATTTAGGTTTTAGTGTATATACCCTATTAATTTTCCTAAGTTCTTAATAAATGCATGTACCTAGACACAATCATATGTTCTTTTAATTTTACAATGATTTTCTTTATTCATTTAAACAGAAGGCAGACGGTAACAAGCACTCCCTGCTGGATTGAGCTTCATCTGAATGGACCTCTACAATGGTTGGACAAAGTATTAACTCAGATGGGATCCCCTTCAGTGCGTTGCTCAAGCATGTCATAAGGCTTTATCACCAATCAAGTCCCATCGAAAGACTTAATGTAACAACTCTGCTGTCATAGTATTTGTGTATGGTCCCCATGGACTATTTACTATCCAAAAATTCAAGAGAGAAAACAGCACTTGAGGTTTTATCAATTAAAGCACCTTGTGGAATCTGTTTCCTACATTTGAATCTTAGATGGGAAAGCTAGTATCTAGAAATAACCCTCCCATGAAGGAGGAAGAGAAGATTTTTAAAGACTTAATGATGTCTTGGGCGTAAATTGAGTATCCCAAAGGTTTATTATAACAGTAGTAATGATGTGTACGGGAATGTCTCATGATTGGGTACCACAGTATTGTGCTGTTTATATACATGTTTAGTTTGCATAAATTAGTGTGTGTGCTGCTTCTTGTTTTAGGCAAGCCTTTATAATGTTACAGTTCCTAATCTGTTACTCCCACTTCTCCGTTATTTTTGTGTCTTTTTTAATATATAATATATATCAAGATTTTCAAATTATCATTTAGAAGCAGATTTTCCTTGTAGAAAAATGAAATTTCCTGCCTTTTACCAAAAATAAACTAGTGGGGGAAGAAAAGTGGATTCACTTTTGAAATCCTTGACCTCAATGTGTTTGTGGGAATTAAATGATCATTCTTTTTGTGTTTATTTACTGTTAAGTTTTGTTACGGAAACCATAGCGAAGATCTTTCCAAACCTTTTCTCCATTCCCACACTTGTCCTGATATCAAAACAGCATTACCTGACACACGGCGCCAGTGGTGGTCGCACTGGTCCTGTGGGCACAAGTGGCCTCGAGGGGTGACCCCAGGGGTGCAGCACAGAGTGGAATTAGGGAGGAATTCCATTTGCCCTACAACCAAGTTTTAATGGCTAATCATTGCCTTGTGAAAACCTTAGCAGTCTATCAATCGATCCTTACGCTTCATAAAAAAATGCACATGGCAGTATCATTACATTCAGGGGTACCTGAATTATGTCAGTATATTTATTCTGTTTTCACAAAGTCTGTCGATGAATTTGAATACTATTTTTAGAAGGCATTTCAAAATATCTCAGCAACCGAACCTGTACTCTTTGACATGTGAGTACTTTCATTCGATCTATCAGATTACATTATGAAATGGACCTTTTGTAAATGTTACTGCTTCTGCAGAATACTTAGGAAAGTAATGCTGAGGTATGATGAGATAGGGGCCATCTGTTTTAAAAATATATTGTATTCAATTGGTAAAAATCAATGTTATTTTTCAAAATTATGAACTTAGAATGAAAAGATTGGGAGAGAAGCAATTTAGCAAGTTTTTCAGCTTGTAATTATTTGTAGCCTGAGCTGGTCTTAAAACCAGTTCATAACTGTCTCCATGACGGACTATATTATTACCACCCATATTTTAGGCTCTGCTGTCAGAGGAGATTTCATAAACTTTTGGTAGTCCATTGTGCAGCATATAATTCTCATGTCTACTATTAACTCATTGCAATTTTTATATGTATATTTTTTCATCTCAATAGAAATGGAAAATAACCACTCCTAATCCCCTCTTAGTAAATTTTCATATTTTGAAGATAGCTATATCTTTGGTACTTGTTCTTTGAAATCATGCTCACTGGCACATACCGGTATCATTTTTCAGTATTTTGAGTATTTGATTGTTTTCTATTGGGTACTGCCCATGTTCCTATATTTGTATGTTATATGTATTTGTTCATATAAATATGGCAATGATTTTTTTTTTTCTTCCATTCATTCAAAAAATATTTATTGTTTCCCTATTATTATGTGCCAGGAACTTTCTTAGCCTTTGGCATGAGGTGAACAAGACAGACATGGTACCTCTCTTTGCTGAGCCAGCAGTTACAATCCTAAATCATCATATTTGTCGTGAAGGGAGACAGATGGGGTTCTGTGCTTGACCATATCAGAGGTGGGGCTTCGGGTAGGAGCAGCGGGGAAAGCTTCTCAAAGGAAGTGACTGAGCTAACACAAGACAGATGAGAAGGAACAAACTGGAGAACCAGGAGAGAGTGGCCTTCTGGCAAAGACAACAGCATCAAATTCATTTTCAGAAGGAAACCCATTTGCTAGGTGTAAATGCTTTATACAAAAACCACTACACAGATCCAACTTGGAGGATCAGAATGGTTCAGTCATTTATAATATGTTGAAGGTGGCCTTATTTTGTGATATACTGTTTCATATTCTAGGGTTTCTTCTGTCTTAAACCCTGGTTGAACGTGGTTGTCATGTGTACCAGGTCAGTACCACTGAAATGATCAACCCCATCTTTAATCTGCCTGGGGTAAATTCTAAGTTTTCACCATCGTAGCAACTGGCTGCCTGCTACCAGACTGTCATCAGTGCATAACTACTTCTACTGCCAATCGTGTGTGTGATTAGGGTCAGTGTCCCATCAGACCTGCTGGAGCTATTCCATGATGCTCTGTCTCTTCCTGAGAACATGTGGTGGTAGGGAACAGTTTGGGGAGCAGTGGATCAAGGCCGTGGCTGTTTCCCTCATATTGAGGCAGTACCAGCAATGACATTTCAATATGGAGCACATCTCTACAGAACTGGTGGGATTTTCCAGCATAATAGGAAACCGGTACTCAACTCTTTGGAAACACGCGTGGAGCATTGGCTTCATCATGGGTGGATGATATTTGTGTGATTATGTATATTTGCTTTTTAATGAGATGCTCTTTTTGCAGTCTATTTACCATGACCTAATATTTGTCTCTGTTTTTATTTTAATGATTCCTAGCTTTTATGGGTGGTGGTTTTTACTGAGTGATAGGGTCTCCTCTATTGAATTTGGTCTTTATCTAAGTTAACAGCATTATTTAGAATTCATTCTAAGCCATACTGGTCATTTTCTCAGTGGGACTTAAGTTGAGAACTGAGTGACCATGATTTTTATCAATTCTAATACCACTGGTGCTTTTCTAGGTGGGGTTGATAGGGAGGGTGAAGAGGGCTAGAGGCTGGTGTTCACATAGACTTTGGTCTAACCATTGACAAATGCTTTGTTGTAATTGTATATTGGGAGTTCCACATTTGAAAAAAGAATTGCATTTTTAAAAAAACTTTGAAAAGTAATTGGTTGAAATGAGGAATATGACTGGATGTAAGCCAACTTTTTGGAGCATCATAACTTATTATCTTCTTATCCTATTCTAAAGAAGTTTTCCTGATTAGGTTTGAACTACACCAATAAGACATTTCAGCTCATTTAACCTTGTGATGCACATTCATTTCAGTAAACACATAATTGATGCTTATTATTTACCCAGCCTTTATTCTTATAAACGAGGTTCGCTCTCTCCACTCTCAGGACCTATGTGCCAGAAGGAAACCTGCCTAACTTTGCTCATAAGCTAAATGTACTTATTCTGTACTCTTCATTTGTATTCTAGTATATATCAACAAATTGTTTTAATGTTTAGTTGTTGTTTTTTAACTGTAAACCATACCCAATTTTACTCCCATCTCTATTTCAAACACTGTCAGATTGTTGTCTGTTAAAATCATTTTAAATTCACTTTATTTGTGCCTTTATTGTTATTTTCATTAAGGCTAACACTTTGAAGGAGTCCTGGTGTGGCATTGTAGGATAAACACTGTCTGCTAATTATAAGATTAGCAGTTCAAATTCACCAGCCACTCCTTGGAAATCTGTACTTGGTCTCTATGAATCAGAACCAACTCGATGGCACTTAACAGCAACAAGACTTTGAAGGTGAAAAGCAAACAGCCACCTTCTTGCTAGTTAAATAAAAGATTGTGTCAAGGGGGCTTCAAAAAGTTTGTGAAAAAAATCATGGAATTTTTCTACAAACTTTTTTAAGCCTCCTTGCATATACCCAGTTGGCTTATCTACCTCAGCCAAAAGCTATTGAAATATACCTTAACATCTTTCTATCTTATTGTAAGTATCTGAATACTCTGAACATTTATTCAATATTAGGAACCAACCCTCTGGTCTGCAGCTGATGTGTGAGATGAAATAGTACCAGACAATCTTTACTTAGAAATTGTCTTTATGTAGTGAACATGCACCCAGAGCATGCCCACTACATAAAAACCCAGAGACATACCTAGTCCATAGCCCATGCTCTTTTCCTCGGGTGCTTTACTTTGCTCAATCCTTTATGCTCATCAACTGAATTTTTAACTTCCTCCCCTTCTGACTGCGAGGCACATGACAATACCCATGCCTGCTGTGTGCTGTCTGCACACATCCGAATGTGTGTCTCCTTTTGCTTTTACTAATGTCTAAAAGGAGGGTGATCTTCATACTCAGTCCTAGTTTCTCCACCATGAATACTGATTTGTTCAGAAATGTCTCTGGGACTGGCAAATAGCATTAATCATCAGATTTTCCTTGAAATTGTATCTAGGATTATAAACTGTTCTGACTGCAGCCAATGATGCCACGGTTACCATCTTGGGCCATATTGATTGTGGTATTTAAGGCAGTCAAGAGTAATGATGGTGGCAATGGGTGAGTCTTCAGAGGTAGTCAGCAATGTGCTTTTGAGTTTCTTAACATATCTTTTCAAGGCTATCTTGTTTGTTCTTGTTTGCTGTTTGTGTGGGCGAATCAGTAGAATTCCTGTGTTATGAGCATCTCAACCAGGAATGTGAGCCATAGTACATAGCCCCATGATGACCTTGATGGTACGAACTTGTCTAATGTGGTCTCATGAATTCTTGAGTAGGAAATGTTTTATCTAGAATATCCTAGCTAACTTTATATATAGCAGAACTGCCTCAGATCTTTTTAGTAGGAAGTAAAGTATATGTGTGTAAAATTACATATTGATAGACACTCCACAGAAGAGCTAACAGGGATAGTTACAGCAATATTGAATCATTTGTTTAAATCATTGACCTCAGTAAAAAATTCTTATTTTGCCTGCATTTTTCTTTCATGGATAGACTATCAATAATTCCTTACCCCCCCCTATTCTGCCAGAGCCCTAATTTGGCAGTTTAGTTATTAGTATGACATTTTGGGGCAACTTGACAAATAAGAATACCCAGAGTTTGATATTAAATAAAACTCCGTCACATATCCCTACACCAAATTATTCATTCTGTGTTCCCTGGGAAGTACTAATTTAAGGATTAACTTGGGTGGCAGTGAGGGAAGTAATGTTCGATTGCTCCTCTCAGTTCTGCTCTGGTGTCATACTACTGTTGAAGTACTTCTACCATGTCAAGTTCTCTAAGCATCATCTGAAGGTGGGTCAGACCTGACTTGCCTAACTTGATCAACACAAATGGATTTACTAAGGTTCTTTGGGTCATATGTAGCTCACAGGGGATCTGACCAGAGTACATAAGCCTGTTAACTTCCTGTTAGTTGGTGTGCTGCCTTGAGATCATCATGGAGTTAACAGTTTTCATATAAAGGCTCATTTTGCTGTCTAGAGTGGGGATGTGGATATGCTTTTAATTTTTAGTTAACAAAGATGGTAATTTATTGAATAAATCAAGAAATTCATTGTATTGATGTAAGGGCAAAAGTGAAGTTTTATAATTACCAAAATACTATATGCTTTCTAAATCACATCCGACTTCTCTTTGTCCTTGTGGCTTCAAAGTTTTGGGCTGTTAATAGCATTAGTCACTAGGTACCTTGCTATATTCTAGTTCCGTATTATGCTCTACCTTTCCCAGTGCCATACTATAAAGCTGGTGTTTATCATTTGTCTGTGGGAACAGAATTCTTACTAAATTCTCTGCTTTAAAATAAGCTTTTCTCAGTCAATCCTTAAGAATTGTTTGCCACTCTTCATTTTCACATTCTTGGGTTGCTTAAGCGGAAAGAAAGGGAAAAAAATTTGAGTCAGAAAGAAGAATAGGGTCCTTTCTGGTAAATAGGTATGAAGTACCTACTTTCTGAATGTACTCATTTGTTTATGTAACTAATGTGCATACAGATTAAATCAGGAGAAATCATTTAGCACATTGTTAGCAAGTAGATAATGTATGAGTTTTACTTTAAACAACCCTATTTGTTGGCAAAATCCAAGTTGGTCATTTCTTGACCAACATTACCTCAGGTTTGGTTTTGTTATTTTGGCCCTAATCCTTCGGACACAAATAGCGGAATCTCTTCCTAGTTGATAGTGAAGCTGTGACCCTGGCAGTTTTTATAAGGAGGGCAAGACATTACAAACTAGAGATTACACATGACAGCAGTCCTGCAGCTGGTGAACTAGATCACAGTCTTGTAGGCAAAATAAAACTAATCCAAATCAAAATATTCTTTTTTGCCATCTTTTCCTAAGGCCAAGCTTCCCTGGTAAAGCACAGTGAAGCAGAACGTAATTCTGGGCCTTGGGAATCTGAAGGTAGTATCTTAGTTTATGCAACAAGGATGTGAGAACTAGCTGCCAGGAACAAGGGTTTTCATAAACTAAAGACTGGAAAGACAGAAAACGGAATTCTTCATGTAATTTATACAGATCTCAAGAACATACATACAGTAAATGACTAAATCATTAGTCAAAAGCAGAAGAACATGTACCTAAATGATCAGACCAGTTCCCCTTCTAGGACCTGTCTGAAAACAGGTCTCCAGGGTGAACCTTTATATACACTGTTCAATGAATTGCATTCATATTCCCAACTGTTTCTAAAATCGACATCTTTAAGTCAGACCTAACATTCTTTTGAAGCTAATGCCTTATGCTCCTGAAAATTGCTGTTTTCTCCGTGAGTGGTGGTAAGGAACCCACTGCCGTGCGTGGGGCTGAGGGGTTCCCTGGGCACACAACTTTCACTGCTGGATGCTGAGAAGTCTCAGGCTCACCAAGAAGATTGGGTCATCCTAGTGCTTTATCTTCATTCTTTTACATTGTGATGTGGTTAAATTCTGCCACGTGACTCAGCATCTCTGTGTCTTCTAGTTGGACCATGAGTTTTTGGCTAACAGTAGGCAAAGGCACCGAACTGGTGTTGAGACTCAATTTAGAGATCCTGATACAGAAAGGTTTAATGAAGCAGAGGAGGCAGCAAGATGACCAAGTTCTGAAGAGCGTGTGTGTGTGTGTGTGTGTGTGTATGTATCCTTGAAGGGTTGAAATCAAAATCTTCAGAGGGGAAATCCAACCTCTGACACGCCATTTCCCAGACTCTTCAAGAAGCCAGAATGTGGTATTCTGCAGTTCAGTGAATACTGCATTGAAATTAAGAAATGCATCACACAATAGCAAGCGAAGAAACTGAATGTCCCAGAAGGACAAGTGCAGTTGCCCTCAGTATTTATAGCTACCTAGGCACTATGGGCTAATGTGTCAAACTGCAAAGTTGTTTGAACTGCAAGGTTGGTGGTTCAAGGTTACCAGCTGCTCCTTGGATACCCTATACAGGGTTGCTATGGGTCAGAATCAACTCAATGGCACTTAACAACAACCACAACCAGGCACTGTAGGATAAGCACTAGACCATGAGTTCAGGGGTTCAAATTCAAGCACGTCTCAGAAACACTCTATCCAGGGTTGCTAAGAGTTGAAACTGACTCGGCGGTACTAAACACCAACACCTTTATTAAAGGACTCTTGGTGTGGCGCTGTTGAATCAGCACTGGACTGTGAACCACAAGGTTGGCAGTTCAAAGGCACCAGCTGCTCCTCAGCAACCCTGCATGATGAGGTCACTGAGTCGGAATTGGTTTGGCAGTGCGTAACAACAGCCACTCTTACTAAGGTGCACCCCAGACGGAACACAGACTTGTGATGTGAACATTTTCTAGTGGGGCATTTGTTTTGTGATTCAGTGTGGTAGGTAAAGACTGTCACTTTGTCATCTGGTGGCCCTCTTTGAATTCTCTGTGCACTGTGACGAAGACGTGTTCTTTGTAAGCTTTAAACCCGTGGTTGTCAAAAGTACAATGTGGTTCTGTTTTAATTTTTTTCTAAATAATGAACTAAGGTTTATTGCATCTGGCTTTCAAGTTAAAATATTGTGAAATACTGATATACCACCCCCAAATATTTTGGTCAGTTGAAGTGCAAAAGAAAATAGTTCTGCCTAAGAAAACATTGCTTAAATGTTCTATGATTTCTGGTCAGTTATATATATATTTGTGTGTCTGTGTGCCTTTCATTTTTTATCTTGTTTGTTCTCTCCCTGTGTTAACACTTTCATCAGTAGAAAGTGAATTTTTCCTAGTATTAAAAAACATGCCTTTTGAGTTTTTTACCATGTTATGTGGGACTAGTTTTTAATTGATTTTAGTAGAAACAAAAACTATACTTGTGTATCTCACATATAAAAGTATCTCAGGAGCACATCTTGATATTTTGAATTTTGTGTTCGTAACAATGTTTATCCCAACTTTCCTGATGTGAAACACCCACTGCTTAATATCCCCGCGACAGTTGTATGGGAGGAAATTTCAGGGTTTGTCTATGCAGAATTAGTGATAAGATACAGAAGAGCTATGCTCTAAACAGAAACAAGCTAGAAGGTGAAATCCATGAATATCTTCAAAATGGAGATACACTCAACAAAAACGAATACTTTTTTTTTTTTAAAGAAGCGCCATTGGAAAATACAGGGAAGGCATGTGGTGCTGTAGGATAAATAGATCAGCCAGTTGTGGGAATCAGTATTTTATTGGTTAGTTGACTGCTTCCTTCAAACTCTTACACATGCTGCTGCTTTTGTTGTTGTTAGGTGCCATCAAGTCAATACTCAAAGCAAACCATGAATAGGGTTTCCAAGGAGCAACTGGTGAGTTTGAACCATCAACCTTACAGCTCAAACTGACCTTGCAGTTCAGAGCTTTATCCTGCAGCGCCACACCAGGATGCACAAAAGGGACCTCTCAAGAAGGCTAAAATGCTCTACCTGTTTGGCACTGAGCAACCCAGAGCCTAGTATGGCTTCATGACATTTAAGCTAGCCAAGTCCCAGTACCAGCAAGTTGATTCCGGCTCGTAGTAATCACACTGAACAGAGCAAAACTACCCCCTCAGGTTTTCAGATCTATAAATCTTGACAGGAGCCAACTGCTACATCTTTTTCCCCTGGAGTGACTTGTAGGTTTGAACCGCTGACTGGACACTTAGCGGCCGAGCACTTAACCACTGTACCACCAGGGCTCCTTTCTACACAAATCCTACCTAAATTGATACAACCTAAAAAGAACCTCCCAACACTGCAATACCATATCAGATGACAGATGATTAAAAGAAATCTGGAGTGTCACCCCCACTGGGCTGGGAGCACATGCTGCCCACCAGCCCATTAGCAAGACACAGATTAACTGCACCAGGAGATCTGCTCCACAGATTCATCAAGCAGGAGAAGGGTAGTGGAGAAGTGTTGGGCAGCTGTTCAGGCTTTTGACCCATTTGACATACCCTCTTCTAAAGAGATTGAAAACTCAGTAGTTAGGGAGCAGGCAGGTGGATACCAAACTCTGATTCCAGTGGGATTTTAAGAGTCAGGTTTCTCCAAGTGCTAGAGTAAAGGTCAGTACCTCAGCCACTCAAGAACACACTTGGACTGTGCAGTTAAGCTGCTTCCTTTTTTCTTTTTTTAACTTTTTATTGTGACTTGAATGAAGGTCCACAGACAAGATCATCAGTTCTATAGTCAACAAATCACACCCCCTGTTTGATCTCAATGACCTCAACCCCCTGCATACAACAGCCATGCCACTTTCTCCCTGCACCCCCACCTACCATCCCCTCCCAACCTTGTCCCCTGGCAAAAGTTGCCCCTTTGATCCTGAATGATCATTCCATGGTGAGCACACCTCACCAGTGTTGTTGTTCCGCTGACATGCCTATCCACCATTGGGCTGAAAATTGGGCCACAAGGGTGAGTTCCCTACCAGACCCAAAAGGGGGGTCAAAGACCACAGTCTCTGGCTCCTCCAGTCTCCCTCTGACCATCAAGCCCAGTTCTATAATTTTGAGTTCTGTTCCATACCCTCACCCACTCTTTCCAGGACCTTCCAATAAGATCCTTTTCAGAACAACTGGCAATGGTTCCAACTTCCTTCTTAATGGACTCATCTTTTTCATCAAAACACACGAGAAACTTGACCTCAAAATCAGAAGTTCCCAAACGCAGGAATCCAAAAGAATGGTATACTTAAACAGAACTATTTTCATTTACTGTTGGTAGGTGTCATCGAGTCGGTAACGACCCACAGTAACGTCATACACAACCAAATGAAACACCGCCCGGTTCTGTGCCATCCTCACAATTGTTGCTTCATTAGAGCCCGCTGCTGCCACCACTGTGCCAATCCTTGTTGATGGTCTTCCTCTTGTTCGCTGACCCTCCACTTTACCCAATGATGTCATTCTCCAGGGATTGCTCCCTCCTTGTAATACATCTAAAGTATGAGTATCAAAGTCTGGCCATCTTGGATTCTCAGCAGCATTCTGGTTTTGCTTTCTCCAGCACAGATTTGTTTGTCCTTCTGGCAGTCAAGATTAAGTGTGTCTATTTAAGACATATGCTTTCTCAAAGACATTCCTATTTTTGATTTGCTAACATGCAAGGAGTCCTGGTGTGGCGCTGTGGGCTAATGCGTCAGACTGCAAAGTCGGTGGTGGTTTAAGCTCATCAGCTGCTCCTTGGAAACCCTATACAGGGTCGCTATGGGTCGGAATCGATCACAAAAGCAACAACAACAGGAATAAAGGTGCAATTTATTGAAGACTTTCTAGATTAATCATGATCATACGATTCTTAAATGTGAATATGTGTAGTTGTTGTTAAGTGCTGTCGAGTCAGTTCCAACTCAGTGACCTTCTGTAGGATTTCCGAAGAGTGGCTGGTGAACTTGAATTATCCACCTTGCGGTTCAAACAGACATTGTGGTTCAAACCGATATTGCAGCCCAGTGCATTAACACACAACACCACACTGTTACCTTATATTAATAGGTTTCCTGGAGTTGAATCATCCTTAATTCCTATAATAAATGCTTTCTAGTCATATTTTTGTTTTTAAGAAGCCACTGAATTCTAGTTTCTGTATTAAAAAAATAATAACTTGTATTTTTGCTTAAAAGTGAGATTGGTGTAAATTTTTCTTTTACTATCCGTCTTTAATTCTGGTAAGAGTTGGCTGCTGTTGCTGGGTAGGTGCTGCCCCGATTTGACCTACACTGAGCGACTGTCTGTACAACAGCCTGAACTACCACGCACTCCCGCACCACCCTCACAAACCTAGTTGTTTCAGCCCTTTGTTGCTACTAATGTCTCATTACATTTCCTTTACTACTTTTGTTGTTGTTGTTAAGTGTCATCGAGTCGGTTCCGACCCATAGCAACCCTGTACAGGGTTTCCGAGGGTGTAAATCTTTACAGGAGTAGAAAGCCTCATCTTTCTCCCGCGTAGCGGCTGGTAGTTTCGAAGATTTACTACTAGAGGTCAGGAAATAAATGGTTATGACTGGGTTGTTTCTAATTCTTGACTATTATAAACAATACTAAAATCAGCATCAGACATCTTTGACCATATTTCTGATGGCTTCCTTAATATGAAAGATTAAAACTGGAATTACATGTCCAAAGGGCTACATTAAGAAAGCCCTTATAGGGTTTTCTTTGGACTGAGAACCAACAACAGCAGATAACATCTGAAATTGCCATATGTGCATGACAACACCACCAAGAACTCAATCCAGATATAGAAGTATTTAAAGTAAAACAAACCTACAAGACTGAAAAAATGGAAGTCAACTACAAAGCAAAAAGAGGGAAAAGTGTAGATACAGAACTTGCAAATGGCAAGGAAGTCAAGTAGATTTCAAGATAAAACAGACTTTTAAGCAGGGAAAAAAATAATTACAGGGTAATTTATTTTTAACCTGAAAGAAAAATAGTGCACCTGCACATCAAAATAGAATAAAGGAAAATCAGAAAAAAATTAGTAAACATTAGCACAATAGAAATGAGAATGAAAAAATTCACAAACAAAACAAACTCAGCAAAGAAAATTATGTGGAACAAAGACTATAGTAGCACCACAAAAAACACACACAAACCACAGACACAGAAAACTGACAGCAATCAATTCATGCCTATTGATAATTACAATGAATGTGAATGGATTAAATGTTTCAGTCAAGAGACACAAAAAGCAGAATGAATACGAAAACAGGATCCTTCAATTTGCTGTCTACAAGAGACATATCCCAAAGATGGAGACAGCCTAAATGCCCATCAACAGAAGAGTAGTTAAACCTTGGTACATACACACAGTGAAATACCACAAAACATTAAAGAATAATGATAAATCGGTAACATCTCACCATGATGGTTGAACCTGGAGAATATTATACTGAATGAAACTAGTCAATCACAAAAGGACAAATAATGAGGCCAGAGTTGTAAAAAGTTAAAAAAAAAAAAAAAAAAATTGTTGATAAAAGAAACAATCCATGATGATTATGGGGATAAGGGGAAGTGAAAATTATTCATGGGCTAGAGGGTAGGCATATTA
>NW_006408533.1:33324358-33325475 GCF_000296735.1 Chrysochloris asiatica | reverse complement strand
AGGTAAGTTCTACTTTACTTTGCGTCACCACCTACAAACATAGGAAGACAGGAGTCACATATATGTGTAATTGTTGCTACTGTTCAGTGTTGTCGAATCGGTGCCAACTCAGAGTGACCTTGCATGGTGTTTCTGACAAGTGATTGGTGGGATTGAAGTTCTGACCTCGCAGTTAGCAGTCCAGTACTTATCCTACAGCATCACACCAGGACTCCTATGTGCTACTGCTGTTGTTATTGTTAAGTGCCGTCAAGTCAGTTCCAACTCATAGCAACCCTGTGGTCGAGTGCTTACCCTACAGCACCATGTTAGGAATCCCTAGAGCTTCCAAAATACCGGGATCAAAGCACTAAAGGCGGAGTTGGTAGGTGAGGAGAGTGGTAGGACGGACAAAGTACCAAAGAACCAAGACTGCGTACATTTCCGCCCTGACTTTAATTCAGAAGTTACATTTTAGGCCACTTATTCTTTGGAAACCCTATACAGGGTTGCTATGGGTTGGAAATGACTCAATGGCACTTAACATCAGCAACATATGACATTGCAAACAACCATTTTAGAAAATTCGATTATTTCAGAGGCCCCAAAATAACCAAAAATGTACACAAAAAGTAATAATATGAGATACCTAGAAAGACAAGCAACTTTTTAAAACAAGAAAAAACACATATTTATGATGGTAGCCTCTATCCTGATAACAATTATCCTGATAACTCTAGTAAATGAGTGAATGAGCACTAAAAAAGCTTGAACCTCGTGTGTACTAGGTCCTTCTAATACAAGAGGCATGTCTTCTAGATGAGTTCTGCTGATTATCTACAACAGTGAAGGAACTGCCTCTTAGAGTAATGATGTAATTCAATCAAAACTAAATAAAATAGCTCAACACGAAGAAGAAAGAAGAGGAAAAAGCATCATCTGATACAATTCGATAAACATGACCTACACCTATAAATGCAGGAACTCAAAAGAGGAAACAAATCCCTGCTGCAAGAACTATTCCCACCCCCTCCACACAAAGGGTAGACAGGGATGGGCAACTTAGACATTGGCTACCCAAAATGGGGGAAGGGATACAAAGGTAAGAAGTGACTGGCTTACAAGCTTTCAAGAGGGA
>NW_006408533.1:33318447-33319228 GCF_000296735.1 Chrysochloris asiatica | reverse complement strand
CTGTTTACCTGTGTGTTATTGATTCTGCAAAGGCATTCAACTGTGTGGCTCATGCTGAATTATGGACAACACTGTAGCGAATGGGAATTCCGGAATGCTTCAATGTGCTCACACACAACATGTCTGAGGAAGCTTCAAAAAGTTCATGGAAAAATTCTCTTCTCTTTGAATTCCATTTTCCATGAACTATTTTGAAGTCCTGTTGTATATAGACCAAATGACAACTCAAACAGAACAAGGGGAATCTGTGTGGTTTAAAATCAGGAAATGTGTGTGTCAGCGTTGCCTCCTTTCACCATATTTACTCAGTGTGTATGTGAGCAAGTAATCTGTGAACTGGGCTAGATGATGAAGAATGTAGCATTAGAATTGGAGGCTCATGAATAATCTGCAATTGGAAGCAGAAACACTATTGCTTGCTACAAGCAAAGAAAACTTGAAGCACTTACTGATGATGATGAAAACCTACATTTAGTCAATGATATACCTCCCTACCTTTAGGCTGGATCAGTTCACTTTTGAGGTCCCATTCTTCACTACAAAGTATGCTCCAGGGGAGCCAGTTAGCAAATTCATGTGACACAATTTTATCTTAACTCAGAGAACAGGATTAAGTCAACCTTTTCAGCAATAAGGATCACAGAAGTGATGAAAAATGTAGAAGACAATAAATGCTGGCAGGGATGTGGAGAGACTGAGACACTCCTGCATTGCTGGTGGGACTGCAAAATGGTCCAACCTCTCTGGAAAGCAATTTGGCATTTCCTCAGAAGGTTGAAAA
>NW_006408533.1:33297840-33317240 GCF_000296735.1 Chrysochloris asiatica | reverse complement strand
AGACCCGAGGACTCCTGGGCCCAGAGTCAGTGACGTGGTCACGGAGGACTCAAGTGGAGAATGGAGCTGCCGGCTGATGGGAAGAGAGGGCATGTGCACAAGAACACCCACACTTGCAGATGACACCCACGTGACCGGGACTGGATGACTGGATGATCAGACTTCAACTTTTTGTTTGTTTCATTTCCGTGAAGAAAACGTGCAAAAGGTTTATAGAATGTGTTTACATCCCCAAGAATACCTCTTGACTCACAAGAAACATTTCTCCAAAGTATGACAAAGAACCTGGTTACTCAGAATCTTCCTTTCATATCTGCCATTTATACAAAAATTTAATTTTTGTTCATTTTCTTAGGCTAAGTTCTCCTAAGTAAAATAACTGACCAAAAGTATACACACTTTGTAGGGAGAACCTTGATAGAATTTCCTTTTTGGTCAGCTTTCCACAAGGAATAGGGATCACACTTCATAGCTCCAAAAGAGAGTTTGTTCTAAAGGTAAATCGGTGTAGAGCAGGACAAGACCTGGGAAGTGCTAGGAAACCACTCACGGGGACTGGCTGCTCCACTGAGCTACAGCACTCTAGTTGCTTCTGCCTTACTTGGGGCACACACTACTTTAGTTTTTAAAATACGTTATTCTGTTTTAAGGCGAGTGAAGTGGCTCCATAGAATAATAAGCACTGGACTGACAACTACATGTTTGGTGATTGAAGCCCACCAGTCGTTCAGTGGAAAAAAGATCAGACTTCCTGCTTCCACCAAAGATTTAAAGCTTTGGGAACTCTATATAGGGTCGCCATGAGTGGAAACCGACTCCAAGGCACTTAAACAACTCCAACATTGCATTTTCGGTGGAAATCCACATGGCAGCAGCAATGGGCTCAAGCATGACAACAATTGTGAGCAGGGCACCACACTGGGCAGTGTTCCATTCTGTGGTTCATGGGACACTATGAGTTGGAACTGACAGGATGTCACCTAACAACTGCAGCATACACAACAAAGCAGGTTTCTACTTCATTTACGCACAGTGTTCAGTGACGTTGGGGACATTCTTCCCATGTGTCACATTCTCATTCTTTCCACAGCAGTCCTTCCACTGCCATTAACTGAGTTTCACCGCCCCCCTCCCCATCTTCTCATCTATGCTTTAGAGACATTGTTATCTGTTTGGTATCAGATACAGAATGTTTTACAAGAGCACAGCACTCAACGATGACATTCTTTGTTTTTGAGGTAACTTGCTATTTAGTTAAAAGGTGACTTTAGGGGATAGTTTCTGTTCCAGGTTTAAAGAGTACCTCAGGGCAACAATCTCCTGAGTCCTCCAGTCTCAATGGCTCCAGTAAGTCTGAATTCTTGGAAAATTACAGGTTTGGCTTCATATTTTCCTCCCTTTCTATCAGGCTCCATCTATTGTGACACTGATCCGAAGTTTGGCTGGGGGGTAGTTGAGCAATACCTAGTTCTTCTGGTATCAAGACACAGGAGGTGCTGGTTCATGGAAACTAGCAGTCCGGTAGTCCAGTTCCTTCTTTCAGTCTTTGCTTTCCTTCTTTCTCTTTGTTCCAGACAAATAGAGACCAATAGTTGTATGTTACATGGCCATTCCCAAGCTTTTAAGCTTTTTTTAAGACCTCAGACTCTACTCACCAAATTATAATGTGTAACCCAAACTTCAGTCAATTTGCCAATTGACTGAATTTCCCAAGACCATGCCCCTGAGTCTTCAAATCAAGAAAACTGATTTTGTGAGGTGATTTTATGTATAAGAAGTTTCAAATTTTTATGTAGCTTCAAATTTTGTGGAAAAACTCATTATATCTTTTCATTTCATTTTCCAAGAAACCTTCTGAAGCATCCTCCTGTGTGCGTTTGTGTTGTGTGGGGGATCTTCACAAAGTTCAAGAATGGAATTTTCCCATGAACTTTTGAAGCCCCCTCTTGGGTATAGATGAGGGTAAATTATAAAGTATTGTTTCAAACAAGCATGAGTTCTTACAAAGAAAACTGTGTTTTAACATGTCTCTGTGATGTGGATGGCTGCAGACAAATTCTCTCAGTATTATGCTTACCTTACTTTTACTCTTATTAGAGTGCCTTCTAAAGAAGCTCCAATTGAAACAGTGGCCTCAACCCTGCTCATTCTTTAAGGGTAGCAATGGCTGTTCTATGAGAATTTTGTTGAGAACCCTTACCCCATCCACCCTACACCCTGATCTTTTCCAAAAAAAAAACTCAAAAGCACTTAAAAGGAACTTGATTTGAGTTCCTTAAGGATGCCCATACTGGCATTTTGACAGGGTGTAAATCAAAGAGCACAAAACTCTAAGGGCAAGGACTAAATCTAAAACTGTCCTTGTCTCCACAGGGACCCTGTATACAGTTTCTCAGACTGTATCTCTTTACAGAAGCAGCATGCCTCATCTTTCTCCTGCAGAGCACAGGTGGACTTGAGCTAACTTGTGGTTAGCAATCCAGAAGTATATAGTTATAGATGGAAGGTAAATTGAGAAATAACAGCTTCACATCTTGATACTTTTCTTTAATGAAGGTTTCTATTATTTTGTAGCAATGCTTTTGACTGTCCCTCATGTGTGTGTGTGTACACAAGGAGTCTTCAAAGAGTTTATTTTTAAAATGGAATTAATAGATGATGGAACTTTCCCACAAACTTTCTGAAGCCCCCTTGTATATACAGGTAGTATCAAATTGTCATATAAATCTGAATGTGTCATCTACAGACTATACTGAATCCCTTTAATAATGTAGCAGCAAGCTTGTCCCAAAGCTGGAATTTTTCTTTAATGTCCGCGAAAATTGAAAACTAAGTTCAGACACGGATTCTGTTCCTAATTTCAGCAGTAAGTGATACTTACATAATACAGCTTTTCAATTAAACAGAAAGACTTTATCTTTACAGCTGAACAAGACAGCTTATCAAGTGATACCTGAGTAAAACTGGGATTCCAAGATTACTCACTGGAAAGTTTTAGTTGAGCTAAAGGTCTGATTATCCTGAACTAGCAAATAAAGACTTCAGGTTATTAGTAAGTATATGGGATAGTTTTACAAATAGTATTCTCTGCATGTTTTATTAAATTACAGTGAGTACTCTTTGTGGAGGCTTTAATTGTTCTTTTCTTACCGTTGTATTCTAATATAAACCCTATCACTGAACGTGTATTAGAAAGCTTCTCTCTCCAAGTACGCAGTGTGTCTTTTGAATTACAGAAATCATATTAATCCACAGTTTTTTTTATATCACCTTCTTTTTCAAGACATCCTACTCTGCCCCCTGATGGATTAGAACATGTCAGAGTGTTTACTATGTTACACAAGGCATTCATGTTGAGTCAGATAACCATTAACTCAGATAATCTTCTAAAAAAAAAACCAAGTGGGGTGAGTGTTATTATTTACAAACGACAAGCGAATTTGAGCACCGTAAAAGTTCCCTTATATGATAGATATCTGCCACTCGTTCCCTTATATGGTAGATACCCACCACTCCTGGTTTTTTTTGTAGATCCTGTAGTTGTGCTTTTCCCATGAACATTTCTAATAGATCAGAATTTGTTTTTGTACAAGGGATGGGATGTGATTTAATCACTTCTATACCTCTTTCCATAACCCTTTCAAAGGGTTCTGGTGCAGTACTTTAGGATACACATAGGACTGGTAACCACAAGGTCATCAGTTCAGACCTACCAGCCACTCCTTTTAAACCCTCTACCGACTCTGAGTTGACTAGATGACATTCAAGGACAACAGCATAAACCTTTCATGCTGGAATTATTTTCTGCTCTGAAGTTTTTGTTGATACCACGTTTTCAGTAATGGAAGGCATGCTGAAATCAAGGGAAAGAATTTTTTTTAGGTATTGCTGATTTTGGTAGTTGCGTGGGACACATACGTCCTCTGGTGGCAGGATTGATGAGGTTGAGACCTGTTGCCTCAGATCCATGATGTCTTTCTCCAGGGACTGATCCCTCCTGATAATATGTCTGAAGTATGAGACACAAAATCTGACCATCCTGGCTTTCAAGGAGCATTCTAGCTGTATTTCATCTAATACAGATTTGTTGGTTCTTCTGGCAGTCCACGGTACCTTCGATATTCTCCTCCAACACCATAATTCAAACGCATCAATTCTTCTAAGGTCTTCCTTGTTCATTATCCAGCTTTCATAAGCATATGAGGCCTGAAAATACCATGGCTTGGGTCAGGCACACGTTAGTCCTCAAACTGACATTTTGGCTCGTGAAAACTTTAAAGATTTACTTAATGCAATACATTGTTTAATTTCTTGAATGCTATTTCATGAGTGTTAATGGTGGATTCGAATAAAACGAAGTCTTTGAAAACTTCCATCTTTTCTCCATTCGTTAAAGCCACTGGACCAAGTGGTGAGAATTTTTGTTTTCTTTACATTGAGGTGCAACCCATACGAAGACTGTGGTCTTCGATCTTCATTCATTAAGTATTTTAAGGCCTTTTCATTTCCAGCAAGCAAGGTTATATCCATCCGCATAATGCAAGTTCTTACTGAGTTTTCCTTTAGTCCTAATGCCATGTTCTTTTTCATATAATACAGGTTTTAGAATTATTTGCTCAGTATACAGATTGAGTAAGTATGGTGAAAGAAAGCAACCCTGGAACATGCCTTTCCTGATTTTAATCATTCACTTCCCCCTTGTTCTGTTCAAACAACTGCCTCTTGGTCTATGTACAGGCTCTTCATGGATACAATTAAGTGTTCTGGAATACTCATTCTCTGCAGTGTTGTCCATGACTTGTCATGATCCACACAGGTGAAAGCCTTTGTGTAGTCAATAAAGCATAGGTAAACATCTTTCTGATATTCTCTGCTTTCAGCCAAGGTTCAGCTGATGTCAGTAATGATATCCCTTGTTTCACGTCCTCTTCAGAATCTAGCTGAGCCTCTGGCATTTCCCTCTCAATGTACTGTTGCAGCCATTTTTTAAATTTATCTTTAGCAAATTTTGCTGGCATGTGATATAAATGATATTGTCCAATGATTTCTGCATTTCAGTGGGTGACCTCTCTTTGGGCACAAATAGGATCTCTTCCAATCAGTTGGCAAGCTAGCTGTTTTCCAAAGTTCTTGGCATAGATGCATGAGTGCCTCTGGTGCTGCATCAATTTGTTGAAAGATTTCAGTTTGTATTCCATCAATTCCCAGAGACTTGTTTTTTGTCAATGTCCCAGTGCATTTTGGACTGCTTCTTTTAGTACCATTGGCTCTACCTTTTGAAATAGCTGAACATTGTCCACTTCTTTTTGGTACCATGATTATGCATATGCCTTTCATCTTCTTTTGATGCTTTCTGCTACTTTCAATATTTTGCCCATAGAATCCTTCAATATTGCTTATTGAGGCTTGCATTTTTTCCTCAGTTCTTTCATCTTGAGAAATGCTGAGTGTGTTCTTCATTTTGGTTTTCTAATTCCAGGTCTTTGCACATTTTATTATAATACTTGACTTTGTCCTCTCAAGCTGGCCTTTAACACTTCCAATTTGGCTCTTTTACCTGCTCATTTCTTCCGTTTTATCATCTCTATGTTTGAGAGCAAGTTTCAGAGTCTCTTCTGACATCCATTTTGGCCTCTTCTTTCTTTCTTGTCTTCTTATTGACCTTTTGCTCTCTTCTTGTATGATGTTCTTGATGTTATCCCCCAGCTTTTCTAGTTTTCAGTCACTAGTGTCTAATTCATCAAGTCTGTTCTTGAGGTGATCTCTAAATTCAGATGGAATATGCTCAAGGTCATATTTTAGCTCTCGTGGAATTATTTAAATTTGCTTCAGCATCAGCCTGAACTTGCATATAAGCAATCGATGATCTGTAATGCAGTCTGTCCCTGGTCTTGTTTTGGCCGATGGTATGGAGCTTTACCACCATCTCTTTCCAGAGATGTAGTCAATATTTCATTTCTGTGTATTCCATCTGGTGAGGCATATTTTATGTTGCTTAAAAAAGGTATTTGCAATGAAGAATTCATTCATTTGCAAAATTCTATCATGTGAACCCAGGCATAATTTCTGTCACCAAGGCCGTATTTTCCAGCTACTTTTTTCCCCAACCTTTGCATTCCAATCACTGGTAATTATCAGCACATGTTGATTGCATGTTTGATCAATTTAAGACTGAAGAAATTCGTAGAGTTCTTCAATTTCATTATCACTGGCTTTAGTGATTTGTGAATAACTCTGAGTAATAGTGATATTAACTGATCTTCCTTGTATTCATATGGATATTATCCTATCACAGATAGCATTATGCTTCAACATAGATCTCAAAATGTTCTTTTGATGATGAATGCGACTCTACTTGTCTTCAATTTGTCATTCCCAACGTAGTAAACCATGTGATTGTCAGATTCAAAATGGTCAATACCAGTCTACTTCAGTTCACTCATGCCTAGGATGGAGTCCTGGTGTGGCACTGCAGGATAATGCACTGGACAGCAAGGTCTCTTTGAACTGCAAGGTCAATGGTTCAAACCCAGAAGCCACTTCTCAGAAACCCTACTTAGGGCCACTATGAATTGAAACTGAGTGGATGACACTTAACAACAATCAACAAATGCCTAGGATATTGTTGTTTCTGCATTTCAATTCACTTTGACAACTTTTTTTTCCCCCTAGATTCATACTTTGTTTTTTTCCTAGATTTTTTTCCCCTAGATTCATACTTTGTACATTCCATGTTCCAATTATTGATGGACGTTTGCAGCTGTTTCTCCTCATTTGTGCCACATCATCAAATGAAGGTTTCCAAAGCTTTACTCTATATGCATCATCACGGTCAACTCTACTATGAGGAGGCATATCTTCCCCTGTTATATTTTGAGTGCCTTCCAACCTGAGGGGCTCATCTTCTGGCACTATATCTGACACTATTCTACTCATCATGTTTCAATAGTCAATATTCTGGTGCTGTCTGACAGTGTTTCACTGCTGTTCATTGGGTTTTCAGTGGCTATTTGGAAATAGGTCATCTCTCCTTCTTCTGAATTTGCCTTAGTCTGGAAGTTCAGTTGAAACTTGTCCACCATGGGTGCCCCTGCCCACGTTCAAAATACTGGTAGCATAGCTTCCAGCAAGCATCAAAGTAATACACAGGCCACCACTGTGTGACAAATTCACAACACTAAATAGATACAAAATATTTGTAGAATCAGTTTAACTGATGATGAATTTGTAAAAAAAAGCAAGTGGCATGCTAGTTGGTATATACAAAGACTTGTCAAAATAATAATATTTAACAAATAATATTCTTTCTTAAAATCAGCCACATTGATCAAAGGACAATCACATTGAATAAGACTTTCAGGTAATAAGTCCACTATAAACCAGGAATAGATTTAACATGAAGGAGGGTAAAAAAGTAAAGACTGCCTAGTCCAAATGACATTCCCTTATTCCGGGTTATGGAGTCCTGGTGTGGTGCTGTAAGATAAGCACTGTACTACTAAACACAAGGTTGACAGTTCAAACCCATTGGCTACTCCTTGCAAACCCTATACAGGGCTGCCATGTGTTGAAAACGACTCGATGGTACTTAACAATAATAACATTACTAGTTATGGATTGTGCTAACCAGAACACACTGCTGGTTATGAGATAAATGGAGCTTGAGATAGGGATTTGCCACTGGTTATACTAGGGTTGCTATGGGTTAGAACCGACTCGATGGCACTAAACAACAACAACAATGCTATCTTTAAGTCATTTTATTAGCTTTTTATTGTGAATTGAGTGAAGGTCCAAAAACATGACTGTCAATTCTACATTCGACACATTTACAAGTCACACATCCTGTCTCATCTCAACAGCTTCAGTTCCCTCCGTGCAACAACAGGCACCCCACTTCTTCCCTGGGAACCCCACCTCCACCCTATTCACCCCCGTGACCTTGTCTCCATGCTATATGGTAGTAACATTTTAAATAAAATATATTTAAAACTAAAAAACAGAAGTAGTTTGAGAAAGTTAAGATCACAGAGGAAGGAGGAGATGTTTCTGAATGGCATGGTTGGGAAGTGGGTGGACAAAATGCTTTCAAAGTGTTCAGGGAGATATTGAATTTAGATAGATGGTGAGGACTTTAGAAATTGGTCAAAATGAGGTCTTGGGACATACTCTTGTGGGTCTGAATGTGCAAGAAAACTTGATGTCACTGAATTGCTGCTGTGTGGTAGAAAACCCAACTACAAGTTGGTGGATGCTATTGTGAAAGACATTTCTCAGAGGTAAAAGCCATGGTCCCCTGGCTGTAGAACTTTGGGGTCATAATCTACAATAAGATGCTAGAACTGAGCAGGCAGTCTAGGGCAGAGACTGAGAATGCCAGCCATAAATCCAGGCTGAGGTGGAGTTACGTGTTACGGGGAAGTTAGGGCATTTGTTGCATGTATGCCAATTACCTGTATGTGTTGTGTTGCATGCAATTATGACCTTTTTTGTTCCCTTAGAGCAGGAAATGGTTAACGTAGAAAATCCCTGGACATTTTATGTACACGAAGATGTTTTTAAATGAGAGGTTACATTAACTGGTGATCCCCCAAATATTAAGAACCACTACCTAACAACGATTCACCATTGAGATACTTAACCTGAAATTACTATAAAAATTAATTTTAAGTCCTAGCAGTAATTTCATGAGATATCTAACTGCGTTTGGAAATATTTGATCACACTATTTTACAACCTGTGCTATGTAAATATGATTTTGATATAAATGACCCTCTTAGAAGGCAGTTTGCACTTTCACAATTTGTCTGGGCTGCCTCGGGAATAATGAAGATTCAAGCAGGCCTAGCTTATCATTTGGAATGAAACTATTTTGTGGGAAAGACTATATTGCCATTTTAGATTGAAAAAATAGATTAATATCTTTGTTTTACCCAAGAACCACAAGCTGCTATTTTTCAACTTTTAAATCAAGATCTTGAATAATAGCATGTGGCATGGCCACATTTAAAAAATGTACTTAGTCAATCACAGACACATTTGCTCAGGAATTGAACTTTATAGAGATGATTGAATGCCTTCCTCTGTCACCGAATTAGTGGCCTGTAAACCACTGGGCTCAAGTGTGGCAACAGTAGTGAGGTTGGCCCAGGATCGGGCAGTGTTTCGTTCTGCTGTGCACAAGGTCACTATGAGTCGGTACTGACTCGATGGCACCTAACAACGACAACAGCAAACCACTGCAGTTTCCTTCTATGCTCTGAAGTTGTTAAAGGGTAAATTTTCTGCTACAAGTTAATATACATAAAGAAAGTATGAGGCAAAAGGAAATTCAGTTTTTTATTTTAAAGTGAGAACAACTGAAAAAAAATGTCATGCTCCAAAAGTTTAAGCCATTTTCAACGAAAGCATTATTTTCTTGTCCTTATTTCTTCCAGTGTCCAGGTTCTTATTTAACCTAAATGTCAAATAAAATCTAAGTTATAAAATCAAGTTAGATTTAGTCAGCTAAATTTTGATATCCATTGTTTTTAGCAACGTTTGTGTGACATGTTACATGGTGACCAGTTTTATTTACCGAAGCATTCTCTTACTGACTGCTGTGCTTCTTCTCTCCCTAGTCTGCCTCTAAATGTCCACAATGAAACAACCTCTTAGAAAACTCAGAGTCTTTCGTTGATTTGTTTCTATACTTTTTCAGAACCAAAAGTAGAAAAGGGGAAATGGCTATGAATCTGGCTTGTTCTTATTCTTCAAAAGATCACCTTTGAAAAGGGGTGCATGTTCTTTGTGTATCCACTCTTACCCAATATGCATCCAACTATTTTAAAGGCGTGTACTTTTTATAATCATTGCAATCACCAAGGAACAATTAATCTTCATATTTACATCATCAGTGACTGGCTGGAGAGAGAAGACTGGGGAGTGATTTATTCTCTTCGGTTGTCTGTTTCTCAACAGGGAATAGTAATATCTTTAAGGCCATTTAACCAACAAGAATACTAAGGATGGAATTCTTAAAGAAAGCAATTCTATAATGGTCAAAAAGTTATTTTGGGGAAAAAAAGTTATCTTGGATGATGTGATTTAAAACAAAACAAAATAAAAACACCTCAATTGCTTTCTCTGAGCAAACTTTTTCACTGTTTATTGACTTTTGGGCTGAATAATATTCTGCTTGTTTTAAGGTTGCATGATAATTTCTGATGGAGAGATCTTGGGTTTGAGTTCTCATTGTGCCAATTTATGTGATATGATCAAAATGGAGTCCTGGTGTGGCGCTGTTGGATAAGCACTGGACTGCTGACCGAAAGGTTGGTGCTTCAAAACCACCAGCCACTCCTCAGAATCCCTAGACAGGGTCGCTATGAGTCGTAACAACATCAAAATGGGCAAGTTACTTTTCAGGGTGATTTGGAGATTAATGAAGATACTTAAGAGTGCTCTTAGGAGAAAGTAATTGCTCAGTATTAAATGAGTGAATATACACAGTATAAGCTCTCAAGAAACAGCAACAGTGAAGGTGCGTCCCACCAAATCTTTCTCTTAGAAAAGTTTCAAGAGAGATGTCAAACTCAGAGATGTCAAGTAAGTCAAACTCTGTTGTAGTAATTATCTATTGCCACAGAAGTAATGCATCACAACCACAGAGCCACAGTGGCATACAGCAATAAACATTCATTTGTTTTATGAGCTGACAAGTCAGCAATTTAGGCCCAGCATCTCCAGGCAGTTGTCGGCTGGCTCACTCACCTGTCTGGGAGTTGGCCTCAACTGGAGCGACTCAGCCTTTTCCCACATGTCTCTCATCCACCATTAGACTAGCCCACACATGTTTCATGGAGGTGGCAGAGGGCAAACAACAGCATCCAAGCTCGAGCTCACAAGAGACTTTCAGCTCACAGGTTTTCCTCAAGTAAGCCACATGGTTGAGCAAGGAGTGGAAACCAGCACTACAGTGGTCAATGGGGAAGGACTGGGAGTAAGCATGCAGTCAACCGACCACAGCCATGCCTTGTGATTGTGAGTATTGTATGTGTGCCAGGAAATGGAGAGAAGCTGGCTTGGTCCCGTGTTATCTTAGAGTGATCTCTTTGGTTCAAGGTGTTTTTGTAACAGATTCCTAGTGCGGCACTGTGAGTTAATGCTCTGGACTGCAAAAGTGGGTTGAACTGCAAGATCGGCGATTCAAGCTCACCAGCCGCTCCTCAGAAACCCTATACAGGGTCGCTATGGGTTGGAACCGGCTTGATGGCATTTAATAACAACAACATAGAGACTTCTGGTGTGGTGCTGTAGGATCAGTACTGGACTGAAAACCATAAGGTCAGCAGTTCAAACCCACCAGCTGCTTCTTGGAAACCCCATACAGGGTTGCTATGAATCAGAACTGACTCAATGGCACAACAATAACAACACAGTAGTGGGTCAACGAGAAAGAGGAAGACCCTTAATGAGGTGGATCAACACAATGGTTCAAAAAATGGTTCAAACATTGTTACAATTTGTGAGGATGGTCCAGGACCAGGCAGGTTTCTACTATGGCATATAGGGTGTCACTGTGACTTGGAACTAGCAACAATGCACACCGTGAAGGCAAGCCCAAACCAATAGAATGTATTATGTATCTTGTTGCTCTCCCTATTATGTGAGCAGGAATTAACCCCTCGGAACTCTAAGCCTGGATTCTAAAGAACTAAAAGAATCTACTTTACAAATGAGATAGAAGAGAGCAATCAATTCAGAGAAACTTTTTAATGATGAACACTTTCACCCATTAATGCCACTTCCAGAATCTTCCTAGGACACCTTATGCAAAGATGCTGTATACTGGCTGTATTTCATGTCAGCCATTTTTTAGAATCATGGAGAGGTTTAGGAAAGTTTTTTTTACCTGCTAGTTGTGTTGTAACTCTGACATTGGGATTTTAGAAGACAAAATACTGCAATTTAACTGTGTCCCATTTCTAGATCTCAAGTATCAAATTTCCAGGGGATTTTGAAGTTTCTGGTTCTGAAGAAGTTGAAAATGAACAGCTCTGAGATGATAAAGCTGTGCTTAGTAGAAGGTGTAGTTGACATCGTCCTTCAACTTTTGTGTGCCCTACATATTTTGTTCTACCAGAATTTTCAGAGAGAATGTATTTCTCCCTGATATATATTTAAATGGACTTTCCCACACTCATGGTTAGTGGTCACACACTGACCCCTTTTGAGTATCATAGTGTAAATACACAGAAATATTTTGTGGTTGTTTATTGGCATCATAGTGAATGGGCTTTAAATTTTTGTTGTTGTTGTTTTTACAGGCTTCAAATTCTTTAGTAAACAGACTCCTTTTGTAAAATACAAAAGCAGGAACAAAAAATCACCCAGATTCCAATACCTGGAGAAAACCACTATTTGGTGTATGTATATTTTTTCTAGTCTTTACTTTGAAATCAAACGACATATTGCATAAGGCAAATTGGCTGCACAAGACCTCTTTCAAGTGTTCAAGAGTAAAGATAACAGTTTGAGGACTAAGGTGCGCCTGACCCAAGCTATGGTATTTTTAATTGTCTCATATGCATGTGAAAGTTGGACAATGATTAAGGAAGACCATAGAATAATTGATATTTGAGTCATAGTATTGAAGAAGAATATTAAAAGTACCATGGACTGCCAGAAGAACAAACAAATCTGTATTGGAAAAAAATACAGCCAGAGTGCCCCTTAGAAGTCAGAATGACAAGACTTTGTCTCTAATGCTTTGGACGTGCTATCAGGAGGGACCAGTCCCTGGAGAAGGACATCATGCTTGGTAAAGTGGAGGGTCAGTACAAGAGAAGAAGACCCCCAATGAGATGGATTGTCACAGTGGTAGCAGCAGTGGATTCCAGTGTAACAACATGAGAATGGCACAGGACTGAGGAGTGTTTCATTCTGTTGTGCACAGAGTCTCTGCAAGTCTGAACCAACTCTATGGCACCTAACAACTACTTTGAATAGACATGTGTATTTAACAGGAAATGTTTGGAACTTCTCTAACAGCAGCTCATTCAGTTGGAAAACAAACAAACAAACTATTGCAAACCATAAGAAAAACCTCTCTAATGAATTCAGCCATTCAGTGAGCCACAATGGACATGTACACGTTCATTGAGGACTGCAAAAGATTGGTTTTGGCTTAGTTGGTGCTTGAAATTAAATATAAAAATTATAGGTGTGATTTTCCTTTTATGTACTCTAAATGGAATCTACATCGATTAGTATTTAGAATCAAGCATTTTTTTTGCCATGTGTTGCAAGTATAAAATAAAAGTGTGCAGAGGAATCAAATAATGTATTGATCAGCTGGCACTAGGTGTTTTGATATAGTAAGCCTAGAATTTATATTGAACATATGCCGTACTAAACATGCCAAATTAATCAGCAATATTACTTTAGAAGTTTTGTGATTATTTCCTTGTGACTGTTTTGACAAGTTATTTAGGGAGTTATTAGGTCAAGATCTATCTTATTTTCCAACTTATATTATCCAAAAGTATTATTTTCAGGTTAGTTGTAAATATATATTTTTTGTACTTTTTAAGCTACAATATTATATAAGAATGTATTCTGGAAAAAGAAAATGTTCTCAGTAATACACTTTGTTGTTACTTTGGGCTGTCAAGTCAGTTTCAACTCACAGTGACCCTATACACAGTAGAGTGAAACGCTGACCGGTCCTATACCACTCTCACTATTGTTCCATTTTAGTCCGTTCTTGCTGCCACTGTGTCAATCCATCTTGTTGAGGTTCCTCTTTTGTGACACTCCATTTTACCAAGCACAATATCCTTCTCCAGGGACTGGTCCCTCCTGATAATATGCTCAAACTATGAGAGACAAAGTCTTGCTACCCTCACTTCTAAGGAGCATTCTGGCTGCACTTATTCCAAGACAGATTTGCTTGCTCTTCCGGCAGTCTCCATGGTATTTTAATGTTCTTCTCCAACATCATAACTTAAATGCATCGATTTTTCTTCAGTCATCTTTATTCATTGTCCAAGCAGGTTTACCTACTGCAATACATCATTTGATTTCTTGACAGTTGCTTCCATGAGTGTTGATGGTAGATCCAAGTAAAATGAAGTCTTTGACAACTTCAATCTTCTCTCCACTTATATGGATGTTATTCATTTGTCCAGTAGTGAGGATTTTTGTTTTCTTTACATTGAGGTGCAGTCCATACTGAAGGCTGTACTCTTTGATCTTCATCAGTAAATATTTTAAGTCCTCTTTGCTTTCAGCAGGCAAGTTTACTCTATCTGCATATCTGCATATCACAGGTTGTATATCCAATCCTGATGCCGCGTTCTTCTTCATGTATTCCAGTTTTTCAGATTAGTTGCTCAGCATGTATAGACTGGATAACTATGGTGAAAGGATACAACCCTGGCACATTTCCTGATTTTAAACCATTGAGTGTCCTTTTGTTCTGTTTTAATAATTGCCTCTTGGTCTAGGTACAGGTTCCTCATGAGCATAATTAAGTGCTCTGGAATACTTATTCTTCATGGCGATATGGACACTCATGAAAGTGGTCTTGATTATCACCTGTGAAGGTGGCAGCAGCTGGGAGTTCAAGTTCCTCAGATTGTACTACCACATCGGGGGATTCCCACTTCACAATCACAGCACTTCTGACACCACCCTTAGCAAGTGAAGGTGTAATAAGTAACTCAGATCATCGCAGGAAAAGTAGAGATCGTTGGAAACAGAGGAAAAGCCAGAGAGTCCTCATGGCAAAAGACAGCAGGACAGGCAAGAGTCAATTCTCTGGAGGTCTGTACCCAGGGGGCCTGTATCACTGGAAAAGCAGCTTCAGTAACAGACTGTGAATGCCAGAGCTGGGGATCATTGAGACCCCTTTATGCTGCACAGAAGAGGAGAGCAGTGGTCTTAGTGGTGTTAGTGCCCTCTAAAAAACAAAAACAAAAAAATTAATCCCCCCCCAAAAAGCATTTGATTAGCACCACTTCACTTATTAGCATCTTGAAGTCAGAGGCTGAAATGATTGATCAAATATTTGCATCCAGTTCAGTATTTCCAGCAATGCCTTGCACATGGTAGACATGCAGTAAGTGATTCTTGATCGACTGGCAGGTGCTCAGAAGACCTAACCTGACTGATTCTCTTGTGATTCCTTCTTTCGCTGAGAACTCATTAATATTTAAGTTGTTTTCCTTGAAATGTTCACTATGCAACCCTTGTCCCTCCTCCTATTTTTTTTAAAAATTTCTACAGGGTTCCAGCCTGATCAACTCTCTCATTGACTGTTTTATGGTCATAGGCTTTGACAAGTCTTGAAATGAATTATGGGAGCTGTTGGAAAGAAGGGTTGGGGACCAGCCCCATCTAGCTCATAGATACAGAGCATTGAAGCAGTGCTGTGGACTTCAAAGTTGCCTCATTTCAAAACAGCATCAGACTTTCTATTTGGGAGGCCATATCTTCTTTGTTCTCGCCCTGTCTCTGGACACCAAGTTGGCAGCAACTACTCACACATTTACTGCACATTCAGAACCAAAGATGAGGGACTAGACCGGCCAGGTTGCAGCTGTCACTACTGCAATGAGGTGCTAATGAACATCCTGTGGCCTTTCACACCTTGGGGGTGGTACTTCTCATTTCAGCAGAAAAACTTATGTACTTTATTTTTCCAAATTTGCAAGCTTCCTTTATATTTCCATAAGACAGACCTTGTAAGGAAATGATTGCTATCTTTAGAGGACAATATATATCTTAGAGGAGAATTTTTTTTGCATGAAAGCATCATGATTTGCATCTCACAGTGCAAGGAAGATGATGCTGAATCCAGAATATGGTGTAAGGGTGTGAAAATTCTGCCATGAACCATGGCTGCTCTGCTGATGCGTGATATTTTATTGGCATCTCTAATCAATTGGAGTCCTGCCATGGTGCTGTGGGCTAATGCGCTGGACTGCAAAGTCAGTTTGAAGAGAAAGTGGTTCAAGCTCTCCAGGCGCTCCTAGGAAATCCTATACAGGGTCGCTATGAGCAGGAACTGACTTGTCACTTAACAACAACAAGTTGAGTAACCAAGCAATCTTTCTAAGCATTGACTTTATGCCTGGTACCGTGGGCCCTGTGAGAGAAAGACATTTCCTATTTGAGGGGATCTTGTCAATTGCTGTCCTGGACCAGCCAAAGCAAATGATGAGGTAGTTTGGAATCACAAGATCCGAAGCACAGTCAGTGGCCTACAGACCCTGGTACCACAGAGTCCAAACAGGGAGCAGCTAGGGTGGACCAAGTTGGGCAGGGTGAGGGCAGTGATGGTCCAATGGTAGAAGGCTTGCCTTTCATGTGAGAGGCCCACGTTCAATCCTCAGTCAATGCGCCTCATGCACAATGAATCTGAAGAGGTTTCATCAGTTTCAGACTAAGATGGACTAGGAAGAAGGAACTGGTAATCTACTTCTGAAAATCAGCCAGTAAAGAGCCTATGGATCACAGTTGTCTGATCTGGGGATGATGTGGGACTGGGCAGCATTTTGTCCCATTGTGCATGGGGTTGCCAAGAACCCAAAGCCAACTCAACAGCAACTTACAACACCAAGGTGGGCAGGAAGTATGGGGAACAGGATGACTTTGAGAACATAGCCTGAACATAGGTTTAGTGTAGGTGGTGACCTTAGGGAGGAAGAAGTGGACAAGGACAAAGCCCAGGAGGTTCTGGAACAGAGAAGTGACTTGGTTGATGACCACTTAATTTGTTTTCAGATTCCTACAGGTTGGCATTTGCTTGGTTGGGTGAGCTTCCTCCTAAAACGAGAAGCCATTTTGCAGGCCCTGTCTACCTGGGAGGCAGTGTGTGCCTATGATTGCACTCAGATCACATGGTCTAGGCAGCCAGGTGGACAGAAGTCCTCTGACTTCATGTCTGAAAGGCCACGTGTTTCAACTACATAATTACCCGTGTTAGTCAGACTAGAGCAGTCCTTTTTAGGATGGCTTTTAGCAAATGGGGTAGGAATCTACTGTGCATTTAAATTATAGTCAAAGTGTTCTCTTTAAAAAGGTTTTCTGCAGCAAGTCTACACCATGCTGTACCTAAGTAGATCTCAGACCATAAGTCAAAAGGAAGTGGTAGTTTGTTCTTTTTTGGTTGGAGAATTAAAAAGAAATCTCCACCTAAATAATAGGTACAATATGGGAAACAATGACATCTCCTTAAAGGCTTAATCATCCTGCAAGGAGAGGAGTAGGGGAGTGCTCAGTAATGGGGAAACCTCAGAAAATATAAAGAGAATTTCAGACAGACAAGGCTGAACACTGGAAGCCATCCAGCAAAGCTCTTAAAAGATTGGAGTCACTGCCCTGTTCTTGAGCTCTGACCTGAAGCCAGCTTAAAGCCGAGAGAGAAGGGGAATCTGGGAGTTCTGGCTCAGACTTGAGAGTGCTTAATTGTCTTTCTGGTTCTGGTCTTCTTGGCCCCTTGGGAGGGGTGTGGGGGAGGGCCATTCTTCATCAGTACACAGATCTAGACTGACTTTATAATCTCCCTGAGGCTTCCTTAACCTCTGCCAGGTTTAGTTTCCAGAGTGGAAGGATACAGTATGCCCCACTCCCCACTGAATGCAAACACACACAATTTCAAACATTTTAAGAAGTAAAGAGAATAGCATAACAAATGCCCATGTACCAAACTTCAATGATTGGCAGCTTATGACTGATCCGACTTCATGATTTCATTTACACTCCTCCTCACTTTGCCTCTATTGTTTTATTTTTTACAAAGATTTCAGTTGTATCATTTTCATTCTGGACATGTTTAAGGTACAGCCAACAGAATTTGGTAATATATGGTTGTGGAATGTGAGGAAAAAGGGAGAAACCAAAGATGTCTCCGAAGTTTCCTGTGAACAACTAGAAAGACTGGAGGTACAATTTATTGAGATGGGGAGACTGTAGGTGGAACAATCTTGTGAGGGAAATGATGGAGAGATTATTTTTATTCCATGTATAGTTTGACGTGCCCATTCGTCATCCCAGAAGCAGTTGGATATTCAAGTCTGAAGATTTGGGAGATATTGGGACTGTAGATATAAATTTGGTAGTTGTCAGATTATAGATAATATCTACAGCCAAAAGATTGAACCTGTAGCCTCTGGTAATCATGTATCAGACTAAGTCTTCTGTTGATAACAACTAGGAATTCTGGAGACATGGGAGAATGATGAAAGCAGATAAAAACTGGAGGAGATGCAACCCTTGAGAGAAGAGAATCAAGCTGGAGGGGAGCCACATCCATACAGCTTTTCTCTGGAGGCTGCTCACTGGTCCATGCAGGATACAGCAAACAGAAAGTAGCAGTCTTACTGGACTAAGACTTGTCAGTAAATTGAAAACGGAGGAGAAATGCAGGAATCACAGAGGAGGGAGCCCCATAATCTGCATCGACTCCTCTCAGATCCATGGCTGACTTCTTAAATGTGCATGTGGGGGGCAAAACTCAAAGGTGCTCAAGGGAAAAGGTGGAAACTTGAAAGAGCTAAGCAGAGATTTCAACTGTTTAGTTTAGGCAGTTTAAGTTAGAGGGACTTGGTAAGTGCCTCAGACGTTTCATTTAAAAATCCAGGAAGGCCAAGTCTTAAGAGTAAAGACCACATCTTAGGATCAAGGGAGTCATTCTAGAACTAAAGACAAAGCAAAAATAAAGTTACCAATAAGAGAAACCCCAAACTAAATCATCTTAGGGTCAAGATCTTCTGTTAGTCATTTAACTGCATGTGTGTTGTTGTTGTTATTAAGTGCCATCGAGTTGGTTCCAACCCATAGCGACCCTGTAGTAGAAAGCCTCATCTTTCTCCCGCGGAGCGGCTGGTAGTTTCGAACCGCTGACCTTAAGGTTCGCAACCTGATTCGTAACCACTACGCTACCAGAACTCCTTATATAATATAATTTTTTTTTCTTTCTTTTCCTTCTCTCTTTCTTTTTCCCCCCTCCCCCCTTCCCTTTGAGGCTGCTGTAGTATGCCTTGATCTTGCTGGTCCTGCACTATTTTCTTCTGGGTTTTCTTTTTTCTTTTCTCCATCTTTCTTTTTTCCTTTTTCTCCATTTTTGTTTTTCCTTTTGATTCTGACTTTGTTTTTTACCTGGCTGCTGTTGTTTGGCTGTTACAAGCCTCCCTTCAGCTATTGGAGGACTCTTTGTCTCCCTATTCTACATGAGAAGAGTCGGCAACTGCTGCCAAATAGCCAAGCTACATTCACACCGTATTAAACACCAAAACCCAGGCAATAACCAATACCAGCTGCCAGATACCAAGGGAACAGGCATCACCTGTGAAAGTTACTCTGAGTCAAGCAATAAGAAGAGTGAAAAGGGAAGACCACACCCTGACCACCTC
>NW_006408533.1:33285146-33297740 GCF_000296735.1 Chrysochloris asiatica | reverse complement strand
AGAAAGCCTCATCTTTCTCCCGCGGAGCGGCTGGTAGTTTCGAACCGCTGACCTTAAGGTTCGCAACCTGATTCGTAACCACTACGCTACCAGAGCTCCTTAGAAGTACACAAAGTAGTATTCAGAGAAAGATAACAGAACTTGGAGTCTCTATAATAATAAATATATATATTTAATAGTGCTCAGCGTAATTCCAAAATTAGAAGACATACAAATATATAGGGAAATGTGATCCGTAGTCAAGTGAGTCAGCAGAAGTAAGGACTGTGAAACAGTTTTTTTTTTAAAGTTTTTATTGTGAATTGAATGATCGTTTACATGGGAGAATATAGGTTTTACACTAATCAGTTCATTGCAATGATTACAATCTCCTTCATGTATCATCATTCAACAGTATTTGCTTCCACTCCCTCTGTTTTTTTTTTGGGGGGGGGGAGGGTAGGGGAAGGGGTATGTACACAAAAACACTCTTGTTTTTTCCAAGGAGCATTGGAAACCCTATACAGGGTCGCTACGGGTCGTAATAGACTCAACGACACTTAACAACAACAACAAAGTGTTTTTGTGTACGCCCCCCAAAAACAACAACAACAGAAGGAATGGAAGCAAATACTGTTGAATGATGATGCACAGAGGAGATTGTAATCATTGCAATAAACTGATGTGTGTAAAACCTATATTCTCCCATGTAAACGATCACTCAATTCACAATAAAAACTTTAAAAATAAATAAACTTGTTTCACAGTCTTTGCTTCTGCTGGCTGACATGACTACGGGTCACATTTCCCTGTATATTTGTATGTCTTTTAATTTTGGAATTATGCTAAGCACTATGAGTGACATATTTATTATTATAGAGAATATATAGTAATTTATACTACCAAAGTGCTTATTCTGTAAGCCTGCCTCCTGACTGTCAGTTCCTCTCTTTCCATGAGTCCAGAGTCGTCAGCTGCTCTCTCTCTCCATGTCCTCATCTCTGCCTCCATCTCTGGTGTCACTGCTTCTCTGGATAGGGTCCCACATTCTGTTCATGCTCTTCTCCCTTGATGGTCATAGGGCCCTCTGTTTCTGGACAGGACCCTAAGATTAACACCTCCCCCCTTTTTGTTACAAAACTTCTACCTTTACAGTTGTGACAGTCACAATTAGTCATGGTAACAATTACTCACTGTTGAATCATAAGAATCTTATTAGCATCTCTTTTCACCAGACCCATCTAGACACGATGAAAACTATTCAGTGGGGACTCTACCTTTCCCTGCACACTCTGAAACAAAATTCCCTCTTAAAAATATGTAAGCCAGTCACTTTGTGCCTTTATTGCCCCTTCATTTTAGTTAGCCAATGTCAAAGTTGCCTGTCCCTATCAACTGTGTATACAAAGGGGATAGGATTGATACATGATGTGAAGACTCCTTCCCTCTAAGTTGGTATTTTGAGCTACTACATCCATGAGTATAGGTCAAGTTCATCAAACTGTAGCAATTTATACTCGTTTCCTTTATCAAATATTGTTTTTTTATCTTCCCCTAGTTGAGTTCTAGAGAAGGATATCATGTCTGGTAAGATGGAAGGTCAGAGAAAAAGAGGAAGACTCCCAATGAGATGGATTGGCCAGGTGGCAGCATCGATGGACTCAAGCGTGGCAACAGTAGTGAGGTTGGCTCAGGATCAGACATTGCATCATTCTGCTGTGCATAAGGTTGCTATGAGGCAGTGCCGACTCGATGGCACCTAACAACAACAACAGTCGAGTTCTGATCATCGAGCTATCCAGGCTAAGTTAGATGGCTAAAAACAAGTTTGATTAATGTTTTAAGGACTCAATACGAAGAATGATTACCTATGTAGAGACATAACGCTTCAAGAGAAATGAACCAAATGGGAAAAAGAAACAAATGGAAATCCTAGAATTGGAGCATGCACTGTGAGGAGTAAGTCAAAAAGTATTGCTATAAAATCATAGCAACAACAAAAAATCAAGTTATGAAACTATAAAATCTTGATATACCCTCCATTCAGATCTATACACTTCTGAGGATAGTGTTTCCAACTTTCTGACCCTTCCCTGAAGAATTCTGCATTCTTCAATTTATACTACATCAAAACAGCAGTTTTGGCCTCCTCAGTGGACTCAAATCATGATCTGTTTAAATGTTTGTTGAGTTTGGGGAACAAAAAGAAGTCTGAAGGGGCAATATGAGAGCTGTAGGGTAGATGGGGTAGGTTTCCCAATGAAATTTTCATAGGACAGCCCCTGTTACCATCAAAGAATGGGCAGGTGCTTTGTCATAATGGGAAAGATTTCTCAGCACAACTCTCCTGACTGTTTTCAATTAAAAAATTTCTTTCATAAGAGGCCCTGGTGATTTTCCTGCGTCCTTTGAGAAAATCTATTAAGATGACCCCTTTTGAATTCCTAAAACCAGTCACCATAACCTTCTGAGCTGACCTCTGTGCCTTGAATTGAACTGGCCCAGCATGTCCCCTAGGAGCCACTGTTTTTATTGGACCTTTTTTTTTGAAGGCACCCTAACAATGTATCACCGAGAGAGCAAGTCTGCAGCCATCCACTGATCGCAGAGACATGTTTAGACATGTTTTGTTTGGAATACACTCATGCATGTAGGAAGTGGAGCCCCAGTGTCAGTTTTTTTTTTTTTTTTAAAGTTATTATTGTGAGCTGAGTGATTGTGTACATGGGAGAACATTAGCTTTACACCATCGTTTCATTGCAATGATTACAATCTCCGTTGTGCATCATCATTCTGCTTCCATTCCCTGTTTTGTTTTGTTTTGGGGATAGGATGTACACAGAAACATTCAGGAATATATAATAATTTAAACAACCAAAGGGTACATTCTGCAAGCCTGCTTCCTGGCTGCTGGCACTCAGTCCCTCTCTTTCCATAAGTCCAGAGTCCTCAGCTGCTCCCTCTCTCCATGTCCTCATTTCTGCCTCCATCTGTGGTGTCGCTGCTTCTCTGAATAGGGTCCTGCACTCTGTGCTCTTCTCTCTTGGTGGTCTAGGGTCCTCTGTTTCTGAACTGTAAGATTAACTACTCTCCCATTTTTGTTACAAAACTTCTACCTTTACAGTTGTGACAGTTGCAATTATTCATGATAACAATTTCTCACTATTGAATCATAAGAATCTTATCCCCATCTCTTTTCACCAGACCCATCTAGACAAGATGAAAACTATCCAGTGGGAACTCTACATTTCCCTGCACACACTGAAACAAAAAACTCCCTCTTGAAAACATGTAAACCAGTCACTCATGCCTTTATCACCGCCTCATTTTAGGTAGCCAGTGCCTAAGTTGCCTCTCCCTATCTACACATATAGAAAGGATAGGATTGATACTTGATGTGAAGACTCCTTCCCTCTCTGTTGGTATATTGAGCTCCTACCTCCATGAGGATAGGTCAAGTTCATCAAATTGCAGCAATTTACCCTTATTTCCTTTATCAAAAATTGGATTAAAAAAAAAATCTTCCTCTAGTCAAGTTCTGATAACCAAACCATCGAGGTTAGGTCAAATGGATACTATCTGCAACTTTGGGTGTCTTTGGGCATCTCCCCTCATTTCATATCAGTGGATGCTTCACTCTCAGCTCTAGCCCTCTGTGACTGAGTCCATGGCTCAGGTGTCCCCAGGTCTCACCACACTTCAGACCAACCAGCCCTTCCTCTTCTCTCTCTCATCTCCAGGTCAACGGGAGTCTATGGAGCGTGGTTGAACTCAGCCCATTTCTCAATGTTGCCTTTCCTCCTTCTTCCACTCATCAGTAGACCAACGTTGTTGCCAGCAAGCTTGCATGCCTGGTTATGTGTTCCCTTTGAGTTTCAGTTGGAGGGAGGTTTGTCTTGAAGGGACTTGGCTACTTGCCTTAGTGGCTTCCCAGCAAACAACTTGTAGTTGTTTCTTGTAGTAGCCAATCATACTGCCATTTTTGGTTTGGAATTTTCCTGTTGATCTTTCTTTGAAGATATATCTTGTCTTGCTCTAGTTGTTTCAGGCTGATCTGCTCATCCTTTTTAGTGGGAATGTCCCAGCTTAGAAAGTGCTGGATGGGGCTCAGAATTCCACTTAAGGTCCTATACACAGTGGCAGTACTTTTTGACTTACCCTTGTAAATGAAATTAAAAAATTCCTTAGTAGGATTCCCAGTAGATTGGATACAGCCAGAGAATGGATCAATGAGCTTGAAGACAGGTCATCGTTTAAACAAAGCACACACTGAAAGAAATATTGGGGAAAAATAAAAGACCCTTAGTGGCTTGTACCCCAAAGTGTAACCCATATATATCTGGAATTTTAGGAAGGGAAGACAGAGACTACAACAAAAAAAAATTGAATAAATATTAGCCTAAAATACTTAAGCACATATGTAGTCAAACTGATACAAACAAAGATAAAGAAAATAATCTTAAAAATAGCAAGAGAAAAAAAGACATATTACATACAGGGAAATAATCATAAGAATTATAATTGATACCTCATCAAAAAAGCAGAAGTCATAAAATAATGAAATATAGCATCTTTAAAATGTTAAAAGGAAAAAAAATAAACAAAAATACCCTCTGTTGTTGTTGTTGTTGTTAAGTGCCATCTAGTTGGTTCCTTCTCATAGAGACCCTATATAGGGTTTCCAAGGAGCAACTGGTGAGTTTGAACGGCCAACCTTGCAGTTCAAACTGACCTTGAGGTCCAGTGCTTATCCTACAGTGTCACACCAGAAGATTAGTAGTTATGAATTATAAGTGAGAACAGTAAGCCTGTTTAATAGACTGTATGATTTTGCAAAACTATTCTCTGGCCTTTCTGGGAGAGAACTCTATTTTCTTGCCCTAATGACATCCGGTTGGCCCTCAGATTTGTTGACTAAAGAGATACAAATGGAAGTGACGTGTGTGGCTTCTAAGCTGAAGCTTCAGGAGACAATGTGTGGGACACTGTTCCCTTTTTCTTCTGCCCCAAGAATGCCTGTGTCTCAGACTGAGGCTAAGCCACCAGGTTGGCTCCTAGAGCGGACATGGTGGGCAGAAGAGCCACAGTCAGCCTGCAGTGCATGTGTTCCAGGTGAGAAATGAACCTTTGAGATCTGGGGCTTGCTTGTTACTGGTGCATGGCCAGTCCTGACTGGTAAGCCTGATTGTGAGTCTCACCTTCCTCAATGCTGGGACAGACACAATCTCTTGAATTTAAGCAGTATTGGGTTTTGCTAAAGTGGCATGATGGAGGGAAGGAGGAACCAGGACACTGAAGGCTAATTTAATGGAGGCTGAGCTGGGTAAGGTGACCCAGGTGGTGCAGTGGGTTAAGTGTTGGGCTGCTAACCACAAGGTCAGCTGCTCCATAGGAGAAAGATGAGGCTGTCTGTTCCCCTAAAGACTTACAGTGTCAGAAACCCTAAAGGGCACTTTGAGCCCCTTCTCTAAGATCACTGTGAGTTGGAATTGACTCATGGCTGGGGTTTGCTTTGGTTTGAGCAGGGTAAGAAGGGACGTGAGAAAAGGGCTAGATTCACTCTGAGGTCTGAGCCTTTAGTTCACTAGGCTGCCAACAGCAACCTGGAGAGACAGTAGGTCTGTGTCCAGTTGGAATTTCTGGCAACAAAGAGAGTCACCCAGTTTTCTTCCTGCAAAGTCTTATTTTAATTCTTTTTTCCAGCAGAGTCTCTGCTACAGCCATCACAGGCACCTGCTTTTATTTTGTTCTTTTCAAATGGAAGCAGAGGGAGGAAAGAACATTCTTCTCCAAGTCCCCCCTTGTGTTCTCTGCTTGCCCACTGGGCTGGGAGGAGTCTCTGCTTTTTACAGACTCCTGTGTGCTTGGGTCAGGAAGGTCTTGCATGGTCTGATCACCAGCTATTGGCTCCAGCAGTGGAATGGAAATTGGGACCAGGTCTGCCTCACTCCAAGTCCAGCCTTTCTCTGTACCTACTCAAGATCCCCACCCTCAGGACCCCCAGAGAGCCCTGCCGTGAGTCCCTCTGCAGAGCTGTGCAAGCTGTGGTCCTGGCTGTCCAGCTGCTCTGGCCAGCTGTGCCTGGCTGATTCTCCCAGACGCCTGCTGGCCCACACCTCTGGCCAGAGCACCTGACAAGAGCCCACACACATTCTTCCCCCTGGGGCTCTGGCCCCTGGTAGGAGCACCCATACTTAAAAGAGGCTCCAGGGAAGAGGTGGGAGGATCCAGACTGGCCTCATTTCCAAGGATGCAGTGTGTGAGTCCCTGGGCCAGACCACCCCTTGGCCTCATTCCCCAGGTATCAGGCTGACTCTGTGGGTCAGGCTGCTGCCTGTTCACTGAGGGGACATGGAGGAGCTGACCCCAAGGCCATGGGGGTGGGGAGGGACACATTCCAGTTAGAAGATTTCTATAGGCTTTTGGTCAGTGGCCCCATGAGGAATGAAGGGCAGAGGAGTATGTTCCAGATGAAGAAACTGACACTTGGAGAGGAGTGGGCAGCAAACCAACCCTTGAGCCTCACGGTACCAAGTCCAGTGTTTATAACACACACTCACTCACCTGCCACTGCGATGCCCCAAACATATCATTCAAGGCCCCAGACTGGGCACCAGGGGCAGGCAGCGCCCTGGACAGAGACTGCTATGGAGAGCAGGCATGGGGTGGGGATGGGCAGCTCCCCCTGCCCCAGACGTCCAGACTGGAGTCAACTTGAAGACAAAGGCACCTAATACCAACCACCACCACCACCATCACCACCATCGCCACCACCACTGCTTATGGGAATGTAAGCTCCCCTAAGGCAGGGACCACTCATATGCACCTTTGTATTCCCATGCTTACAACAGCACTTGTTGTTATTATTATGTGCTCTCAAGTCGGTTCTGACTCATAGCAACGCTCTGAGGAGCGGCTGGTGAGTTTGAACTGCCGACCTTGTGGTTTAAACAACCCTGCCCTTCAGTGCTTATCCTATAGCACCACACGAGGACAGCACTGGCTCTCAGTAAATACAAAGTGGCTCAAAAAGTTTGTGGAAAACAATCCATTATCTTTCAGTGCAGGGATTTTCTGCAGAAGGGGTTTGGCGCTTTTGCATTTTATAGAGGGTAGGTGTGTTCGATTGTCAAAGGTGAACCTCAGCTTCCCTCTAATCAGCTGTGGATTCATGCATTCACTTCTCTTGCTTCTGTTTCTCCATGGGAACACTGAGATTCAATGATCCACTCCCAATAATTCTGAGCAGACAGGATGCCTACAGCTGCCTGTTACGACTGTGGGCCCCTTTCTCCATAGTGTGTGTGTTAGGGAGGTGAGCAATGGGGGTCAAACTGGATGAGAAGGGCAGAGGTTAGAGATGGTCTTTCTGAGCCACTGACTCACTGCCCTGGAGCACTGAGTATGCCAACGTCAGTTTTCCCAGGTGTAAAATGGGTGCCAGGCCATTTGCTTCTGTGGGTGGGCCTGGAGGACTATAATTATGGGAGGGCGTGTGAAGTGCTGGGAGCCCAGGATGGGGTAGCAGCTGGAGGAGGCTGGAGGAGGCCATGCATTTTGACTGGGTGGAGGATTATGAAATGCCTTTGGAAGAAAGGACACTAGGGGGGCATTAGTAAATGGGGAGGGCAGAATAGTAATCCAGGAAGGTGTCTGACACCCTCGGGAAGCCATCTTAACACACACCAAAGCCTTTTCTCACAATTCAATCAAGTTGTTGCTTCTGTTCATACCAAAAGGGTCTTTTTAAAATACAATTAGGCTCTGTTTTATTATGTGTGACAGACGAGGCCATTAACCATTCCGACTATTAAATCAGACTTCATTAAAAAAATGGAAGTAACTGTAAATTGCCTTGGGTCACGATCATTTAGAGCTGAGACATTTCAAAAGAAAAACATTAGGGAGCTCAGGATCATGATGAAGTTAATCAATTTGACATCCCATGGTGGGAAGTGTGCACCAGCGCCAGCCGCACACGCCTCTCCCCAGAGCGGGGCGTCTCTGGGGGTCTCTGCCTCTCCCCTCAACATAGGAAAGTCAGGAATACACCAGAAGTAATTTGAAAATTTTGGGGATAGGAATTTCTATTTTCCCCAGAGAGGTTTTGTTTCTTTTTTCTCAGAAAGATTATTTAAATATACCATCTTTGATACCAAAGCATACCTATGTGTATGTACCGAGTAACTTTAGCACTATAAGGAGCTCCCTCAAGTATAATGTGGGGTGGGCCACTTCCTGAGCTTCCTCATTTTCAGAGATTGTGTCTCTCCTTTAAGGCCTTTAAGTGAATCTTATCCTCTCCTCTGGGGGCAGGAGGGAGAGGGTGCCAGGGGGACAATACTGCCGATTAGACCTACAAACAGACATTAGAGAACTCCCATTCTCTTCCCTTCCCCCAGACAGAATAATTGCGAAGTCCTGGGGGTGGAGCCAATTAGAGCCCTGGGAGAGATGTGAGGGCCAAGTTGTGCCTTGAGACACCAGACAGGCGAAGAGAACACTCAAGGTCAAGGTAACGAGAGGGCAGGTCCATTTGTCCACCATCAGGGGTGGGGTCAGGGAATGTGGCCTTGGCTAAGCAGAAGTTACGTTGACCTGGGTCTGCAGACTAAGTGCATCCCAAAGGCTCTGTGAGACCAACCAGCTGCTTCTGCTAGGGAGAGGAATCAGTCAGTGGGCTTTCAGCACCTGAGAGCCTGCCCCTAAGACATTGCCCACTGTGCCCCCAACCCTTACCCCACGTCCTGCTGATTGACATACCAGGATACCCACCTTACCCTAGATCCCCTTCAGATGAGGCCTAGGCCTGCCATCACTGCTGTATCTATGCTCTGGGACCCTGTGGCCACCAGAACTTACCTCTCTGCTCTGCTGGCTCTTTGCTTGGTTGGCGCTGTCTGAAAGCTGCTCATCAAGGACTTCTTCCCAACAAGCTTCTCGCCTCACTTTATCTCTCATCCACCAGTCCCCCTCCACTTTGTTACCACCCAAACAAACGTGCCTTGTCCTCCTCCACTGAAACCCACTTGATGATTGTCTACAACTTAAGAACAAAGCCCTGCATGCCTTTGCCAGCCAGCCACCTCCCTGACCTTTCCTCCTCCACTCTGTTCCAAGTCCTTGGCACTGAGCACTGTGGCTCTCTCTGGCCTGCGGTCCTCTGCAGGTGCTGTTCCTTTGTCTGAAGCCCTCTTTCTCTCTCTTCTCCACTCAGGGAAAGCCTGTTTATGCTGAAAGACCCAGCCCCAAGGCGTCCCCGCTAGGTCTTTCTCCAACCTACCAGGGTTTGTGAATCACAACTCTTCAGGCTTTTTCTCTCCTTTTTTCTTTCAGCAAGTGTTTATGGAACAGCATTCCATGCCAAGCACTGTGGGGGGAACTGAGAATTGAGCGATGAATGGCACAAGGGATCTACTCTTACAGAGCTGCCATTCTGGGCAAGTTGGTAAAACAAACATAACCTCAAGGAAAAAAGCCCTGATTGGTGATTGGCTGCTAACAAAAGGTTGGTGGTTCGAATCCTTCAGTTTCTTTGAGTGGTGATCTTCGATCTGCTTCCGTAGATTACAGCCTTGTAATCCCCATGCGTGCAGTTCTTCTCTGTCACACGAGGTTGCTAAGAGTTGGAATCAACTTGACAGTTGTACCTAACAAGTGCCACTCCTCATGGAGCTTACACGGGAATGTAAGCTCATGGAGGGCAGGGACCATTCCTGTCATATTCACCTTTGTATCTCCATGCTTAAAATAGCACCGTCTTTCAGTAAATATGAGGTTATGAGGTGGCTTCAAAAAATGTGTGGAAAATTCCATTATATTTCAATTTCATTTTTCCATGAATTTTTGAAGCCCCCTTGTACATAATGAATGAATGTTGAACACATCTGTGTTCTTTCCTAAAATGCAGGCTATTCTTAAAAGAGGGAGATGAGCCTGCCACAAAGGAGAATCAAGGAGGTCCTCAACGATGGGGCCATGCCTCCCCCATCTCTGGTCCCTCTGGGAGTTGGCATGCAGTGAACGTCTAACAGGTATTTGAGCAAGGGACTGTATGTGAAGTATGTGCATTGCACTGGACAAAAGAGAAAGTTGTTAATAAGTGGCAGTGACTGGCAACCTCGTGGGCCCCTGTTACAGCGGCTGTCCTCAGATGTCCTAGTAAAGCTCATAGTTCCCCCTCAGTGCTGTACTGCTCAAGAGCACCATCCTGCGACTCTGGTGTCTCAAGTCAGAAACACTTCACCCGGGAGCTCTGAGGGGCCTCACCCTTCCAGCATTATCATTCCTGACTGTGCAAGTGAGTGTTTAGATCAGGGCTTTGAGCCAGTTCAAAATGATTCAGTCATGGCAGACAGAAACAAGGGCAGAATAACAACCAGATCTCTTGGGGGTCAGATTGTGAACGGATCAGCACCATAAGACCCTAAAGCACTGGGCTACTAGCTGCAAACTCAGCAGTTCACATCCACTATGCTGTGGGTTAATGCGTCAGACTGCAAAGTCGTTTGAACTGCAAGGTTGGTGGTTCAAGCTCACCAGCTGTTCCTTGGAAATCCTATACAGGGTGGCTATGGGTCAGAATCAACTCGACGGCACTTAACAAATAAAACAAAAAGTTGATCTTTGGAAACATAATATAGCATCATTATGAGTCAGAACCTACTCAACGACACTTAACAACTACAGCAGGAATAAGGAAAATAGAAAAATAATTGAAGCCTTTGAACTATAGTGTTGGTGAGGACTATTGAATGAACCATGGTCTCTCAGAAGAATGAGCAAATCTGTCTTGGGAAAAGTCAACAGAATGCATCTTACAAGTGAGGATAGTGAGACTTCATCTCATGTACTTTGGACATGTCATCAAGAGGGACCAGTCCTTGGAGAAGGACATCATGCTTGGTAAAGTCGAGGGTTAGTGAAAAAGAGGAAGTCTCTCAATGAGACCTACCATTCCTCTGTCAGTTTGTCCTACTGTGATAACTTATGTGTTGCTGTGATGCTGGAAGCTATGCCCCTTGGCTATTAAATACCGTCAGGGTCACCCATGGTGGACAGGTTTCAGTGGAGCTTCCAGACTAAGACAGACTAGGAAGAAGTAGAGGTGGATTACTTCTGAATGGTTGTATTGTTTTTGCTAAGTGCCATCAAGTTAGTTCTGACTCATAGTGACCCTGTGTAGGATTTCTGAGGTTTGAACTGCCGACGTTGTGGTCCAACTCCACCTTGTAATCCAATGCTTTATCCTGCAGTGCCATACCAGGACTCCTCTGAACAGTTACTCACTGAAAACTATATGAATAGCAGTGGATCATTGTCAGGTTGGAAGGCAGTCAAATTTTCACTGGGGAAGAGCTGCCCCCTCAAAATAAAGTTAACCTTAATGATGTAGATGGAATAAAGCTTTCAGGACCTACATTTGCTGATGGAGCACAACTCAGAGTGAGAAGAAACAGCTGCCAGAACATGGAATGTACAAAAAAATGAATCTAGGAAAATTGGAAGTCATCAAAACTGAAATTTAATGCATAGAGATCGATGTCCTAAACATAAATGAGCTGAAATCAAATGGCACTGACTATCTGAATCATATAATCATATGGCTTTGTATGCTGGGAATGACAAATTAAAGAAAAATGGCATTGTATTCATCCTCAAAGAGAATTTCAAGATCTGTTTGAAGTACAAAGCTGTTTGTGATAGGATGATATCCATATGTCTACAAGAAAGACCAGTTAATACCACTATGATTTAAATTGATGCACCAATCACTAAAACCTGTAATAATGAAATTGAAGATTACCAACTTATTCAGTCTAAATGTGATTAAACTTACAATCAAGATTTATTGATAATTACTTGTGATTGGAATGCAACAGTTGGAAACAAAGAGAAAGGCTAAGTAGTTGGAAATTATGTCTTTTTTGTGTGATAGGAATGGTGTTGGAGATTGCATAGTAGAATTTTGCAAGGGACTTACCTCAAATTACCTTTTCAACAACAAAAAAGGTGACTATACACATAGACTTCACCAAGTGGAATACACAGGAATTAAATTGACCAAACCTTTTAGAAGAGACAAAAGACAAACTCAGTATCATTAGCCAAAACAAGGTCATGGGCAGACTGTGAAACAGATCATCAATTGCTCATATGCAAGTTCAGGTTGAAGCTGAAAAAAAATGAAAAGAAGTCCATGAGAACCAAGATTTGACTTTGAATACATCCTACCTGAATTTAGAGACCATCTTAAGAACAGATTTGATTAATTAGACCCTAATGACTGAAAACCAAAAGAGTGGTGGAATAAGATTAAGACTATCATATCGGAAGAAAGCAAAAGGTCATTAAAAAGACAGGAAAGAAAGAAAAGGCCAAAATGAATGTCAGAAGAGACTCTGAAACTTGCTCTTGAACATATGGAAGAAATGATGAAATAAAAGAGCTGAACAGAAAATTTCAAAGAGCAGCTTGAGAAGACAAAATCAAGTATTATAATGAAATGTTCAAAGACCTGGAGTTAGAAAATCAAAGGGGAAGAATATGCTCAGCATTTCTCAAGCGGGAAAAACTGAAGAGGTTGCAATATTGAAGGATAATATGGGCAAAAAA
>NW_006408533.1:33278864-33281178 GCF_000296735.1 Chrysochloris asiatica | reverse complement strand
ACCACTCTAAAGTGTCAAAGAGCAAAGATGTCACTTTGAGGACTAAGATGTGCCTGATCCAAACCATGGGATTTTCATGTACCTCATCTGCATGTAAAGTTGGACAATAAATAAGGAAGATCATGGAAGAATGGATGCATTTGAATTATGATGTTGGTGAAGAATATTGAAAGTACTATGGACTTCCAGAAGAACAAACAGATCTGTCTTGAAAGAAGTGCAACCAGAATATCCCTTAGAAGCAAGGATGGCTCTTGTTCTTTGGACATGTTATCAGGAGGGACCTGCAGAATGACATCCTGCTTGGTTCGAAGCAAAAGAGGAAGACTGCCAATGAGATGGATTGACACAGTGGCAGCTACAATGGGTTCGAACGTAACAACAGTTGTGAGGATGATGCAGGACTGGGTGGTGTTTTGTTTTCTTCTGTTGTGCATAGGGTCGCTATGAGTGGGAACTGACTCATTGGCACTTAACTCAATGAGATGAATTTACGCAGTGGCTGCCACAATGGGTTCAAACACAGCAGTGATTGTGAGGAGGACACAGGACCAGGCCATGTTTCGTTCTGTTTTACATGCGGTTTCTATGAGTTGGAACTAACTTGATAGCACCAAACAACTGTAAACAGGTAGAGGTGCCCTGCTCAAAAATGGTCCACCACGTCTTTTTGAGTGTGGTTATCGTCCATCTTTGAGGGGACATTGCTCCTTGGTTCTTACCCACTGCCATAGAGTTGCTGGGGACTCATATCAACCCTGTAGGACACAGTGGAGCTGCTCCTTAGGGTTTCTGAGATTATACATCTTTATGGGAGTAGGCAGTGACTGATGGGGTTGAACCACTAACTTTGTGGTTAACAGTGGTTAGTCCCATGCCACAAGAATTTCTTCCCTATTTCCCACCCAGATCAGAAATCACGAGATTTAGTTGCTATTCAATGAATACGCTGCCCTTGTTTCATAGGCGGTGACGGAACCTTCATGAACCAGTTAGAAGCCCTGGTTTAGAGGAAACTTTTGAGGATCTGGGGCTGAGGGTTGATGGGCTCCCTGCTGCACTGTCCCTGAAGAACAGGCAGAGTGATGCCTTGGCTTTCTAATCCTGTGACAATGTGCTTTAGGACACTGCCTGATCCCAAAGCTGAGGTGAGGGTGGGGCTAAGTCCCTGCATTTCTCAGGTGGACCACATTCGTGTTGGATCACCTTGATGGTAACAGCTGCTGTGTTTTAATGCAGGAGGGAGCATCAGAGTCAGAGTTGGAAACAAGGTGAAGGGGTGGGTGCTGAAATGAGCCACACCTGTACCAGGCCTGGGCGGCCATGATTCAGGGAAAGCTTGGAGTCTGAAAGCCTGGCCTGCTTTTCCCGACTGGCCTGCTTGAGGCCCCACCTAGACATGCATTCCCATTCTGCTACTTTGCACCTAATTCCTGCCTAAGATGTCCTTCCCAACTACTCCACCCCAATCTTTCTTGTTGTTGGTGCCACAGAGGTGATTTTGACTCAGAATGCCTCTGTGTGACAGGACAGAACTATCTCATAGGATTTTCTAGGCTGTAATCTTTACATGAGCAGACACCCAGATCTTTCTCCCAGGAAGCCCCTGGGTTGGTTTGAACTTGCAGCTTTGGGGTTAGAAGCCAAGTGCTTAACTGTTAAGTCATCATGGATCCTTCCACCCCTCTCTAACCCACTGCCGTCAAGTCGATTCTGACTCACATCTACCCTAAAGGACAGAGTAGAACCATAGGATTTCCAAGGCTGTAGTGTCCTGGGGTGGTGCTGTGAGTTAACGCGCTGGACTGCAAAGTCTGTTTGAACCAGAAGGTTGATGGTTCAAGCTTACCAGCTGCTCCTTGGAAATCCTATGCAGGGCCACTATGGGTCAGAACCAATTCAACGGCACTTAACAACAGTCTTCATGGAAGCAGATAACCATATCTGTCTCCCATGTTGTGGCTGGTTAGTTCAAACTGCTCACTTTTTAATTGTAGCCATTTTACACTGTGTCACCAACACTCTTTAGCCCTCTTTTCCTACATGCCTTCCTATCCCATGAGACCATCCCTATCCCATGTGAGCTCTTCCTCCTCAACACCGTGGGATCACTGGCCACAGACTTCCATGATGGTGGTTTATCAAACCTCCCATGGCAGCCATCACTAGAGCCAAAACAAGCTCTCGGATCTAGATGAGAACACACTGCCTCTTTCCCCGCTGTCCTTACCCACCTACCCCGGACACTGTCACACTGCTGTCCTTACCCACCTACCCCGGACACTGTCACACTGCTGTCCTTACCCACCTACCC
>NW_006408533.1:33276345-33278764 GCF_000296735.1 Chrysochloris asiatica | reverse complement strand
CACCTACCCCGGACACTGTCACACTGCTGTCCTTACCCACCTACCCCGGACACTGTCACACTGCTGTCCTTACCCACCTACCCCGGACACTGTCATGTTACCAGCTGTTGTGATTTTAGTTTTCTTCTGTTTTTCCTTCCTGGAGACCAGGGAACTTCCTGAGTGTTGTCCACACAAAGCTCTCCTGTCCCTTATGTGCTCCTTGACCATTTCCTCGGAAGTTTGTCCCCTGAAGGGGGAATGAGTCACTAGAACTGAAAGGGTGGGCTGTGGTTAGGGCCCCAGGCAGGAGCCGGCTTCTAGTGGGCGGGGGTCCCACTATTGTTTTCTTTGGCCTTTTGCTTGGGGCTTGATAAAAGCAAAGTTGTGTTCTGGGTTCTGAGCAAGTTGAAGTGATGGACTTGCCCTTGGCAGGCCTCTGGTTTTCTCTGGCAGTGAAGGTGCCTTTCACAGCTTTCTACCCTCAGAGGAACCATTGTCTTTGGAGGAGGAGAAGAGTTCCGGTTCATACCAGGTTGTGGCCCACTAACAACGCGGCACAGCAGGAGAGGGTGCCGAGAAACCGGTGGGTGTCCTGGAGAGGACACTCATCCTGCTGCTGCCTGCCACTGCCTGACCCCCCACTGCACAACCCTCTACCCTTGGAACCCCATTCCTTACTCCTGGAGCCTGGGAGCCAGAGACTATGGGTTCCAGTTGAAGCTCTGCCTTTAACAAGCTGGGTATCTGCAAATCATATCTCCTCCCTAGCTCCAGAGTCTTCATCTGCCAAGTGGGTATTAAAAAGGAAAATAAAAAGCCCCCATCCAGTCCTGCTGTTCCTACAGAATATGAGTCTGTTGGGCAGCTCACATTTTCTGAGGCTGAAGTCAGGCCGGGCTTAGAAAGGGCAGGATATTATGCAGATACAGGGCTGTGGTTAGTTTTACATTTAATTTTGTAAACTTGTGCTTCTTGGGACAGCGCCAGACTGGAGAGATAGCCACTTAGGGGATGTGTAAGATTTTAAAAAGGGAAGGCAATTAAAAATATTTAAATCAGGGTTTATTTTCTTAAGCAATAAAGAGAAAACAGGAGCTATGTACTTGTTGCACGCTGTTGAATCGATTCCGGCTCATAGCAACCCAATAGGACAGATTAGAACTGTCTTGTGAGGTTTCCTAGGCTGTAACCTTATTGGGAGCAGATTATCAGTCCTTGTCTCGCATAGAGTGGCTGGTGGGTGCAAACTGCCGCCTGTCACTATTGTGTTACCAGGACTCCTTAGATAGGTACTGTTGTTGTTAAAGTGCCGTGGAGTCAGTTTCAACTCATAGCGACCCTGCGCAGGCTTTGTGAAGAGCCGCTAGTGTATTTGAACCTCTGACCTTGAGGTGAACAGCTTATCCTACAGTGCCATGCCAGGTATGCGCTGCTAATTGACAAAAATCTTACCTACCTTTCCCCATATTATGTAAGCATGGAAAAAGAGAATAGTTTAAAATGTTTATTTGTTGAAATAAACAGAAAAATCTCATGCCTATCATCAATGACTGTGTTATTCTCTGATTTGCTCATTATGGAATTGTGGCATCTCCTCATAGCTTTGCCGTCACTCCTGGGGGCATTGTCTTCAGTCTTTCTGCTCACGTCTCTTTCTCTGCCTCATCTGCACCAACTTGCTCCTCATTCCTCCTGCAAGGGAGCCTCACTCTGGTGATTAGCTGGCCCCCCGCCCCTCTCTTACATCTTGACTTTTCCCTGTCTTGGATCAGCATGCTCTGTCTCTCCCATCCTGTGAAAGAAAACCTAAACACAATTCCTGTTCTTCTATTCCATTCCTTTCTCTCTTCTTCCTTCCATACCCTTGTCCCTCAGTTCACTTGGGATGATGGAAACGGAACAGTGGTTTTCTGACACAGCCTTTGCTATTGTCTTCAATAGCCTCCACGTTGCTAAACCCAACAGGCACATTTAGTGTCTAACTGACTTGATCTCTGGTCCCTAATGGTCCAATTTGCTCTCTTGAGTCTTCTCAGTCCCTCTTTCCTATTGGCTTCAGGGACCCCACTCTGTCTGTTGGCTTCCTTTGGCTACTTCTCATTTTTATTCACAGAATTTTCAACCTCCTCTGAACTCTAACTGCTATATGTGCTCAGGACTCTGGGTCTTGATTTTGTTTTCCTTTAAATCTTTAGAGTATGGAAAATGTCAAGCATATACAAAAATAGAGAGAATAGTATAATGAACCCCGATGTACTCATTATACAATTACCCACACTGTTATTCATTCCTCTCTGCCACACTGCTTACCTGTTTATTTATAAGCAGATACCATACTTAATCATGTTTTATATGTTAATATTGCAGGATATTGGTCTAAGAAATAAAGACTCTTAAGAATATAGCTGGAATTCACTGTGTCACTGTGGAGTGCTGT
>NW_006408533.1:33262455-33274545 GCF_000296735.1 Chrysochloris asiatica | reverse complement strand
CATCACTTCTTCTACAGTCTTCCTTATTCACTGTCCAGCTTTCGCATCCATATGAGGTTATTGAAAATACCATGGCTTGGGTCAGGCGCACCTTAGTCCTCAAGTTGTAGAAGATATTAAAGCAAAAATGCAAGCAAGTATAGAAAAAACACATTGAACATCCCTGGGCACTATTGGTAAATTAAGCCCAAAGATGGGGAGAGGAAAAGGAGAGAAACAAATACAGTCTGCACAGAGTATCATCGACACTCCAGACTGAAGTCTTCTATTTTAATCTCAATCCCCTTTCCTGACTTGCCATCCACCCAAGCCCCTTGTAGGCTGGAAACAATCTTGATTTCCTAGCTGTTCAATAAATATTTGTATAAAATGAAAAAAAAAAAAGTGATCATCAGAAGCAAATATGACTATTAATTTGAAAAGAAACTGGACAGTGGGCTCTTGTCTTCTCTCTCTCCTTGTTTGTATGTTTAATGTCTTTCCTGATGATCATAGCCAAGTAAGTAAAAAAAATCTACTTAGGCCTTCCCCAAGGAGGAATCCATGAAGAATTCTTTCTGTTCCCAAATGACTCACTGCCCCTGGTTCGAGTCTGCCCCCCACCCCCCACCAGCATCACCTCCTTTCTTCAAGGTGTTCCACTGGAAAACTCTGAGCACAACACTGGCAAAGTTCCGTCATGCTCCAGGTCAGAGCCTTCCTCAACACCATATCATATAGAGAACATTTTGGTCCGGGTGGTGGTCCAGACTTCAGCCTGACCCAAGGAAACATGGTGTTTAAGAGTCACACCAATTGAGCTGCTTCACCAAACATGCCACATCGGAAGTGCTCACTCATCCATACCAAGAAATTTGAAAAACCTGGTAAACCGATTGAAAGAGAACCATTCTTTTTTTTTTTTTGGTGCCCATGCCAAAGTAAAGTAATGTAACAGAATGGAGAAGTTATTAACAATATCACTAATACCACATGCAAATAAAATTATGCTGAAGGTAACTCAAAATGGTTGTAGCAGCATATCAACAGGGAACTGCCAGAAAGTCAAGCTTGATTCAGAAGAGTATATCACTGTTGACGTTAGATGGATATTGGCTGAAAGCAGAGAGTACCAGAAAGCTGCTTAGCTGTGTTGTATTGCCTATGCAGAAGTATTCAGTTGTGTGGATCATAAAAAGCTATGGACAACACTGTGAAGGAAGGGTATTCCAGACACTTAGTTGTACTCATAAAAATCTATACATAGACCAAGAGATGAGCAATGATTTAAAATGCATGGTTTAAAACCAGGAAAGGTGTGCACCAGGGTTGTATTCTTTCACCATATTTATTCAATCTGTGTGTTGAGCAAATAATCTAAGAAGCTGAAGAAGAATGTGGCATCAGGATTGGAGAAAGACTTATTAACAACCTGCAGTTTGAAGTTGACACAACCTTGCTTGCTGAAAGTGAAGAGGACTTGAAGCACTTAATGATGAAGATCAAAGACTACAGCCTTCAGCCTGGATTATACCTCAACATAAAGAAAACAAAATTCGTGGCCAATAAACATCAACTGCTGCAAAAGACCTCTTCAAAGTGTTAAAAAATGAAGCAGTTATTTGAGGGCAAAGGTATGCCTGACTTAAGCCATGGCATTTTCAATAGCTTTATATATATGTGAGGAGTCCTGGTGTGGCACTGTGGCTCTGGACTGCAAGTTAGTTTGAACTGCAAGGTTGGCGGTTCAAGCCCACCAATTGCTCCTTGGAAACCTTATACAGAGTCAGATCTGACTCCACGGCACCTAACAACAACAATGTATGTATGTGAAAGCTGGAACACAAATAAGGAAGATTGTAGAAGAATTGATGCCTATAAATTATGGTGTTGGTGAAGAATATTGATTATGCCGTGGACTGTCAGATGAACGGACAAATGAGTTAGAAGAAGTACAGTCAAAATGCTAAAAGAACAACCTTCTCTAAGAGAAACTTCTGAGAGGAGTGAGGATGATAGACTTGGTCTTGCATACTTTGGACATGTTATCAGAAGGGGGTAGTCCCTGGAGAAGAACGGCATGCTGGGTAAAGTAGTTGTTGTTGTTAAGTGCTGTCGAGTTGGTTCTGACTCATAGCGACCCTGTATAGCGTTTCTGAGGAGCACCTGGTGGGCCTGAACAGCCAACCTTAAGAGTCCAGTGCTTATCTTACAGTGCACAGACCTCCTGGTAAAGTAGAGGGTCAGTGGAAAATAGCAAGATCCTCAAGAAGATGCATTGACACATATCTCCAACAGTGGGCTCAAATGTAGCCATGATTGTGAGGATGGTGTAGGCTGGGCAGTGTTGTGTTCTCTTATTCATTGGGTTGCTATGAGTTGGAACCTACTCAAGAGCACACAACAAGAATCAGATTGGCTGGTTTCAAACACGGGCTCTACCACTTACTGTGTGACCCTTGGCACATTCTCTGTGTCACAAAATGGCAAGAGTCCAGGAGGAGATGTGGTCCTTGAGGTGGTCATGTGAGCAGGGCAGTTCAGGGGACTGGTGATCTTTGTCCTTGCCAGAACACACAGGTCGTATTTACACATGACAACAGGAAATGACAACTCTCTATTCACCCACTCCAAATACCTGGGGGATTGAAATAGAAAAGATGGCTGCTGAAAGAATTCCATTCAAGTGGCACCCCTGCCCAGGTGGCCACTCAAAGCAAATCCACTATTGACTGCACCAGACCTGGGACCCTCAGCCCACCGCGGATAACTGAAAGGACCGCTGCTGTGAAAATTCCTACCTGAGTTTGTCTTTCAGAGAAACAGAGAGAGCCTGCCCTCCTTCACATGCTGAGCTCTCCAGAGTGACCAGGAGACCCTCCTGTCCCTAGGATGTGCTAATAGTCACATCTTAAAAGCAAAAAAAGAAGCCCATTGCTCAAAAAAATCCAAACCAGCTACAGCTGAATCCATTCTGCCTCATGGAGACCCCATGTGTGTTAGAGTAGAACTTTGTTGCATAGGATTTTCAAGCAGATTGCTAGACCTTTTTCCCTAGGTGCCTCTGGATGGGTTCCAACCACCAACGTTTTAGTTAGCAGTTGCGTGCTTAATCATTTGCACCACTGGGGGACTCCTAGTCACGTCTCAGTAGCCCCCAAACACACACAGCCTCTTCTACCCCTCGGCTTTCACCTGCTACAGTTCTTTCATACACATGGTACTGTGCAGCCCTTACAACCCCCTGCCAAGATGGCAGGGTGGGGACTAAGGTCATCACTTCCCACCTGAGAAACTGATGACCCCTGAGATCCCAAGTGACTTGCTCAAGGTTGCACAACTACCCAGAAAACAGAGCAGACACCTGATTCCTCTGAGAGCAGCACAGGGTGATGGGGACATTGTAGAGGAGGCTGTCTGTGGGCTCGTCAGGGTGGGGTGGAGGGGGATAAAGACACGCCCTTTATTATTCTATTAAGTCAGACATGTCACAACTGCTTTCTTGGTGGTCTGTTCTTGAGTCTCATCTAGATATTGTTCAGGGAAAACAATAGTTTTGCTTATCACCTACAAGATCACATCACAAGCCAGGTTAATGATGTGGGACCGTCATAAAGGCTGCAGTCTTCAGACATACTGTCAGCTTGCTGGGTAATTATAACTAGTCTGGCTCGTTTGGCTGTTTCATTAGGATAAGCATGGGACTGTGAACCACAAGGTCAGTGGTTCCAGCCCACCAGCCGCTTCGCGGGAGAAAAATGAGACTTCCTGCAAAGATGATTATTATTTATTTTAAAGGCTTGGAAACCCTATGCAAGGTTGCTATGAGTTGGAACTGACTACATGGCACTTAACAACAACAAAAAAGGCATTTGGCATGACCTTGGCCTTGTAATCCAGATGTAAACTTGTAAACTTGTGTTTGTATGACTGCAAACTCCTTTCTTTAGGAGCAATCCCTCGCCTCCCTGTGACTCTGCCGAGCTGGTTCCCACACTGCTGATAGAGCTACTGGTTGGAATGGTCTAGCGGAGTGTGGGGATGGTGTCCATGGTCTCCGAGATCCAGGGGATGGTAACCTCGGCATCTCTCACTCAGCTCTGAGGTTGTCAATGATTTTTCCCCCATCACTGAATCTAGGGCCTGCAATTTACCAGCTCTTGACCAGGATCGCTGCACCAGGCACTGTGGTGTCAGGTTCAATGAGGGAGAGACTCAGAGGGGACCTAGGATGAACGGAGCACTGATAGTGAAGGCAGACTCAGAAAGCAAACCCAGTTCCAGCTGCCTCCCCAAACTCTGCTCTCTCCCCTAAAACAATGCCGTGCCACACTGAGGCCCACCTAGTCCATGAAGCCTGTAAGAATGGACTACAGGATTTTTAGGAGGTGGTGCTGCAGGATAAGTAATGTACTGATAACTACAAGGTCAGCAGTTCAAATCCACTAGCCACTACTAGGGAGAAAGACGAGGCTTTCTGCTCCACTAAAGATATACAGCCTCAGAAACCCTATGCAGGGTCACTATGAGTCAGAACTGACTCAACGCCATCTAACAACAATCACAAAATTAAGATGTTAGCAACGAATATTGGAAGTACCATGGACTTCCAGAAGATCCAACAAATTTGTCTTGGGAAAATCGTAACCACAATACTTCTTGGAAGCAGTGATGGTGAAACTTCCTCTTTGGATGTGTTGTCAGGAAGGACCAGTCCCTAGAGAAGGACATCGTGCTTGGTAAAGTAAAGGGTCAGCAAAAAAGAGGAAGACCCTCAACAAGATGGATTGACACAGTGGCAGCAACCACGGGCTCCGACAGAACAGCACATGTGAGAACGGGTCAGGACTAGACAGCATTTTGTCCCTTTGTGCAGAGGCTTTCTATGAGTTGGAACTGACTTTACAGCACCTAAGAACAGCAACTACAATCACAAAATTTAGAAGAAATATGTGGCAGTTCACTCTTGTCAAGATTACAACCTTGGGAATCCTGTGGGGCAGTTCTGCTGTGAGTCATTATAGACTCAATGGCAATGTTGTGGTTGTTAGGTGCCATCAAGTTCTGACCGTAGAAAGCCTATATACACACAAAACGTCTTCTACACAGCAACTCTATACAAACACTGCCCAGTCTTATGCCATCCTCACAGTTGTTGCTACGCTTGAGCCCATTGCTACTGCCACTGGGCCAATCCATCTCATTGAGGAGCTCCCTCTTTTTTTTGCTGACCCTCAACTTTACCAAGCATGATGTCCTTCTCCAGGGACTTGTCCCTCTTGATAAAATGTCTGAAGTATCAGAGGCAAAGTCTGGCCATCTTGGCTTCTAAGGAGCATTCTGTTAGTAATTCTTCCAACACAGATTAGTTTGTTCTTCTGACAGTCCATAGTACCTTTAATATTCTTCTCCAACACCATAACTCAAATGCATTAATTCTTCTATGGTCTTCCTTAGTCACTGTCCAACTTTCACATGCATATGAGGCTATTGAAAATACCATGGCTTGGGTGAGGAGCACCTTAGTCCTCAAACTGACATCTTTGTCTTGAACACTTTAACGAGGTGCAGCAAATTGTGCAGCAAATTTGCCTAATGTAATACATCATTTGATTTCTTGACTGCTGCTTCCATGAGTGTTGTTGGTAGATTTAAACAAAATGAAATCTTTGCCAACTTCACATCTTTTCTCTATTTATTATGATGTTATTTATTGGTCCAGTGGTGAGAATTTTTGTTTTCTTTACATGGAGTTGCAACACATACTGAAGTCTGTGGCCTTTGATCTTCATCAGTGAGTATTTTAAGTCCTCTTCACTTCCAGAAAGCAAGATTGTATCATCTGCATATTGCAGGTTATTAATGAGTCTTCCTCCAAACCTGATTCCATGTTCTACTTCATATAATCTTAATTCTATGATTATTTTCTTAGTATACAGATTGAATAAAGTATAGTGAAAGAATACAACCCTGGTGTACACCTTTCCTGATTTTAAACCATTCAGTTTTGTTTGAAGGTCTGCCTCTTGAGTCTATGTACAGGTTCCTCATAAGCACAAGTAAGTGATCCAGAGCACTCATTCTCTGCAAGGTTGCCCATAGCTTGTCATGATCCAAAGAGCCAAAAGCCTTTGCAAACTCAAGAAAGCACAGGCAAACATCTTTCTGGTATTTTCTGCTTTCAGTCAAGATCCATCAGACGTCAACAATGATATCCCTTATTCCATATCTTCATCTAAATCTGGCTTAAACCTCTGGTAGTTCCCTGTCAATATACTGTTGCAGATGTTTTTGAATTATCTTTAGCAAAATTTTACTTGCATGTGATTTTAATGATATTGTCTGATTATTTCTGCATTTTTTTGGTCACCTCTCTTTGGAATGGGCACAAATATGGATCGCTTCCAATCAGCTGACCAGGTAGCTGTCTTCTTGGCACAGATAATGAGGGCCTCCAGTGCTGCATTAGCTTGTTGGAAGATTTCAGTTTGTATTCCATCAATTCCCGGAGCCTTGTTCTTTGCCAATGCCTTCAGTGCACCTTGGACATCTTCCTTTAGTACCATCGGCTCTTGATCATCTGCTACCTCTTGAAATGCAGCAACCATTTCTTTTAGGTACAGTGACTCTGTGTATTCCTTCTACATTCTTTTTATGCTTTCTGTACCATTCAATATTTTGCCCAAAGAATCCTTTAATACTGCAAGTCTAGGCTTGAATTTTTTTCTTCAGGTCTTTCAGCTTGAGAAATGCTGAGTGTCTTCTTCCATTTTTGTTTTCTAACTCCAGGTCTCTGCACATTTCATTATAGTTATTGCTTTTATCTTTTTGAGCTGCCTTTTGGAATTTTCTTCTCAGCAATGAGTGATGGGCAAATCATAAAACGTAACCTTAGTGGGGAAGAAGTGCTTTCTCAAGCTTGAAAGGAGTGGTGTCCAGAGGGGCAGATGGATCAAGGCCATGCTGGGGTCAAGGTCTGAGCAGGAATTATGGGGTGCACACAAGGTGAATCTTGGAGGCACACAGATGTGACATGAATTATGAAATTACAGGACTTTTTTTCTTTTCTCTAGTAATATAATTATTGATTTTTGTTTTTGTTTTAAAGCTAAGTCCTGGTGTGGTACTGTAGGATAAGCACTGGTCCTCAAGGTTGGTTTGAGCTGCAAGTTCGGTGGTTCAAACTTACCATCCGCTCCTTGGAAACCCTATACAGAGTCGCTATGAGTTGGAACCAACTAAATGGCACTTACCAACAATAACAACTTGACTGTTTAGCAAAAAGACTACATAGTCCAGGTTCTCTGACTATGTGATGAAGATCTAGCCAATGAGATATAAACAAAACTGCGGAAGTGTTTTTAAAACAAAGAGGCACTTCTTTTACTTTCTCTTTCCTTCTCCCTGCTCTCTGGAAGGCAGACATGATGGCTGGTGCTGGAGCAGCTATCTTGGGCTTTGAAGTCACTCTGATGGAACAAAATAGAGGGAGCCTCTTCACTATGGGGTGTTGAATCCATCCTGTTCCACCAACCTCTAGACTTTGGTGTGAGCTAGATGTACATCATTGTTTAAGTCATTTTTGTCAACCATTGTTACAAGGCAGTTTCACTCCCCTAATCTAAATGACAAAAAACCTTTTTTTTCCCCCCAGTATCTTGTAGTGCTGGTCTGCCTTGAACACCACTTGACAATTTGCTGAGTCTCTCCTGTTTTCACAAAGACAGCAGAGTTTACTCAGAGTCTTTGGCAGGCAACAGCATCTAACTCTAATTTATTGACATTGTTTTGTTTTGTATGGCATTTATTTTTAGGTTACCATTTACTTAAGGTAAATGATACTGTGTTTCCATTTACAGCAGTGACATGAGGTCACTTTCCTTTTTAAATAATTTACTTAAGCAAAAACAATTGAGTCGATTTGAAAGATATTAAGTGACTAAGAGTACAGTTATGTTAGCCACGGAAGAGTTCAAGGGGACGGCTGGAGGATGAATGAAGTTGGAGAGCAACATTATGAGTTGTGCTGCTTTAGAAGAATTATCAAAATATTTCTATATCCAATATTTGATTGGTTCTTGTTTTGAGAATTCAAAGATTTCTTGTTGTGGGGCTTCCTGATTCATCAGGGTGGTGGTGGTGGCGGGTGCAGTGGAGTCGGTTCCGACTCATAGTGACCCTGCATAGGGTTTCTGAAGCTGTAAATCTTCCTTCAGGAAGAGGGTTCTGAAGTTAAACTCCCTGGGTCTCAATTCCTGGCTCCTCCACTTATTAGCTGTGTGATATTGGGCAAATTACTTTATATCTCTGTGCTTAACATCTCATCTGCAAATCGGAGTTGGTAAGGTTGTTAGGAGGATGAAATGACGAATTGTATGTAAAATGCAGAACAATAGCAGTTGTTATTGTTACGCTTGCATGGCTCTGTACACGACATGGATAAGTTATTAAGCTCTTTGGAACAGAATAACTCTGTCCCTGCATTCAAGGAGGTTCGTATCTTAAAGGGAAGGTATGCCTAACACTCAACACAGAGTCCTAGTCATGTTGGTTGCTTTTGAGGGTTCTAAGTGAGAGTCTGTGCCATGCTTCTCCTAGCTTCTCCTAGACTACAGCTGGTGGTCCTAAATGTTCCTTGATTTGTAGTTTACTCCAGTCTCTGCCTCTGTTTTCACATAACTGTCTTTCTTTTGTGTTTCTCTGTTTCTCTTTTATGAGGATAATCTTCATGTTAGGACCCACCTTACCCCTGTGCAAACTCATGTTAACATAACTGATAACATCTTCCAAGGCCCTATTCCCAAACAGGACCACACACACATTCACAGGTAATGAGGATTATTGTCGTTAAATGCTGTTGAGTTGGTTCCAACACATAGTGACCCTGAATAGGGTTTTCAAGGAGCTGCTGGTGAACTTGAACTGTCGACCTTGTGGTTCAAACCAACCTTGCAGTCTGGTGCTCTACACCAGGGCTCCTAATGGGAATTGTTGCTGTTGTTAAATGCTGTTGAGCCAGTTTCTACTCATAGCGATCCTGTATAGGGTTTCAGAAGAGCAATTGGTGAGCTTGAACTGCCAATGTTCAGTTCAAACCGAGCTTGCAGTACAGTGCATTAACCCACAGCACCACACCAGATGTCATTGTGTCTTTTTTGGGGTTTGAGTTTGATTCATAACAGGAGTAAAGGAGAAAACATTTTATAATTGGATTGAAAATCTCAACTGAGAAATAGAAAATATATATAAAAAAAAGAATCAAATGGGAATTCTAGAAGGGAAAGGTATCACACCTGAATGAAAAAGCTCATTGCATGGGCTTAGTGGCCATATGCAGATGACAGGAACAAGATTCAGCTTTTCAAAAGGTATATCAATACGAAATTTTCAACCTGTAGAAGAGAGAGCACAAAGATTGAAAAAAAGGAACAAAACCCCATGGCCTGTAGGGTAGTATCAAAAGAACTAACACGCATGCAATTGGAGTGTCAGAAGGAGAGGAGAGGGAAAAACGGGGCAGAAAAAACTCTTTGGGAAAATAATGACTGAAAACTTCCCAAACCCGGTGAAAGATATTAATTTACAGATTGAAGAAAATCAGTGGACCTCAACTTGGATAAATACAAATAAAACCACATCTGGGTTCATTATGACCAAACTACTGAAAACCAAAGAGAGTAAAGACAGCACCTTGAAAGTGACATGTGAAGTAAGGAGCTGTGAGTTGAATACTCCGTAGACTTCTTGTGAGGAAGGAAGAAACCAGAAACTAATGGAACAGCGTCTTGTTCAAGTGCTGAGGGAAAAAACAAAACAAAGACAACAAAACCAAAATGACCCAAATCAATCCAGAATTCTATATCTAGCAAATATATCCCCTGAAAAATATGACAAAAAGACATATTTTTACATCACCAGTGGACAGTCACTGAAAGACATGCAAAATAGTTTATTTCAGTTGAAAGAACATTATACCAGATGAACATTTGAACCTATAAGAAGGAATAGGGTCCTGGTGTGGCACTGTAGGATAAGCACTGGACTGCTAACCACAAGGCCAGTGGTTCAAACCCACCAGTCATTCCTTGGAAACCCTATCCAGGGTCACTATGCATTGGAACTGACTTGAGGGCACTTAACTACAACAACAAAAAAGAAGGAATAAAAATTCCCTGGCAAATGGTTAATGTGCTTGGCTGCTAACTAAAAGCTTGGTTGTTTGAGTTCAACCAGAGGCATCTCAGAAGACAGGCTCAGAACTTCTGAAAAATGAGACACCAAAAACCCTATGAGCACGGTCCTTACTCTGACACACATGGGATCACCATGAGTCAGAGGTGACTTGAAGGTTACTGGTTAGGTAAGAATAAAAAACATCACTAAAGGTAAGTGTTGTTGGTTGTTGTTGTTGTTAAGTGCCATCGAGTTGGGTTCCAACTATCGTGACCCTGTATAGGGTTTCCAAGGAGCTGCTGGTGAGCTTGAACCACCGATATTGAGTTCAAACTGACTTTGTAGTCTAGTGCCACACCAGAAATCCAATGGTAAATATCCAGGTCATATATATGATAATGGAGTCCCTGTGTGGCACTGTAGGATCAACCCTGGACTGCCAACTGCAAGGTTGGCAGTTCAAACCCACCAGTTCAAACATTGTATACAGGGTCACTATGAGTCAGATCTGACTCAATGGCATTTAAACAAGAATATATGATAATGGTTTTCCTCTTAATTAAAAAAAAAATGACATAAAAATCTGAAAATAAATAACATTAATTTGGGGTTATAGCATACGTAGATATAATGTTCATGAGAACTATAGCATTAAGTTTTAAATGGAACTATATGTCATAAAATTTCTACATTTATGTGAGGTGGTACAACATTAACTGTGAAAACTATTACTATATAACTCTGGTGCTGAACTGTTGCACCACCAAGCCCCTTTGTGTGCCCTCGAGGTGGTTCTGACTCACAGCAACCTGATGTACAGCAGAACAAAATACCACCTGGGCCTGCACCGTTTTCACAGTTGCTGCTGTTTGAGCGCATTGTTGCAGCGACAGTGTTGATCCATCTCACCCAGGGTCTTCCTCTTTTTCACTGACCCTCTACTTTACCAGTCCTCCAGGGACTGGTCCCTTCTGAGAACATGTCCAAAGTTCAGGAAATGAAGTCTCACAACCCTCACTTCTAAGGAGCATTCTGACTTTACTTCTTTCAACACAGATTTGTTTGTTTGTTTTCCGGGCAGTTTAATATCCTTTGCCAATGCCATAATTCAAATGCATCAATTCTTCCTCAGTCTTACTTACTTATTGTCTAACTTATCCATGCAGATTATATCACTGAAAATACCATGACTTGGGTCAGGTGCACTTCAGTCCTCAAAATGACGTCTTTGCTCTTTAACACTTTAAAGAGGTCTTTTGCAGCAGATTTGCCTGATGTACTATGTTGTTTGATTTCTTGATTGCTGCTTCCATCGGCCTAGATTGTGGATGCAAGTACAAGGAGACACTTGACAACTTCAATCTTTTCTTCATTTATCATGATGCTGCTTATTGGCCCAGTTGTAAGGATTTTTGTTTCTTTATGTTGAAGTGTAATCTTTACTGAATGCTGTGGTCTTTGATCTTCATTAGTAAGAGCTACAAGTCCTCTTCACTTTTGGCAAGCAAGGTTGTTCCATTTGCATATCACAGATTGCTAATGTGTCTTCCTCCAAATCTGATGCTTCATTCTTCTTCATATAGCCCAATTTGTTGGATTATTTGCTCATAGATTGAATAGGTATGGTGAAAGGATATATTCCTAATATACACCTTTCCTGATTTTAAACCATGTCTTTATGTACAAGCTCTGCATGAGCACAATATATTAGTCTGGAATTCCTTTTCCTCACAATGTTATCCATAATTTGTTATGATCCACACAGTCAAATGCCTCTGCATAGGCAGTAATAAACAGGTTAACATCTTACTGATATTCTCTGCTTTCAGCCAAGATTCATTTGTTGATGTTGTTGTTAGGTGCCATTAAGTTGGTACCGATCCATAGTGACCTTATGCACAGCAGAACAAAACACTGCCCGATCCTGGGCCAACCTCA
>NW_006408533.1:33257925-33261404 GCF_000296735.1 Chrysochloris asiatica | reverse complement strand
GATATTCTCTGCTTTCAGCCACGATCCATTGGACATCAGCAATGATATCCTTTGTTCCATGGCCTCTTCTAAAACCGGCTTGAACCTCTGGAAGTTCTCTGTCAAAGTATGCTTGCAGCCATTTCTGTATTACCTTTAGTAAAGCTGTATTCAGTAATGATAGCCCTTGTTCCATATCCTCTTCTGAATCCATATTGGATTCAATCCTGTCAACATGTTGCTGCAGCCATTGTTGAATTGTCTTCAGCAAAATTTTACTTGTGTGTGATATTAATGATATAGTTCAATGTCTGCATTCTGTTGAGTTACCTTACTTTGGAATATAGATCTCTTTCAGTTGATTGGTCAGGTAGCTGTCTTCCAAATTTCTTGGCATGAATAGTGAGTGCTTCCAGTGTTGCGTCTGTTTATTGAGACATCTCAATTAGTTTTCTATCAATTCTGAGAGTCTTGTTTTTCACCAGTGCCTTCAGTGTAGCTTGGACTTCTTCCTTCAACCCATCAGTTCTTGATCAACCTTCTGAAATAGTTGAATGTTGACCAGGTCTCTTTTGTACAATGACTCTGTGTATTCCTTCTATCTTCTTTTGATGTTTCCTGCATCATTCAATATTTTGCCCTCAGAATCCTGTAATATTGCAACTTAAGACTTGATTTTTTTCCCCCCAGTTCTATTAGCTTGAGAAATGTTGAGTGTGTCCTTCCTTTTTGGTTTTCTAACTCCAGGTCTTTGTATATGTCATTATCATACTTTATAGTCTCAAGTTCTCCTTTGAAAGCTTCTCTACAGCTTTCTCTTTCTCTAGATCTTGTGTGGCACTGTAAGATCAGCACTGGACTGTGAACCACAAGGTTGGTGGTTCCAACTTACCAGTTGTTCCTTGGACAGCCTTTATAGGGTCGCTATGAGGAGTGCTGGTGGGTTTGAACTGCCAATCTTGTAGTTTTCAGTCCAGTGCTCATCCTACGGTACCACATCAAGAGTCCATACTATATATATATATATAGTTACTTATATATATGTGTGTGCATACACACACACACACAGGCATGCACACACGCAAAGATCGCTTTAGATGTTTTTGTATAGTTACACATATATGTATACATACAAGGGGGTTTCAAAAAGGTCACAGAAAAATGGACTTAAAAGAATGGCATTCTCTCATGAATATTTTGAATCCCCCTTGTATGTATACATATATATGTGTAGCTGTACTAAAAGATCTGTAGCGAAAAGTCAGCTGCCCAACGTGGATCTTTAGTTATTTCTCAGGAAGGTTTTCAGGTTGCTCATTCTAGACCTAGAGACACCAACAGTAGGAGCAGTTGTGTTTTTTTACTCTTCTGTTACTCAAGGAGACGGTTGCCTCATGTTCTTTTTTTAGAGTTTGAAACCAACTTCCTGGAATCTATGTTCACACCATGGCAAGCAATAGTATTCCAGAAAGCTTGTTTTTGTGGAGGAAAATCCAGCTAAGCATGGTGGGCTGGTCCTGTCAGCTTCATAAAATGCAAGATTTGCATGGAAAAGAGAGTGCTTTGTAAGTAGGAGTTTAAGGGGTGGGCGGGTGGGGGCACACCTAGATATAGTCTCAGGGGGATTTGAAACAGAAAACGAATGGAGGAACACACTATTTGGCATTCAAACAGGGTCTGGGAGTTTGCTTCTCTTCAAAGCACAAGATGTAGAGTGGAGAAGTAAAAAGGCCATGGGCCTTGGAACATTGTAGAACTAGTTTTCATCCTTATTCTGCCATTTATAGCTGGGCAACCTTGGGCAAATCACTAAACCCCTCTCAGGCTCAGCTTTGCCATCTGTAAAATGACTCTGGCACAAAGCCAATCCTCAACAAATACAGCTGCCTTCACCAGCCAGTCCCTCTCCCTGTTGTTGGTGTTTTCCAGTTATCCAGTACTGATGACAAACCATCCTCAAACTTAATGGAATAAAATAATAAAACATTGATGTTGTTGGATGTGACTGCTTCTTAGGTGACTCATTACACTATCTGCTGGTACTCAGGGCTTGATAATCCCTCCCCTTGAGCATGGGCCAGACTTGCTTCTAATGATTGGCTGCCACTTCTGTGATTAGGTTATACAACAGTATGACTTCCATCTTGCTGTCATTTTCACTCTGTTGTGTTCTTGGCTTGTGTGATACAAACTGCCACATTAGAGAGTTTTTGTTTTTGTTGTGTGACAAGAAGCTTAAAAGCAGTCTCCAGCCAACAGGTCTTCTGGAACTGAATTCTGCCACAACCACCTGAGTGAATGTGGAAGTGGATTATTCCCCAGTCATGCCTTAAGAAGACTGGAGCCTGAGCCAGCATCCTGATCATAGCTGTGGAAAGTCCCGGAGCTGGAGGGCCTTTCGACGTGATGTCCGGAATTCTGCCTTGCAGAAGCTGTGTGGGAATAAATTTTGTTTCATGCCAATAAGTTTTTGGGTGATTTGTTATGCAGTGATGGATAACTAATAGGTGTGGCACTGTGGGTTAATGTACTGGAGGACTACAAGTTTAGTTTGAAACGCAAGGTCAGTGGTTCAAGCTCATCAACTGCTCCTCGGAAAGCTTATACAGGGCGCTATGAGTCAGAACCAACTCAACAGCACTCAACAACAACAACAACAAGTTAACTAAGCCAGCTTCCTGGGAGGAGGTCCTTGTGATTTGCTCCCATAAAGATTGCAGTCTACCCTTTGGGGGTAGTTCTGTTTCAAATTGTCTTGAGAGCAAGTAGTTAAGGAGAAATGAGAGCTGTCTCATGAAGGCTTCCCCTCCCTCTCTCACATGTTTAATGGTTAATGTTGGCAGTGGGCTGAGACCTTTCCTGAGGACATTGGTTGGAACAGACACATGGCCTCTCATGACAAGGAGGTAGGTCCCAAGGACCAGCATCTCTCTCTCTCGAGTCAGGTGGAAGCGGCTTGTCTTTTCTAATCTAGCTTTAGAAACTCCAGTGACTCACTCCCATTGTATTCTGATCATTAGAAGCAGGTCAGTAAGACTGCACAACCCTCAAGGGGAAGTAGGCGCCACCATTCGTATGACCTCTGGTATGGCAAGGTAGATCAGCACTGGACTGAGAAACATTAGGTCAGCAGTTCACACTCACCAGCTGCTCCTCCGAAATCCTATACATGGTCACTATGAATTGGAAATGACTGGACAGCTCTTAACAACAACAACTTTAGTAAGAATTTAGGAGAGCATGCGGAATCAGAAATATAGTTGTGACCATTTTTGGAATATGTAGTCTGCCACACAGGGGACTTGTGTCCGGTGTCTGGTCTTTGCCCTTATTTGCCTCAGTTCTAGTCAGCCCCCTTACAGGGTAGTATACTTGAGTGAGAGAAGATTTCAGACAAGCCTTTTACCTAAAGGCTCTGCTTCTCAGGAATTGGGAAGTGCCTCTACCTCCCTATGAGGCCTACCTTCCTTGCCGGTTTTTTTTTTTTTTTTTCTTTAAAA
>NW_006408533.1:33250842-33257825 GCF_000296735.1 Chrysochloris asiatica | reverse complement strand
GTGATGTGCACAGTATAGTTAGGTGACTTGTAATTATGACAAGGAAGAAGCCCCTGAATCTTGACTGTCACTTACTGACTCTTTGGAAAACCAATCCTTGGCAAGGTCAAAGGCAGCGCTTCTGAGGATTTTCCGGAATTCATGTCTTGGGACACAGGAAAGAAGCAGAGGAGGGAGAGGTGGGCTGGGGAGAAAGGGAGCCAGGCTAGAGATACTCCATGACTTGTATGTAAATAGATGCAGAATTATCCAAATCAACTAGAATAAATTTGAACAGGCACTTTTTATGTAAAAAGAATTGCTAATGGCCAATGACCATGTGAAAGTGCTAGGTCTCAACTTTGTTCTCATGAGAAATGATATATCAGGGGAAATAAAGACAAGAATTACAACAAAAGCCAGAGACTCACCAGATCAGCAGAACTGACAAAGCCTTCCAGTCCTACGTGCTGGCCAGGAAACCAAGCAACAGTTCTGCTCACTGCTGGTGGTAGAGCAAATTGCTAAACCACTTTGGAATAATAGTCTTGTCAATAACTACTAAAGCTGAGCTTGCGTATAGCCTACGAGTCAGAGACCAAGCGAAAATGTGTACATGTGTGAACCCAACAAAAATAGTCAGAGCAGCATCATTTGTGATAGTCAGAAACTGACATCACCCATATGTCCATCAGCAGAAGAGCAGGTAAACAAATGGCTGAATGTTCACATGCATTACCAGATAGTAACCCAAACAAACAAACCACAGCTTCATGTAACAGCATGACTAAATCTCACAAACATGGAATTGTCTCAGGGGGTCTGTCCTAGTTTTCCTATGGAATCGGCAGGACTGAGATGCCTGTAAAATTAGACATAGAGCTTAAAATCATTCTTCTTCTTCTTTTTTATTTTATTTTTTGAAAAATAGTTAGTCTGCCTGCTGTAGCGCTGTAGGATAAGCACTGGATCTCAAGGTTGGTTTGAACAGCAAGGTTGGCAGTTCAAACTCACCAGCCTCTCCTCAGAAACCCTCTACAGGGTGGTTATGACTAGATGGATGGAATTTAACAACAGTCTGCTTGCTAGCTCTTGGGTTTGAGTCTGACTGTGGAAGTGGAGGAGCTGGGCCTTGGTTCATATTCTGTACAACGAGGGTGGTGATGGTTGTGGTGGTAGTTGAGACTGGGGCAGGACAAAACATCCCAGGGGACCCATGATGCTCTCTAGGGGCCAAGGGTGCTTGAAGGTGTATGACAGTATTGAGTATATGCACCAAGGCATTTTTCTGGGTAGAAACATCTTAGACATAACCAAACAGATTTTCAAAAGTTGGAGTACCTTTATCTCAAGCATTTGCACTTTCGAAAATAGTACGTTGTCTCCTGAGCCAGAGGAACATGATAAAGATACAGGTGGTGGCTGATTCCTTGGGGCCACCTGGTGGTGTTGTGTTGTATAGCACCGCAAAGTAGAGGGTCAGCAAAAAAGAAGGCCCTCAGCGAGATGGACTGACACGGTGGCTGCAACAATGGGCTCAAATATCAATCAACAACTTTGAGGATGGTGCAGGACCGGGCAGGGTTTCATTCTGTTGGACATAGGGTCAGTATGAGTCAGAACTCATAGGTACAAAGAGGAGAGTACACTTATTAATAACTTACGAGGAAATGATGGACAACAAGAAATAGATCAGATGGAAAATTTCAGCAAAGAACTAAAAAGTACGTTCGATTAGACACTGGTGGGGGGAAACTGGTAAAAGGGAGCAGATCAAATGGAATCCTATTGTCACTGAGTCAATTCTAACACATATGTGACAACATAACACTGGTGCGTTGGGTTTCCCTGCCTGTGATACTGATGGCCACAGGTTGACAGGCTCTTCTTTGATGATACCACGGGGTGGATTCAAACCACCAACCTTTGGGTGAGTTGTTAGGTGCCATCAAGTTTGTTCTAACTCACAGGTACCCTATGTACAACCGAACAAAACACTGCCTAGTCCTTCACCAGCCTTACAATAGTTGCTGCCTTCCAAGACACATTTGTTCATTCTTTTGCCAGCCCATGGTATATTCAATATTCTTTTCCAAAGCCATAATTCAGATGGCATAATTCAAAATTCTTCTCTGATCATCTTTATTCGTTGTTCAATTTTCTCATGCATATAAGGTGATTGGAAATAGCATTAATTGGTTTGGGTGCACCTTAGTTCTCAAAGTGATATCTTTACTCTTTAATACTTTAAAGAGATATGTTTTGCAACAGATTTGCCCAGAGCGATAGGTTGTTTGATTTCTTGGCTGCTGCTTCCATGGGCATTGATTGTGGATCCAAGTACAATGAAATTCTTGGTATCTCCAATCTTTTCTCCATCTATCATGAGGTTGCTTATTGATCCAATTGGGTGGAAGGACTTTAGTTTCATTTATGCTGAAGTGTAATCCATACTGAAGCCTTTGATCTCCATCAGTAAGCGCATCAAATCCCCTTTGTTTTCAGTAAACAGGTTGCATCATCTACATATCTCCGGTTGTTAATGAGTCTTCCTCCAATCCTGGTGAATTCCTCTTCATACAGTCCAGCCTCTCAGATTATTTGCTCAGCATACAGACTAAATCAATATGGTGAAAGGATATAACCCAGGCACACACACACCTGTCCTAATTTTAAACCATATAGTAGCTTCTAATTCTGTTCAAATGACAGCCTCTTGGTCTATGTGCAGATTCCTCATGAGCACAATTAAGTGTTCTGGAATTCTCATTCTTCACAATGCTATCCATAGTTTGTTATGATCCACACAGTCGAATGTCTTTGCATAGTCAATGAAACACTGTTAAACATCTTTCTGGTACTCTGTACTTTCAGCCAAGATACATCTGACATTAACAATGATATCCTCTGTTTCAAATCTTCTTCCAAACCCAGCTTGAAGTCCTGGAAGTTCCCTGTCAATGTATTATTTTTTAAATTATCTTTAGCAAAATTTTACTTGTTTATGATTTTAATGATATTGCTTGATAATTATGTTAGTAGTCAAGCACAAACCATATAAGGGACCTCAAAAGGAAACAAAAGCAAGAGACAAAAAAATGGAATGAATAACTGAGAGACAAAGAGGATTTAAATACATAAGGATAGAAGAGAATGAGGTATAGAATGGAACGATCAAATCAAAACTGAACCAAAAATACCAGATGTTATAAAGAGTAAATAAGGGTAATTCAGCAGTTATTAGAACTGTATTCCAGATGCTCAAGTAGTTAAGTAGAGACATGGTAGACAGTAAAAAGGTCAAAATTGAATTTCCAAAGATGAAAACTATAATGTCTAGTATGAAAAATGCACTGCATAGATTAGACATTGCAGAAGAAAAGATGAATGAACTTAAGGACATAGCCACATGCTATTCGAAAGGAAACACACAGAGGAATAAAGAATACAAAGTAATGAAATGTGAGACAGCTCCAAACAGTCTAATATTCATCCAACTGAAGTCCCCAAAGAAGGAACAAGGATAGAAAAATGTTGTTGTAGACATAGGGTCACATATTTTTTTAATTTGGTAAAAACTATAAACATGCTGACCAAGAAGCCCACAAAGCTCTAGCACAAGAGATGTGAAGAAAACCACAGTAAGGCGCATCACCATCAAAGTATTCAAACCAGGAATAAAAGCAGCTATAGAAAACAGACAATTGATGAACAGAGGAGCAAGTAGATTTCTCATTGGAAGCACTCTGTTGTGTGTTGTCCTATAGAAGCCACCGTCCATCCAGCCTCAGAGAAGATGGCATCGTAAGGAGCCTGTTAGCCCGTGACCTACCATTCCTGCTCTGCTCCAGGCCCACGGCACAAGAAGGACAACTGAAGCGACCAAGCCACAGGACTCCTGTCTTGATCGTGTCCAGTCTAGGCCTTGAACAAATTAACTTGTCCTAGGAAAGGAAGTTAAGCTTGACCAGAGCCAAGAGCCCCAGCTCTCCCAATAGGGTGCAACTGCCTTCTCTCCCAAAGCAGTGAGGGAAGGGCTGGCTGTTAGGGTCATCTACTCTGCCCACCCCTGTGCTCTTGCTCCCTTTGACTTTCTTGGGAGGCTGTATAGAGTCCAGAGTCCTTGGTCTGGGCTGGGTAGAGGTTGTGCCAAGTGCAGCCTTGGGTGGGGCAGGAGGAATTTCTGGTTCAAGCCAGGATAGAAGGACTAGGGCAGCCTGACTAGGCTTGAGGATACAGATGGTTGTTGTGAAATGCCATCAAGTTGGTTCCAACTCACAGCGACCCTGTATAGAGTTTCCGAGGAGTTCAAACTGGTGAGTTTGAACTACTTACCCTGCAGTTCAAACCAACCTGTGGTCCAGTGCTTATCTTACAGTGCCACACCAGAACTCGGAGGATCAGGGTTTGTTGTTTGTATATCTGAAGGCTTTACTCAAGTCAGCTCCTTCATCCCATAATCATCCTGAGAAATAGTCACCGTTTATGCCCAATTCACAGATGAGGAAACTGAGACCCAGAGAGACAGCCTGCCTTGCTTAAGAGCACTTAGATAGACAGTTTCAAATCCAGGCTCCTGGTAGGTAGACCCACTGCAGACAAACCCCCCCACCTTCCCTAGCTTGGCCTGGCACACCCCTGGGAAGTGTCTTGTTCTATGATTCACAGGGTCACTATGAATCAGAACCAACTCAAAGGCACTTAACAACAAAAAGAATAAGAACACTTGAAGGATAGGTAAACCCGTATATAGAAATAGCCTCTGTCAACCCTATATATATTCATGAGTCAAGTCGGACTATATAGTCAAGCTATATATTCATAGCTCCATTCTCCTTTCCACACCTGCTCAGCTAACATACTCGCAGGTCTTGTTTTAGCAGGAGTGTGCACATTATAGTATTTGCCTCTGTTGCTGTTAACTCTTGTACTTCTCCCCGTGTCTTCCTTTATCTTCATCATTTTTTTGACCTCCCCCTTATTATATATTGTCTTCTCCTTCACCCAAATTAATGTGTCTACCCTCTAGGTGGAGTCCTGGTGTAGTGCTGTAGGATAAGCACTGGACCGCAAGGTTGGTTTGAATCGCATGGTTGGCAGTTCAAACTTACCAGCCACTCCTTGGAAACCCTATACAGGATCTCTACGAGTGGGAATCGACTTGAGAACACTTAATAATCACAAAAATAATCCTCTAGTTAGTGATTTACAATCCCTTCTTCCTACCCCCGACAACCGTAAAAGAGTATTTCTTTTTATGTGAAAACCTTTTCTTGATTTTTTACAATAGTGGTCTCATAGAAGATTTGTTCTTTTGTAATTAACTTACTTTACTCAGCATAATGTCCTCCAAGTTCATCCATGTTTCATGAGGTGTTTCGCAGATTCATTTTCATTCTTTAACATTGCACAATATTCCATTGTGAACATGTTCCATAGTTTGTTCATGCATTCTTCCATTGATGGGCATTTAGGTTGTTTCCATCTTTTTGCTGTTGTGAATAGTTATGCGATGAACATGGGTATGCATATATTCAACATTATTCTCTTCCAGGCACTGAATACTCTGCTTGGCCATAGGTGAATTAGATGGGCTGAATTCCTGCTCTCAGGAACGTTGCATTCCAGACACTCTAGATTCTAGGTCATAGTAGGGAGGGCAAGGGGAAGTGCTGGGGGAGACCTCGCAGTGGGTCAGTTTGAGAGGACTCTCATGATCTCCAATCTGATTTCCCCCAAACACTTAACCCTTTATGGGGATTGAATTAAGGAGATTCCTGAAAATTGTCTGCTGAAGACACACTATGGCAAATGTCCACCACTTTCCTTCCTATTTTTGGTGTGGGAGCTAGAGTATGGGAGAAGGTCGGGACCAGAAGATGTATGAAGGAGCCTCCTACATAGCCTCTTTGTGATTTTGAGGGCACGGCCTATATAGATCTTTTCATTCTGAATCCCCAAAGCCTGGTACTGAAGAAAGAAGTCCAAGCCGCACTGAAGGCACTGGTGAAAAACAAGGCTCTAGGAATTGATGTCAGACTAATTGAAACATTTCAACAAACTAATACAGCACTGGAGGTGCTCACTCATCTATGCCTAGCAATTTTGAAGACAGCTACCTGGACAACTGATTGGAAGATTGGAAGATTCCAAAGAGAGGTAACCCAACAGAATGCGGATATCATCGGATAATATCATTATTATCACACAGTAGGTGCTTAGTACATGTTGTTTGCTAAGAGGTTATCACAGTTATCTAGTTGAGGTTCCTACCTTAAAGTCCTTTGACTTTATTCCCATTTTACAGATGCGGCCTGAAGAGGCTTACTGACTTGCTCATGATCCCAGAAGCTACATTTTCTACAAGGTCTTACTCAATTTCCTACCTCTTCCATTAAGCTCGCTATCATAACTCTGTATCATAATTCTGATTCATAATTGGGTTCTCCTGTCTCTGAGTTCTTATAACACTTAGCTGAATGAATCTCTTTATTATTTCAACAATAAGAAGAAAATCTATTCTTCAGAAAATTGTTTATTGTCTGCCAGGCACGCTATTAAGTATTTTGCTATTTCAACTAAATTAATCTTCACATCTTTTTGAGAGAGATATTTTTATTAGTCTTATGACACAGATGAGGACCTGGGACTTAGAGGGGCTCAAAAGCGTGTCCAGAATTGTTGTTTTGTTGTGAAGTGCTGTTGAGCCCATTCCAACTCAGTGATCCTATATAGGGTTTCTGAGGAGTGGCTGGTGAGTATGAACTGAGGCTCAAACTGGCCTTTCAGTCTGGTGAATTAACCAGGCAACGCCACACCATGTTGTTAAATGCCATCGAGTCAATCCGACCCATAATGAGTCTATACAGGGGTTTCCCAAGAGCGACTCATGAGCTTGAGCTTGCGTTTCAAACAGACCTTGAAGTCCAACACATTAATCCTCAGCACCACACCAGGACTCCAGGTTTGTTGTTTTTGTTGTTAGTGCCGTGGAGTCGGTTCTG
>NW_006408533.1:33240779-33241422 GCF_000296735.1 Chrysochloris asiatica | reverse complement strand
CCCATGTTATAGATGAAGAAACGGTGGGACAGAGAAGAAACTTGCCCATGGTCACACAGTGGAAGAACCAGGATTTGAACCTCAACAAGTCTATGTATGTTGCTAGTAAGTTCTCCAAAGCTATGAAAGTAGAGCTGCTCATTGGGTCCATTTATTCCATTAACCTTTTGGTCCTGAGCCTTCTTCTTTGGGTCCATTCAATGTGACGTTCTTTCAGGCCCCAGGGAAGGAGGCCAAGAATTGAGGACAAAATCCAACTTTTCGCTCAAACGGTCCTCCGGCCTCGGTCCTCAGGTCAGTGCCGCGGCGTGGGCACCAGGGGACGCCCGAGTGTCGGCATTTACCGCGGCGGTTCCAGGAGGCCGAGGCCCGTGGGGTGCAGGGCGACCGCCAGGTGGCAGCAGAGCGCAGGGCCGCGGGCGTGAGACGCGGGCCGGGCGGCGGCAGCTGCGTTCCCGGCTCGGAGCTCCGTTCTCTGTTAGGAGGGTAATTTAGAGCAATTACACCGATTATTATTGCTTTTCTAATTAGTGCTTTTCCTACAGAATTAGCCGAGTGTTTATTAGGAGCTGCTTGTTGCCAGCAGCTTAACTGCTTCGCTGCCGGGCGCGGGGCGAGGGGCGCGGGGAGCAGCGAGGGGCCG
>NW_006408533.1:33234858-33240679 GCF_000296735.1 Chrysochloris asiatica | reverse complement strand
GGTCTGACTTCCGGGTTCCTACGTCCAATCATCATACTGTTCGTTTTCTACTTTATGTGTGTTAGGCTCAGTTCCACAACTGCAAGGCATTCAGATGCTGGGAGACTGTCTTCAGTTTTTCTGTCGTTTGTTCATAATCCTGTGCCTACCTCTGATTAATGTCTTGCATATGGCTTGTTGAAATGTTACCCGTGGTGCTGTAAGACCACAGGCTGCCACTAGATGGTGCTGCATTCCAGGGAGTAGATGGTGAGCGGTCATTCGGCCTTCTAGAGGCAGCTCCTAACCTAGTTCATTCAGAGGCCTAGATGGCAGGGATGCAGGCAGGAGTTTGGAAAGTGGGTGTGGGACAAGGGGGACTCTTCATCTCCTGAAAGGAAAAGAAGGAAGCAAGAACAGGCCACACTGACTGGTGCCAAATGCCACTTACGTCAGAAAACATGGCCTGGCAGGCAGAAAAATGGGTTGACCAGAAGACAGATGGAACAGAGTGGGTCTGAAGCCCACTGCTGATGAGATAGAAATGAATCAGATTCAGATAGGCTTTTTCGGAGTGCCTGGTCTGCTCCCTGCCCAGGATGTAAATGACCACATCAATATATAAATTCCAGTCCTATTCAGATATGTGACTTCCCATCTTCCAGCCCAGGATTGAGTTTCAGGTTTCCAGGAGAGAAACGTGCAGTGACAGCATCCAATGCCTGCCATCCGGCCCCTGCAGCCCACCTCCACATTCCTCAGACCCTCCTCTTGCTGCCTGGGCCGCATGCTGAGGAAACTAGCTCAGTGCTGTGTGTCTGACTGGGATAGCATGGACTGGCAGGGCTGCCCAGTCAGGTGAGGCTTCCCGGAGGAGAAAGGGCCCATTGGGCAGGTGGGGTTCCAGTCTGTGGACCTGAGTAACAGGCCTGGGCTCTTGGTAGCAGTTTGGTTTGGCAGCAACACCTCATGGACTAGCTGTGGACGGAGACTGCATCTCAGCCTTTTCCCTCTTCTGTAGGTAGCCATATAACTTACTGTCCACAGAGAGTCTTAGGGAAGAGTTGTGGAAGCAGAGACAACTGTCTGGGTACATTTAGACTCATCTGTACAATGAGTTGCCTTCCCAGGACCATCTGGTTCAGGTGCCTTTGGATTTGTGACAACAAGGGAAGAACTGACCAGGGCCACAGAAAACATCCTGGGTTTGTCGTAGGTCGTGGCACCTTCTGGGAAGCAAAGTAGCTTTGGCTTTGAACACTAGAAGCCCTGTCTGGGTTTATTTGAAGCACCCAGGTGCCGGGTCTTGGGGGCAGAGAGTCTTAGACACATCTCTGTCGTCTGGGAGACATGAGGCTCCATCTATTCAGTGCAACGTTCTCTGGAGTAGTTGGCGTCCTCCCTGCCCCCTTGGTCTTGTGGGAACACTGCCTCTCGGAGTTTTGGTCCCATCTACACAGCTCTCTAGGGCTCCTGGTGCTCAAAGTGGGCTTGGGATACCGTCTGGCCTTTCTTCATCCCTTCCTAACAACCCCATGACAAATTATCCTCTGGTGAAGTTAAATTGGTTGCTGTATAAAGTCCTGTGGATTCTAGGGAGAGGAAAGTACATAGCTCATTAACTCAAGTCCCAGCCCCTCCCCCTAGGCCTCATGCTCTTCCCCTCCCCTTATCTCTAGAGAAGGGGTTTGGGCCTCTCTTCCGTGTGGGACAGCAGAGTTGGAGGGTTCACTGGGGACAGGTGGACCCCCATGAGGACTGCTGCCTCCTCCCTGGAAGAACTTCTTTTGCGGCAGAAGAAACTTGAGGATAGAGGACAATGGTTTGGACATAGAGAGTCAGGCTCAGGAAGGTTGATAGTGTGAGTCCACTCAGAGGTACATCAGAAAAAAGTTTTGGTGATCTACTTCAGAAAACCCATAGGGCATAGTTCTACTATGACACACGCTTGGGGTCTCCTTGAGTTGAAATGGATTTCAAGGTAACATTTATAAATAACAACAAAACATCAAGGGGTCCACCAGCAGAGGGTGCCACCCCACAGGTGGGCCAGTTAGGATGCAGGGTCTTGGGAGGTTGGGGCGGAAGCTTGGGGTCAAGTGCTACCTCCCAGGCTTTTCCACTGGAGGCGAATGTCAGATCTGGAGATCCCTTCTGGAGCAGGGAAGAGGCCAGCCAGGCCAGAGCCAGAGGCTCACCCTACCTTCCCCTGGGGGCCTTGATTGGCAGTAGATGCTGGGGTGTGGAAGAAGGGGAGTCTGTAGAGCCGGGGCAACCTTGCCCTGACCTGATGGCAGGGATTCTGGTTTCAGTTAATCTGTGTGGTTGGCATCTCTGAGAGGAGAGGCTGGAAGGACATTCAGGGAGCTCTGTTCAAAGACTCAAGAAAGGAAACTGGTTGGTTGGGAAGATAATGTGCTTGTTGTCCATTCATGGGCCCACCAGTGGACAATTACGGGAGGGGCCTGGAGGAGCCACCCTTTCAGAGGGTCATGAAGAATTCATCTGCCCTTTGTGTCCGCCTGCCCTGAACTCAGAGCAAGGACAATGACCTGGCAGAGGCCTTTGTCTTCTTCCCCACTGAGGCAGTGTCGAATGTTGGGGGTTGGGGGAGAGTCGACCTCTCTTGGGAGAGGGGCAGTCTTGTAACTTGACTAAGGCCGCCCAATTCAGTGCTAATTAGTTGGAAATTAAATGTTCCATTTGGCTGCTCCAGAAACAATTGGGCTGGGGACCTGAAGTCATGAGAGACCATTGGAAAGAAGGGTAGTATAAACTGTCCACGCCTCAGTGAATCTTATGTTGTGATGAAAACCAAGGGGCCCCACACTTTTCTTTCAGACTCCCCCGATAGTAACTCAAAGTCAGAAAATCAATCAAGCAATCCAATAACAACAAAAAAAAAGATGATTGTGCTCTGAGTGAATTCTGATTAAGAAGATGACTCAACTTTAATACGGACCTTAATATGGAGACATAAAGCTTTTACATAAGACATCAAGAAGGCCCATTCTCAACAAAGAGTTTCTAACACTGTCCAGATGCCTTTTGGAGACCTGGTGTGGTGCTGTAAGATCAGCACTGGACTGCTAACCAAAAGGTTGGCAGTTCAAACCCACCAGCTGCTCCTTGGAAACCTTATACAGGGTCACAATGAATCTCACAATTGACTTGACAGAACTTCACAACCACAACAACAGTATGCTTTATATGCAGTCCCTAGGTGATATTCATGGTTGAACACTTAGTTACTAATCAAAGGATTGGCAGTTTGAACCCACCTATAGATGCCTCAGAAGAAAAGTCTGGTGATCTTTTTATGAAAGACCACAGCCATTTAAAACCCTGCGGAGTAAGGTTTTACTCTGTCACATGTGGGGTCTTTATGAATCAGTAACTGGTATGTGCCCCAAATACTGGGTTGTGCCCATCTCCAATCATATTCAGTACCACCATTAGAGATTAATTTCTTTGTGAATTTACAGTTATTTAATTAATTTAACATTTAGTAAAACATCTACTGGAGTCCTGATGTGGCACTGTTGGATAAACACTGGGTCGGTAACCACAAGGTCGGTGGTTCAGACCTCCCAGCCGCTCCTCAGAGATCCTATACAGTGTTGTTATGAGTCAGAACCTACTCAACAGAACTTAACAAATATTAACTGAACGCCCATTATTTCAGGTACTATGTGGTGCTGTAGGCTTGATCAGCACTGTACTGTGAACCACAAGGTCGGCAGTTCAAACTCACTAGCAGCTGCTCGTTGAAGAACCTATATGGGGTTGTTATGAGATGGCACTTAACAACATTTCAAATATGAGGCTACATTGGTGAACAAAAGGCAAAATGCCTGCTTTTCTGCAGCCTTCAGTCTAGTGGGGGAGGCAAAAGTAAAGAAATAGATAATATGATGTCAGGTGAAGACGTTCTGTGAACAAGACAGCGCTGGGTGAGAGGATGGGAAGGGTGGGACACTCTCTGAGTGTTTTGAGCAGTGATCTAAAAACTGGGGTGCAGTTAGTCAGATTGGCCTTCCAGGAAGAGGGAAAGGCCCAGGTCCTGAGGCGGGATTATACTTGGGGGCTGCAAATATTAGATGTTGGAGGACATGACTGGAACCAAGTGAATGGGGAGTAGATGAGCCAGGGGACCTGAACTTGGAAGCACTTTTGCTTTCACTCTGAGCTGGAGTGAAGGAAGTTTTGAGCAGAGTGTGACAGGATTTGACTCAGGATTTAGCACTCACTCTGGCAGTAAGCAGAGGATGGATCCGGGTGAAGACTCAGGTGGAAGGAGGGAGAATAATTGGAAGGCTACTACAATGGTGTATTTGAGAGATGGTGTGCACAGACCCCTTGGAAATCCCCCTTGCTTTTGTGTGTGTGTGCTGTGTTCCCTCATCTAAAGTCCTTCCCAGAAATCCTCAAATGGAGTTGCTGGCCACCCCACCTACTACAGTAGGGTCAATTCAGACTCACGATGACCCTATAGGACACAGTAGAGCTGCTGCTTAGGACTTCCGGGCTTATAAATCTTTATGGGAGCAGAAAACCTCATCTTCTTTTCCTGGAGTGGCTGGTGGGTTTGAACTGCCAATCTACCAATTAACAGTCCAGTGCTTAGCCTACTTTGCCACCAGGGCCACCAGCTGTGCCAAAGCCTGGCCTGGAAGGAGAGAGGCAGCAGAGCTAGCCTGGTAGCCCAGAAATCTGGCTTCACCTCCAGCTCCAAGTTACCAGGTATTTCCAGCCCATTGCTTCTTTGTTTCTGTGCCTTGGTTTTCTCATCTGTATGTCAGTCAGAACTTGTGTTCTATGCCAAATGTGGAGGAGACAGATAGTGAGAATCCCTGTGCTCTCCAGGCACCTGTGGTTCCTGCAGGAGAAAGACCAGGAAACCACTGGCAGTAATGGGACTGAGGGTGTTATTTAAACAGCGTGCTGGGAGCCTCTGGGGAGACCAATTCTGCCTGGAGAGAAAGCTTCACTGAGAATGGGACTGCTAAACTGAGCTTTGAAGGACAAGTAGGCAGACAAGAGGGAAAGAATCAGCAGGGAGAGAGGGCAGGGCAGTGAGGTCCGAAAATGACAATTAGCTAAGAGGATCGCTTTGGAATCAGAAGAGATCTTGGAGATCATTAAATCCAGTGGTTTTCAAAATGGCTTAAGTATAATACATGGAATTTTATGATATAAGTTGTTGTTGTTATTAAGTACCATCAAGTCAGTTCCAATTCATAGTGACACCATATAGGTTTTCCGAGGAGTGACCCTGTGCAGGGTTTCCGAGGCTGTACATCTTTACCGGAGAAGAAAGCCTCGTCTTTCTCTTGCAGAACAGCTGATAGTTTTGAACTGCTGATCCTGAGATTAGCAACCCGATTTGTAAGCACTACGCTGGTGTGGTGCTGTGGGTTAATGTGCCAGATTGCAAAGCCCTTTGAACTGCAAGGTCGGCTGTTCAAGCTCACCAGCTGCTCCTTGGAAACTCTATACAGGCTTGGTGTGGTTCGGAACCGACTCAGCAGCTCTTTAACAAGAACAACAACATTCATTGGGGCTCCTATGTGGTGCTATAGGACCAGCACTGCACTGCCAAACCACAGGGTCCACCAGCTGCTCCTCGGAAATCCTACACAGAGTGGCTATGAGTTGGAACTGACTAGGCCGTAGTTAGCAACAACATTCACTGAGTGCTTACTCTGTGCCTGATACTTTCTTGTTAGCTGCTGTGCATGCCAACTCACAGCAGTTCCATGTGTGCAGTGTAGAACTCCACAGGGTTTTCAAGGATGTGATAATTTGGAAGTCAAGCCTTAATTCTTTTTTTTTTTTTTTT
>NW_006408533.1:33199083-33231673 GCF_000296735.1 Chrysochloris asiatica | reverse complement strand
ATGTGGTTTCGCATAAAAGCACGGATTAAATATTCATTCTGCTTTGTTACATATAGCATTAAATTTTTATTAGCTGTATGTTTTCCTTGAAGTTTTCCCTGCGTGTTAACATTCCAGCGGGCTGCAGAAAAGCTCCCGGGCCTTGGCTGGTTGTTGTTCCTGTTAGGTGCCATCGAGTCGGTACCGACTCTTAGCGACCTTATGCACAACCGAACGAAACACTGCCCAGTCCTGGGCCAACCTCACCATTGTTGCCACCCTTGAGCCCATTGCTGCTCCCAATCCATCTCGCTGTGGGTCTTCCTATTTTTTCTCTGACCCTCCACTCTACCAAACATGATGTCCTTCTCCAGCGACTGGTCCCTTCTGACAAGAATACTCCCCTTACCCACTCCTCTCCGCCAGCGAATCTGGGGGCTCCCAGGGGTGTGGGGACCAAAGTGAGTCCGTGGGGCAGGGATCGTTATCAGGAAGGCCCTTGGGCTTGCCCTAGACCTGCTGTCCCTGATCCTTGGATGAGCAAACTGATTCCCCTCCCCCCTTAACACCCCTCCCCACCCCGTAATGAGAGGTGGTGTTTGACATCCCCAGGCTGACTGTGGATCAGATGGTGGACCCAAACAACGTTTTTGTAGCCCACTGTTGTCCTTGGGCCCTCCCAGAACACCCCAGCGATGTCCCATGCAGTCTCCCCTTACCACAGGGGGGCTGACTGTAAATTCAATCCCAGAAGACCCCAGGTCCTGCTAGGAATTTAACCCCCATGTTGTGCTGCTGTATAGTTTAACATCTGGAACCCTTGTCCCAGGGAAGCAGCTCCTGGGGATGGGAGGAGCGGAGTGAGTTCAGATTTATTTAGGAAGAGGCAGGATTGCTGTCACACCATCACTCCTGGGAAACTCCGCAGGAGAATAAACTAGACTCACAAATGCACCAACTCCTTAGCCAGAGACTGTGTAGTCTGGGTTGGCCCATTTTGATTCACTATTTATTCCAAAGGGTTCTTGGAAAACCACTCTCCTAGCACATCCAAGTGTTTGTTTACAGCTCATTAACTACTTGATGGAAAGGCTGGGATGGGGGCAAGGCAAGGAAATATTGACAGAAAGTCAATCAGAAATGAAGATTAACGATCTCCAAAATGTTCCTGTGGGTCAATGGAGAAATGGGATTTGAGTTCTAAAAACAGGGTCTGATAAACTAACATTTTATTCCCCCATTTGTCAAGGCCTCTCTTACGGAAGTGTGGCCACCAATCATAATACACTGTTGTCCAGTGGATTCCAACTCTTAATGACCCATAGGATAGAAGAGAACTGCCCCAGAGAACTTCCAAGGCTATAAATCTGTACTGAAGCAGACTGCCACAGCTTTCTCCTATAGAGCAGCTGGTGGGTAAGAACCACTGACTTTTCAGTTAGCAGCTAAGCACTTTAATCTATTTAACCACTGTGCCAGTAGAGTGGGTAACTCTCTGGCTTTAGTTTTCCTTAGGGGCATGGTCTCTGTCCAATGGTCATTCTCTTGTTCTGCAGCTTGTATCAGCTCAACACAAGTGACCTCCAGTTCCTATCACCTGACCTGATTCACCAGCTCCTGAGGCCTCTGATCTGCTGATTTACATCCTCAGCTCCTGAGACTGCATGGGTGAGGAGAATCCGCCAAACTGACCTCTGAATTACAGATCTGGGATTTGCCAGCCTCCATAATTGTGTGAACCATTTCCTTTGACAGTTGTGGGTTCTGTGAAACTCACAACATATTGTAGAACCCTGGGGCATGGGGTGCAGGGTGCAGGAATGATTGTCATCAAGGATTATGGAGTGGTATAACGTGGGAAAAGTGAGACATTTGGACTCTTTCATAGGAAGCAGCCTCATGCTGTTCTTTTGAAAAGAAATTAGTCATGTAGTTTGTTGTTATTGTTAGGTGTGGTAGTGTCAGTTCCGACTCATAGCAACCCTACGCACAACAGAATGAACTAGTACTTGCCCTTGTGTCATCTTCACAGTTGTTCTTATGCTTCAGCCCATTGCTGCTGCCACTGTGTCAGTCCAGCTCATTGGTGGTCTTCCTTCCTCTTCTTCATTGACTTTCCACTTTACCAAGCATGATGTTCTTCTCCATGCAATGGTCCCTCCTGATAGCATGCCAAAGTATGAGAGATGAAGTATCACCATCCTGGCTTCTAAGGAACATTCTGACTATACCTCTTTCAACACAGATTGGTTTGTTCTACTGGCAGTCCTTGGTATTTTTAATATTCTACTCCATCACCATAAATCAAATGCATCAGTTCTCTGGTCTTCCTTATTCATTGTCCAACTTTCACATACATATGAGGCAATTGAAAATACCGTGGTTTGGGTCAAGTGGGCCTTAGTCCTCAAACTGATATCTTAGCTCTAGAACACTTTAAGGAGGTCATTTGCTGCAAATTGCTTAGTGCAATATGCCGTTTGATTACCTGACTGCTTCTTCCATGAGTGTTGATAGTAGATGTAAGCAAAATGAAGGTTTTGACAATATCATGATATTATTTATCGGTCCAGTGGTGAGGATTTTTGTCTTCTTTACATTGAGGTACAACCCACATTGAAGGCTGTGGTTTTTGATTCTTCATCAGTATTTTAAGTCCTCTTCATGTTCAGTAAGCAAGTTTGCATTATCTGCATATCACAGATTGTTAATGAGTCTTCCTTTAATCCTGATACCACAATCTTTTTCACATAATCCAATTTCTCAGATTATTTGCTTAGTTTACAGATTGAATAAGTATGGTGAAAGAATACTGTCCTGGCTCACACCTTTCCTAATTTAACACCATCAGTGTCCCTTTGTTCTGTTCTAACAATTGCCTCTTGGTCTATGTATAGGTTCCTCATGAGCAGAATTATATTGTCTACAGTTTGTCATCATTCACACAGTCAAAAGCCTTTGCATAGTCAATAAAGTACAGGAAAACATCTTGCTGATATTCTCTACTTTCAGCCAAGATCCATCTGACGTCAGTAATGATATCCCTTGTTCCATGTCCTTGTCTGAATCTGGTTTGAACCTCTTGCAGTTCCCTGTCAATGTACTTTTGAAGCCAAATTTTGAATTATCTTCAGCAAAATTTTACTTACATGTGATATTAGTGGTATTGTCTGATGATTCTATATTTCATTGGGTCACCTCTCTTCAGAATGGGCACAAATATGGATCTCTTCCAATCAGTTGGCCAGGTAGCTGTCTTTCAAATTTCTTGGCATAAATGAGTAGTCCCTCCAATGCTGCATCAATTTGTTGAAAGATTTCAATGTGTGTTCCGTCAATTTCAGGAGCCTTGTTCTTTCCCAATGCCTTCAGTGCAGCTTGGATTTCTTCTTTCAGTATCATTGGCTCTTGATCTATATGCTACCTCTTGAAATGATTAAATATTGTCTATTTCTTTTGGGTATAATACTATGCATTCCTTCCATTTTCTTTTCATGCTTTCTGCATCATTCAATATTTTGCTCAAAGAATCCTTCAATATTGCAGCCCGAGGTTTGAATTTTTTCTTTAGTCTTTCAGCTTGAGTAATGCTAAGTGTGTTCTTCCTTTTTGGTTGTCTAACTCCAGGTCTTTGCACATTTCATTAGAATACTTGGCTTTGTCTTCTCGATCTGCCTTTGAAATTTTCTGTTCAGCTTTTGTACCTCCTCATTTCTTCTATTTGCTTTAACATCTCTACACTAGAAAGCAAGCTGCCGAGTCTCTTCTGACAGCCATTTTGGTCTTTTCTTTCTTCCTTATCCTTCCCTCTCCCCCACATATTACTCTTTTTTATTATGGTTAAAATATATTACATATGTTTTTTTCTTTTTTAGTTTCAAATTGAACTTTTAAAAAAAGTTTTTATTATGAATTGAGTGATAGTTTACATAGGAGAACATGGACTTTACACCATCATTTCATTGCAATGATTACAATCTCCTCCATGCATCATCATTCAACAGTATTTGCTTCCATTCCCTCTGTGTTGTTGTTGTTTTTTTTTTGTAATGGGGGGGGGCTATGTACACAAAAACACTCAGGAATATCTACTAATTTAGACAACCAAAGGGCACATTCTGTAAGCCTGCCTCCTGACTGCCAGCACCCAGTCCTTCTCTTTTCATGAGTCCAGAGTCCTTAGCTGCTCTCTCTCTCTCCATGTCCTCATCTCTGCCTCCATCTCTGATGTTGCTGCTTCTCCAGACAGAGTCCTGCATTCCACTTGTACTCTTCTCCCTTGATGGTCCTAGAGTCCTCTGCTTCTGGACTATAAGGTTAACTATTTCCCCATTTTTGTTACAAAACTTCTATCTTTACAGTTGTGATAGTGGCAATTAGTCATGATAACAATTACTCACTATTGAATCATAAGAATGTATCCTGATCTCTTTTCACCAGACCAGTCTAGACAAGATGAAAACTCTTCAGTGGGTGCTCTACCTTCCCACACATATTCTTAAACTAAGCTCCCTCTTGAAAACATGTAAGCCAGTCACTTCATGCATTTATAATCCCCACATTTTAAGTAGCCAATGTCTAAGTTGTCCATCTCTTTCAACCCTGTATACAGAAGGGATAGGATTGATACTTGATGTGAAGACTCCTTCCCTCTCAGTTAATATTTTGAACTATCACATCTGTGAGTATGAGTCGGAACCAACTCCACGACACTTAACACCAACAACAGATGTTCTGTGGGAGAACCATGTGACAGCTTGCTTTCGTAAAGACTGAAAAACCAAACTGAACCCGTTGCCACTGAGTTGATTCCAACTCATAGAGACCCCACAGAACAGAGTAGGACTGCCCCGTAGGGATCCCAAGGCTGACAAGCTTTATGGAAGCAGACGGCCATGTTTTTTCTCCTGTGGAGTGGTTAGTATGCCTGGACTGTCTATCATTTGTTAGCAGGTGAGCACACAAACACTGTACCATCAGGGCTACTTGAGCCTTGTTAGGTGTAGGCAATGTGCTGAACATTTAGACTTATTTAATAAGCAACGCCATGTTGTTAGGTGCCATCAGGTCGGTACCGACTCATAGTGACCTTATGCACAGCAGAACGAAACACTGCCCGATCCTGGGCCAACCTCACTGCTGTTGCCATGCTTGAGTCCCATCGATGCTGCCAGTTGGCTAATCCATCTTGTTGGGGGTCTTCCTCTTTTTCTCTGACCCTCCATCTTACCAAACATGATGTCCTTCTCCAGTGACTGGTCCCTCCTGACAATATGTCCACAGTATGAAAGACGAAGTGTGGCTATTTTGGCCTCCAAGGAGCACTCTGGCTGCACTTCCTTCAAAATGGATCTATTGGCTCTTTTGGCAACCCATAGCATTTTCAAGAGTTCCTCCAACACTGTAACTCAAAAGCATCAATTCTTCTACGATCTTCCTGGTCATATTATGACTCCATCGTATGGGATTGCTGTATCAATTTAATAGATGAGCAGACTAATTCAGGTAGAGGTTATTAGCTTATGATTCCAGCTTCAGAGATGAGAGATCAATCACGTGGGTGAGAATAACTAATATCATGAAGTAGAAACACCAAGTTCAACAAATGGAGTAACTTACCTTTAAGGAGAAAGAAGTTATACAGCAAGCAGACTAAAACGTAGAATAAGAAAAGTTTGTATCCTTTAAAAGATTGTTTGGGTGGCACAGGACTGGACAGTACTTCATTCTGTTGTGCACAAGGTCACAACTCAGGAACCAACTCAGTCGTACCTAATAACAGCAGCAACAGATGTGATGTGTTTTGGATCCGCAGTTGTGTTAGATGCCTTCATGTTGGTTCCCATTCATAGCAAACCTATGTACAACAGAACAAAACACTGACTGATCATGTGCCGTCCTCATTATCATTGCTATGTTTAAACCAATTGTTGCAGCCCCCATGTTAGTTCATCTTGTTAAGGGTCTTCCTCTTTTTCGTTGACCTACACATTATCAAGCTTGGTGTCCTTCTTCAAGAACTGGTCCCTCCTGATAACATGTCCATACTGTATGAGATGAAGACTCTCCATCCTCACTTCTAAGGTCCACAGAGTAAAGCTCAAGATCATGGAAGTAAAAATTTTGCTTGCTGAAATAAAAAATATCTCACTCTCTTGGAGTGAATTGCAAAATGAAAATGAAGAGAGAATAATTGCTGAAAGATCAAGGCAAGAGGAGATGGGAAGTATAAAAGAAAAGCTAAACAACATAGAGGATATATAAACAAGAAACTGAAAAAGAAGAAGATAGAAATAACAGGGAACATGTAGAGAATTCATTCAAGAGAATTCATTCAACAGAATTTGCTAGAACCAAAGACAGGCCTAAGCACTTAGAACTAAAAGGTCTGCTAATGGTCAGCAAAACAAAAACAAAACCACAAGCACAGACCCATAATAATAAGATTTTAGAACACCAAGGATAAAGGAAAATCCTAACAATCTCCAGAGGAAAATATTCCAAGAATTACACGAGAACAAAGAACAAGAATTGGATTGATATCGTATTCCTCATCAGCAAAATTGGATACAAGAAAATAATGGAGCAACATTTTCAAAGCTCTGAGGGAAAATAGCTTTGAACATAAATTATCATTCAAGTGTGAGGGCAAAATGAAGCCATATCAGACACGTAAGGACTCAGAACATTTACCAGCCTTGTTCTTGCTTTGGAAGAATAATTGTATCTGGCTAGTGTAGAAGATGTCTTCTTTACCCCCATCACCTGGAAGCCAACAAAATAAAAGTAACCCCCAATTGTCTGATATGAATATAAAAATAAAGATATTTGACTTATATTATTTACTTATATTATTCTTTAAAGATATTTGACTTGTATTATTTAGTAAACAAATACATTTTTAAGTATGAAAATTATTGCCAGGCCTATAGTGTAAAAGAACATGCTGCTGCCTAAACTCTGCTGTTGTAAAGCCCACCTTCCAAAGCAACTATTTTAATGATTTATTTTGTTTCTGACTTTCTTGTATATGTAGCTCTTTCTTGCTTTTTCCATTTTCAGAATTATCTATTGACTTTCAACTATGGGAATTGAGAGTTTTAGCTCTTTTACACACCAATATCCTTCCTTATCACAAAGCACATACATTTATCCTCCTACCCTCTAATATCACACGCCTGCATCACAATGTTTGGTTAAATCCTAGTTAGTGTTTATATTAGCATGACCATACACTATTCACCATGTACCATTGATCATAATTTTTTCTCAGTCCTTCTGGAGTTAATGCTTGGTTTATGTGTCTGTTAGTGAATGAATCCATTCCCCAATTCTCCTATAGAAATGAAAATCTCTTCTCAATGTATTCAAATGTATTAACTGCTGTATTAACTCTATTCTGGGATTTTCTTGATCCCTTTTTGCTAGTTGGATTCCTGTTTCCTAGACCCCGTGCATTTATAATAGAAATACCACAAGTGGTGACTTTAACAGACAGGAATGTATCCTCTTACAGTTTAGATGTCTAGATGTCTGAATTCAGGGTGCTGGCTCTGGGGCAAGATTTTGTCTCTCGGTAGTTCTGGAAGAAGGTCCTTATATCTTCCAACCCTCTGCTCCTGAGTAATCTTCATGTGGCCTTGGCATTTCTCGTCCCATCTCTGCTCTGCTTGCTGGTTTAATCTCTCTTATAGCTCAGAAGAGACTGACTCAAACTACACCCTACACTAATCCTGACTCATTCCCATAGCAAAGACAACTCATGCCCAAATGGGATTATAACCATAGCATAGAGGTTAGGATTTCCAAGATACTTTTTGTAGATACAATTAAATCCATAACATTCCATCCTTTGACTTCCACAAATTCTTACCAAATACAAAGCACATTCATTTCATCACATCAACCCATAAGTCTTAAATACACTCCAAGTTCAAAATTTCATCTTCTGAATCATGTAAATCAATATGAGTGAGACTTTAGGTGTATTTAATTCTGGGACAAAATTGCTCTTTATCTGGGAAACTGTGAAGTCTAGAATACAATTTATCTGTTTTCAAAGTACATTAGTGGACCTGGAACAATGTCAACATTTCCATTACAAATGGGAGACATTGGAGGGAAAGAAGGAACGAGCCAAGCAAGTCCCAAACGCAACAGAACAATTTACTTTAGCTCTCAAGACTTGAAAATAATCTTCTGTGTTTATGTGATCATCTGGCAATGATCTGCTTCCCAGACTCTGATGTTGACCCTACTCTGGATCTGGGTGGCGGTCTCTCTGCCTTGGACTTGAGCTTCACCTTCCAGGCCCACTGTGAAGGCAATTCTACTCCCGCGATTTTGCATGGCCCCGTTCTCATAGTACATCTGAGTGGCAACCCCACCCCTTTGACCCTGTCAGGCTCTGTTCTTCTGTCCCTCAGGCATGACAGCCCCACCCCCTCAGCTTTGTTGGTACTCTGAAACCGAGGTGGTGAAGATCTGATTCTTTGAAACCTAGGCAACTGTACCCCTGTCTTCTGAGATCCAGGAGACCATGCCCCCACCCTTTGAAACAGAGAAGGTCCTATTTCCCATGCTCCTTCTAACAATTCTGCTGGTTTCTAGGCTACTCCAGGGATGGTCTCTTTCTTATCTTGGAGGATGACAGATGTAGCTCCTTTTATCTGTTTCCTGCCTGTGGAATCCCAGGAGGCAGACAGCACTCTCATTTCATTTTTTCTCTGTCCCTTTCTGTCTAAGCTGGTGGGTTTTCAGCTGTGGTAGCTGATTAGATCCATCAGTCACAGGCTTGATCGCTTTAACACAAGGTTGTGTAGCTGCATCCATCCTTGTTGAACATTCTAGAACATGTGCCCTTAATTTGTACAACAGAATTTTCCAAATCTTTAAGTTTTCTTTTCATATCACACAGTTCATTTTTAAGTCTATCTCTTTCCTCTCAGATTTAGTACTATAAACAGCAAGAGGAAATCACATGGCTCCTTTAAGATCTTGCTTAGAAATCTCAGCTAGATATCTAAATTTATCACTTATAATTTCTACTTTCCACCCAAAATTTGAACATAACTTGGCCAGGTTCTTTGCCACTACATAAAAAACATGACCTTTCCTCCACTGTCCAATCACATGTTCATCATTTTATTTTCAAGCCTCAATAGAAGCATGGCTAATGTACACATTTCTAGCAACATTGGGTTGCTTTTGCCTTATGTATTCTCCAAGATGAAAGAGACTCTCTATAACTTTCCACACTTCCTTCTGAGTCCTCACTAGAATTGCCTTTGATGTCTATACTTTTACCAATAGTTTCTTCAAGGCAATCTAGACTTTTACTACTAGGCACATTTAAACTCTTCCAGCTTCCACACATTGCCCAATTTCAAAACTACTTCCATATTGTAGGTATTTGTTAGAGCAGCATCTCCACTTCTCAGTGCTAAATTCTGGCTTAGCTGTCTCATGCTGCTGTAACAGAAATACCACAAGTGGTGACTTAAAAAAAAAAAGTGTATTTTCTTACAGTTTAGGAATCTAGAACTCCGAATTCAGGGCTCTGGCTCTGAGAGAAAGCTGTTGGTTCTGGGGGAAGGTCCTTTTCTCTTCTGAGCCTCTGCTTCTGAATGACCTTCATGTGACTTGACATCTTTCCCCCCATCTCTGCGCTGCTTATTTGTTTAATTCCTTTAATATCTCAGAAGAGACTGGCTCAAGATATACCCTAGACTAATCATTCACATAGCAAAGACAATTCATTTCCAAACGGGATTATAACCACAGGTGCAGAAGTTAGAATTTATAATACATATTTTTGGGCATAGTTCAATCCATTGCATTATACCTTTCTTTTTCTTGGTTTACATCCTCATCTTGGTGGACCACATTCTCCAGTATCTTCTTGTGAAAGGTGGGAAACCCTTCACATTTGGTTGATGGATTGATTGCATATAGGATTTTTTTTTTTTTTTTTAAGTTTTTATTGTGAACTGAGTGATAGTTTCCATGGGAGAACATCGGCTTTGCACCATTGTTTCATTGCAATGATTACACTCTCCTCCTTGCATCATCATTCAACAAACAGAATTTTCTTCCATTCCCTCTGTTTTTTTTTTTGGTTTGTTTGTTTGTTTGTGTGTGTGTGTGTGGGTGGGGAGGATGAACACAGAAACACTCAGGAATATATAATAATTTCAACATCCAAAGGGCACATTCTATTGCATATAGAATTTTAAGTTGGTTAATATTTCCCATAGAAATTTGAAGGTATTGCTTTGTTTTCTTCTAATGTCCAGTATTGCTGAGGATATTCTGATTTTGAATCACTTGAATGTGCTTTAAAATTTTTTTCTATTTGATTTCTTTTTTCCTTCCTTCAACTTTTTATTGTGAATTGAGTGAGGGTTTACAGAGCACATCATCAGTTTTACATTCAACAAATTATATACTTTGCTTCATTACATAATTTCAATTCCCTCAATGTACCAACAGTTAACAGCATTTACCTTTATTCAAGTTAACCACTGCATTCCTCCCTGCATCTCCTGCCACCCTCATCTTTCCCCTTCTAACCTCTCTCTTGTATATTGCTTGCCCTGTCACCCATGTTAATATGTGTCTACCCTCTAGCCCATGAATAATTCCCCCCTCACCTGTAACCACCATAGATCATTTCTTTGATCCAGAAAATATTTTTTTTAAGTTTTTACAACATTGGTCTCATAACAATATTTGTCCTTTTGTGGTTGATTAATTCTACTTAGCATAATGTCCTCCAGCTTCAACCATGTTGTGAGGTGTTTCACAGATTCATCATTATTCTTCAACATTTTGTAGGCTTCAATTGTATGTATGTACCAACGTTTGTTTAGCCTGAATGTGTCCTTTTATTTTTAATCTGAGAACTTTTCCGACCTTCTGGAAGTTTCTAATCTTCTTTTGGTGTCTGCTACTCTGGAATTTCACTGAGATGTACCTGGATGTAGGCACATATCAACCCAGCTTAAAAAAAATCTAATTTTTTGGTCTCCTTTCCAATTTGGCACGATTTATAAACATAAATAGAATGATTGTGTTCTGAGAAATCTCCTTAAAAGGGCGAGGTGTACTTTTTCTTCCTCCTGATTTCCTACTGTTGGGATATTTAAGCAGTATGGAATTTAGATATCCAGCAGCCATATTGGATATGGATGTAGTGGCTAAAGTTCCCGCGGTCATATTTAAATAACACACTCTTCTCAATAGTTACAAGCCAGAATGGAAATTACCCATTATTAGAATAAACACAAGAATACAATATATTAAAACATGTGGAATCTGAGTGTTCAGAAAGGAATTTAGAGTCTCAAATCTTTTAATTAGAAAGCACCAAGTCTGAGAATAAATAACTCAAGATGGCAATTTAAGAAAACAAAGAGCAAAAATAACAACAGAGGGAACTTAAAAAGATGAAAGCTCAAATGAATTGAATAGAAAATAAAAGTAGAGTTAATTCATAAAACCAATAGCCTTATCTCTTTGAAAGACGGCCAGAATGGACCACCGTTGCCAACACTGATGAAAACCAAATTGTACTGACACAAGTTAACAACAGTAGGAACGAAAATGGACCCGAATTACAGCCACAGGGAAGTGGAGAAATGATGGCTTTGAAAAAATATTCATGTTAAAACTTTGCACTTTCACCCTCAATGTTTCATGTCTTTAAGGATACAATGATGAATACACTAGTAAAGAGCTTGTTGTTGTTGTTGCTAAGTGCCGTCGAGTCGGTTCTGACCCATAGCGACCCTGTACAGGGTTTCCGAGGCTGTAAATCTTTACGGGAACAGAATGCCTCATCTTTCTCCCGCGGAGCAGCTGGTAGTTTCGAACTGCTGGCCTTAAGGTTCGCAGCCCGATTCGTAACCACTACGCTACCAGAGCTCCTTAGCTTTTTTTAATTTGAGGGCCCACTTTAATGTTTCTAACTTATATAAGAGTCCCTGGATGGCACAAATGGTTAAGCACTGGACTACTAATTGAAAGGTTGGTGTCTTGGAAGTGAGACCTAGCGATCTGTTTCTGAAAGATCCCAGCCTTGTAAGTCCTAGGGAGCAGATCTACTCTGCTCATGTGAAGTTGCCATTGAGTAGGAACGAACTCATGGTCAACTAGCAGTAACGTATGTACCTTCCAGTGTGTAAGGGGTGTTTTAATATACACGGATTTTCAAGCTTCCATTCTTCTTCCTTTAAAGCTCCTCCTGTCCCCATGGCTAAAACTGGACTGGAAATGTCACTGAAGTTGGAGGTTGGTCCACTCTCTGTGCCATTTCCTGAGGGCCTTACCCCATGGATGTGTGTTTGGTGGGTGTATTCAAGCTAGACTCTAAATGGTTGTAGGGGAGAGAGACTCACTTAGGAGTAAAGGTCTTTGACAAGTCACTTTCAGATTGGATCGGGAACAGTAATCTGCTAGTGCCTTGACAAAAGTCAGCCTCTGTTCCGATTTCTGTTTCTCTGTATCCATTTCTCCATCTCTTTGTATCTCTGTCTGATGTGGTGCTGTAGGATAAGCACTAGACTGCTAACCTCAAGATTGGCAGTTCAAACCTACCTGCTGCTCCTCAGAAACCCTACATAGGAGCACTATGATTCAGAACTGACTGGACAGCACTTTAACAACAACACAATATGTACTTGGTACTGTAGGGTAAGTACTGAACTGATAATTGCAAGAATGTCTGTTCAAACCCACCAGCCACTCCGCAGAAATCTTATACAGGGTTGGTAGGAGTCAGAACCAATTTGACTTTTTGTGTCTTTTTGTGTCTTTCTTTTTGTTTGTCTGTCTGTCTGTCTGTCTGTCTCTCTCTCTTTCTGTTGTCTCTCTCTCTCTTTGCATCTCTGTTTCTCTGCAAGTTGGTCCCCTCTTCTCTCTCCATCCTCAGGCTTCACCATAGTGCCCATTCCCTCATCATGCCAGCTGTAATTCTGAAACAATTTCACCTTCTGATTCCCGGGCTCAGTCTCCCATTCATCTCTAGTTCATAACAAAAGGGTTCTGAAGGGCTCAGCTCACCTCTTCCTATTGGGCTTCTGGAGGTACTATCCCTCCTGTGGCTTGACTGCTCATGGGTGTGAGTACATCTTGGGTCCAATTGGGGGACCAGGGTTCCCATAGCACAGAACACAGGGTCTAGGCATCAGGTGCCCTTGGAATGGGCATGAAAGTGGCCAGTTGTGACTGTCACCTCTTGCAGAGGCTGACATAGTCAGCTGAGAGTGTGGTCACACTCTCCCTTGGTAGGTCATTTGAAGAATCTGTGTCTCTGTTTCTCTTGCTTTATTTATATGATGTCCCATTCCCAGCCCTTGTATTAGGATCTGGTGTCCTCTGGACCTCTCAGAATAGGAGTGCAAGAGTTCTATCCACATTCTCTGACATTGGGCATCCTTGAGCTAGGATGTGTCAAATGACCTCTAGGATCTAACTGGTCTTTGGGAAGAGTGACTGGCAGCTCTGGGTACCACTGCATCTCCCTCCTAGGAGATACACAGACTTCCACAAGCTCCCTGTGCTAAATCCTTGCTTAGGAGACCATGACCGAAGGCCCTTTTTGGGCTTTGAGACAAGTCCACCCTGAGAGGAATGACTGACTCCCACTTCCCCTTGCTACTTTGGTAAGGTTCTAGAGCAACTCCTGATACTACCCTACTAAGCATGAGCCCCCTGGTGTTCTGCTATCATAACATTTGGGACTGGTTGTACGCAGTCACATTTACTGCCCCTCCCTCTCAACTAGGCCCTGTCCCCACTTGACTGATGCCAGGCTGGGTCATGTGAGGTATTTAGCCAATGAAATGGGAGTGGAAGTGACATGTGCCACCTTGGAGCTGATGCTTCAAGAGCGTTCGTGTGTGTGGCTTGCCTATTTCTCTAGTCCTCCTGCCAGGAGACCAGCAGGTCCCAGATGGCAGCTGCTCCTTCACTCTTGGTCCTGAAGTGCAAGTGCTTGGAACAGAAGGTCACAACCACACTGTGAAGGACACAAGAGTGGGTGAGAAACAGACCTTCTTTTATTGGAAACCACTGAGATTTGGGCTCACTTGTTACTCCAGTGTTCCTAACCCAAGCTGATGGATACAGCGCACACCTCCCAGACTGTCATCTGTATTTGTGCCTGCCTCCTGCACTGGACCAGAAGCGAGGACTGTGTGTTTCACTTATTCAACAACTGCCTATTTGCAAGAGCGCAGTGGTCGTTCAGTTGTAGAATTTTCACCTTCCATGACGGACCCAGGGTTTGAGTCCCGCCAGATGCAGCTACCATCTGTCTGTCACAGAAGACTTGCGTGTTGTTGTGATGCTGAATAGCTCTCAGCAGAGCTTTCAAACTAAGATGGACTAGGAAGGAAAGGCTTGGCAAACTTCTTCTGAAAATCAGCCAGTGAAAACTCTATGGATCGCAATGGTCTTGATCTACAACCGGTTTGGGGGATGACCCGAGACTGGACAGCATTCTATTCTATGGTTCCTGAGGTGGTTGGGCCCAACTCCACAGCAACTAAAAACAACAACTTGTTCAGTGTTCTCTATGTGACAAGCACTGTGCTGGGTCTTGGGGACACAGAGATGAAAAGTTAGTCTTTGACCTTGAGTTGTCCAATCTAATGGGAACCCATATAAGTGACAATGATAAGGATTCTAATAGACCTGTGCTCCTGGGCAAAGGGAGCTGGAAGGAGGAGCAACTCACCTGCTGGGAGGGGGAAGGCCAGGGCAGGTGACACATACATCTTGTGACACAGTGTAATACAAGGATGCTAATTAATCTGTTAATTTGTGCCACACCTCATTCCACGAAGGCCTTGAAAGTGAAGAAGGCTTTGAATTTGTACTTGCCATAAGGAGTCTGGTTACAATCATACATTGACAGAGAACTTCCAGAGGTTCAAGCTGGATTCAGAAGAGGCCATGGAATGAGAGATACCATTGCCGATGTCCGGTGGATCTTGGCTAAAAGCAGAGAATATCAGAAAGGTGTTTACCTATGCTTTATTGACTACACAAAGGCTTTCGATTGTGTAGATCATGACAAGCTATGGAAAACATTGAGAAGTATGAGTATTCCAGAACACTTAATTGTACTTCTGAGGAATCTGTATCTGGACCAAGAAGCAGTTGTTCAAACAAAGCATGGGAACACTGAATGTTTTAAAATTGGGAAAGGTGTGCGACAAGGTTGTGTTCTTTCACCATACTTACTCAACCTGTATGCTGAGCAAATAATACGAGAGGCTGGGTTCGATGAAGAAAAACGTGGCATCAGGATTGGAGGAAGACTCATTAACAACCTGCGATATGCCAATGTTACAACCTTGCTTGCTGAAAGTGAAGAGGACTTGAAACATTTACTTATGAAGATCAAAGAGCACAGCCTTCGGTATGGGTTGCATCTCAATGTCAGAAAAACAAAGATCCTCACCACTGGACCAATAAACAACATTCTTATCAATGGAGAAAAGATTGAAGTTGTCAAGAACTTCATTCTTCTTGGATCAACTATCAACACTTGCGGAAGAAGCAGTCAAGAGATCAGACGACGTATTGCATTGGGCAAATCTGCTGCACAGGAACTTTTAAAGTATTGAAGAGCAGAGATGTTAGCTTGAGGACTAAGGTGCGCCTGACCCAGGCCATGGTATTTTCAATAACCTCATATGGATGCGAAAGCTGGACAGTGAATAAGGAAGACCATAGAAGAATTGATGCCTTTGAGTTGTGGTGTTGGAGGAGAATACTAAAAGTGCCATGGACTGCCAAAAGAACCAATAGATCTATTTTGGAAGAAGTGCAGCCAGAGTGCTCCTTGGGGACCAGGATGGCTAAGCTTCGTCTCTCATACTTTGGACATATTGTCAGGAGAGAACAGTCACTGGAAAAGGATGTCATGCTGGGTAAGATGGAGGATCAGAGAAAGAGAGGAAGACCCCCAATGAGATGGATCAGCCAGGTGGCATCATTGATGGTGTCAAGTGTGGCAGTGGTGGTGGGGTTGGCCCAGGATCGGACATTGTTTCATTCTGCTGTGCATGGGATCGCTATGAGTCGATTCCGACTCGATGGCACCTGACAACAACAACAACATAAGGAGTCCTGTTTGTTCTTTTGGCATCCCATGGTACTTTCAATATTCTCCTCCAATACCAAACAGATCTGTGTTGGAAGAAATACAGCTAGAGTGCTCATTGGAGGCCAGGATGGCCAAACTTCGTCTTTCCTACTTAGGACGTATTATCAGGAGAGACCTGTTGCTGGAGAAGGATATCATGTTTGGTGAAGTGGAAGGTCAGAGAAAAAGAGGAAGACCCCCAGCGAGATAGATTGGCAAAATGGCAGCATCAATGGGCTCAAACGTGACAATTGTAAGGTTGGTCCAGGACCGGGCAGTGTTTCATTCTGTTGTACATAGGGTCACTATGAGTCAGTACCAACTCGATGGCACCTAACAACAACAACATAAGGAGTCCTGGTGTGGCGCTGAGGGTTAATGCGTCATACTGCAAAGCCATTTGAACTTCAAGGTCGGCAGTTCAAGCTCACCAGCCGCTCCTCAGAAACTCTCTACAGGGTTGCTGTGGGTTGGAACCGACTTGATGGCACTTAACAACCACATAAACATTTGGTGAATGTTGACTGTTCCCCTTTCTGATCTTCTTCCTCCTTCTGTTGCACACCCCCTTCCTGGGTTCCAGGATGTACATTTCTGCCCTGGTCAGGTGATGGCGTTCCAGCTACAGTCACAACCACAAGCAGAGTCACTGGCCCTGGACACAAAGAAGGCAGGTGCTTGATGTAAATGATATTCCAGAACACATATTTAGGATCTTTAGAAAATCCTCACATACCTTTCAGCTTTGATCCCTTAGATTGAAGGTCTGAGAGAAACCGTGTGTTTAAAGACATTTAGGGGTAAATTATTAACGTTAAGAACCTCTTTATTAGATAGTTGTACACAAAGGAATTTTATTTCAGATCCTCTGACACATGACGAATGGCTGCTTCAGACCAGAAGTAAACTACGTCCTCTGGCAAACAGAACTGAGGGCTGTATCAGCTGGGGGAAGGAAATCCAATTTGCTTTTAAATGCCATTTACAGATGGCTTCTTTCATACTAACAACCCACGCTATTGAAGTTGGGGATGTAAAAGTTTAGACATTAAAAAACTTGACTCAGACCCTGTCTAGGGAAGGAGGTCCTTTCCTGTGTGTCGGCGAGTGCCATTTCAGCGAGGCCTCATTTTTCTGCTATTTCCTGTTTCTCTGATATGCCTGGGGCTTGTGGAATAAACTACTTTGCCAGACAGTGAGCAGAACATAATATCCACCGAATTATACCCTACTTAGGAGTTTCCAAAAGGCGGATTTGAAACAAATTCCAGAGGATATGTAGGCTCCGTGGAAGTGTAGCTAATATGTGTACACACACATAGCAAACAAAGCCTGTCTTCTAACAGTTTAAATAGCCAGAGGTAGGAAGAGAAATGGAATTCATAGTCAATAGCCCATGGTTCTGCTGGCTCTTTCCCTGTGCCCCTCCCCGAGCAATGGTGGATGGGATGCTAGTTGCCAGTTCATGAGTGAGGTGGCAGAGGCGTGCCATGTTGGATGGTGGGCTGCATGGCGGGTGCAGCGTGGGCAGGAGTCGGGGTGGTAGAGTCGAGGCACAGCAGGTGGGAAAGGCCAGAGGAACAACACCTGGAGGTGAAGAAGATACAGACTGGCATGCTCAGTGGTCAAGCTAATGGGGTCAGTGAGCACAGAGCCATGAAAGGTCACAGGGTTTAGTGGGAGTGACATGGTGGCAGTGGAATTGTGGTGGTGGGGACACTTATGCTGAAAGTGGGGAGGGTGCTGGTAGGGATGCTGAGGATGATGGGAGTGATGGTGGTGGTGGTGGGGATGATGGTGGTGGTGATCACGATGGTGGTGGTGATTGTGATGGTGATGATGGTGGTGGTAGTGGTGATGATGATGATGGCAGTAGTGATGATGACGGTGGTGTTGGTGATGGTGATGATGGTGGTGATGATGGCGGTGTTGGTGATGGTGGTGGTGATGATGGTGGTGGTGATGGTGATGGTGGTGGTGATGGTGGTGGTGATGATGGTGGTGTTGGTGATGGTGGTGATGATAATGGTGGTGGTGACGGTGATGGTGGTGTTGGTGATGGTGGTGGTGATGATGATGGCAGTGGTAAAGATGGTGGGATGGTACTTGTGGGATGCCAGTGGGTACTGATGGAAATGAAGATGAGGGAGAGATGAGTAGAAGAAAGATTTAAGGAACATTGTGAGGTAGGGCACGTGGAATACACGATTGCTGAGGTTACAACAGAGGCTAAAAGCCAGGCAGCTCATCCAAGCATGGACAGGGAGATCAGACAATGAGCTCATGCCTATCTCAGCGTCTGAAGTTCTTCCTGAGTTCTGTGACTGGCAAGATGTACTGTCAGGACAGGGTTAGCCTGGGCTCTGCAAATGGGAGCAAGTTTAAGAAAATTGAGTTAATAGCTTGTGAATGATCACTGAGGTTGAGGTCAGGGCATGAAAGTAGATAGATACCCAGCTTCCCAATATTAGTGAGAATAGAGTGGTCCAACAGGTGAGTGCTTTGAACATGGACCTTGCTATATCAATGTAAGGAAATTACGTAAACCATTGCCGTTGAGTCAATTCCAACTCATAGTGACTCTGTAATTATAGACAGAGCACAGCTGCCCCCGAGGACTTTCTTGACTGTGATCTTTACAGAAGCAGACTGTCAAATCTGTCTCCTGTTGGATCCTTAACCCAACTCTGACCTTCTTGACCTTTGAATTTTTCCATCAAAATATGCTAGTGCCCTTAGACATCAGCTTAGTTGATCCTCTGACCCTTAACACAGGTGTTATTGTTGTTGTTAAGTGCCGCCGAGTTGGTTCCGCCTCATAGTGACTCTATAGGGTTTTTGAGGAACAGCTGGTAGGTTTGAACTGTCACCTTTGTGGTTCACAGTCCAGTGCTGATCCTACATGCCACACATTTCAACAACTGTTCTACTCATTGGAGATAATAATAATATTATGGGCTGGCACACATGGAGAGCCCTAGTATGTATTAAAACATTATGAGGGGGCTGCATGTGGTGGGCATGTGGAAGGTGGCAGGATGGTTGTGCTGGGAGTCAGGTTATGAAAGGTCGAATTGAGGGTTCTGAGAGGCTGGAAAGGGCCTTGAGGTTTAGAGCCAAACCTCTCCCCAACTATGTACTGAATTGTTGGGCCACAAAGCATCTCAGACTCCATTCACATCCCCTCATGACCTGGTTCCGTTCAGTAAACATGTACTGTGCTCCTATATGGCATGAAGGAGCCCTGGGGTAGTGCAAGTGATTAATGCTTTTGGCTGCTAACCAAAAGGATAGAAGTTCAAGTCCAGCCAGTGGCACCTTGGAAGAAAGGCCTGGCTATCTATTTCCCAAACACCAGCAGGTCTACTCTGATGCATCTGGGGCAGCAAAAATCAGAATAAATTTGATGGCAACATTTTTTGCTTTTAAAGTTTGATGTCAAAGGACTGGGAAAGTTCTGAAAACAGTGACAGAGCAGACAGTGTGACTTCCTGTGATCACTGTCTCTTCCATAGCCTCAGCACTGGGATTTTCTGGAAATCTTGATGCTTGAGGACAAGCAGATGCTTTGGGGAAATGTCTGAAGGACCACGGAGAGCATAAGAGCCTCTTCCCTTCCTCTAAGTTTCTCAGAGCCATTTGGGCAGTCTTTGGGCCAGGGTCCCTGGGCCTCCCTCCTTCATCTATCCTGTTGCATAGTCCTGTCCAGGGGTCACTTGGGCCTGGAAATGACAGCTCTTGCACTTTATGGTTTGGGGGGGCTCAAGTCCTGTACAAAAGAAGGAAAGCCATAGGCCTCAGGAGACCTTGGTTAGGAGGTGTAGTGAAGAAGGATCTGTGGCTGCTGCTCTCCAGTCCCAGTAGGCACAGCACTTCCTCTTTGAGGCAGCATTTCTGCTTATGATGTTATTGTGAAGTGCCATTGAATTGGTTCTGAATCATAGCGATCCTGTGTAGACTTTCCAAGGAGCAGCTTGTGGGTTTGAACCACTGACCTTGTGGTTAACAATCTGGTCCTTATCCTACAGCGCTACACCAGGGTTTCTTCCTACTTACATTGTTGTTGTTAAGTGCTGTCAAGTCGGTTCCAATTCATAGTGACCCTTTTTCCAAGGAGCGGTTGGTGAGTTTGAACTGCTGACCTTGCGGTTCAAACAAATCTTGTGGTCCAGCGCCACACCAGGACTCTGCCCTTAATTTCAAGACTACCTAGCATTTTCTTTGCATTCTATTAATGAAGAGCCATGAGCATAATGACCTGGGACCTCATTCAAATGACTCTGATCCCATCTTCAACTAAGTGGCTACTTCTCAGAGAATGATCGCATATGTTTTGAATCCTTCCTGAATTGTTTCAGTTACTCTAACACTATGGATAACCATACCAAAATAAAAGTGAAAGTAAAAAAGTATTGCTACTAAACAGAAAGTTTTATTAAGCATAATCTCCTATTATTTCTTTATGTATTCTCCGTCTAGGTCTTTCTATCTCTCAACCCTTCCCAACCAATACTCACCTGTCAGTTTGTCCTACTGTGGTAGCTTATGTGTTGCTGTGATGCTAGAAGCCATGCCACTGGTATTTTCAATGCCAGTAGGGTCAGCCATAGTGGACAGGTTTCAGTAGAAGATTCCAGACTAAGACAAACTAGGAAGAATGAAAGGCAGACCACTTCTGGATGGTGAATCATTGAAAATCTTATGAATAGCAATGGAATGTTGCCTGATACAGTGCCAAAAGATGAGTCCCTCAGGTTGGAAGGCAGTCAAAATATGACTGGGGGAGAGTTGCCACCTCCAAGTAGAGTTGACCTTAATGACACGGATGGATTCAAGCTTTCAGGACTTTCATTTGCTGATGGGGCAGAACTCAAAATGAGAAGAAACAACTGCAAACATCCATTTATAATAGCAACCTGGAATATAGGAGATAAAAATCTAAGAAAATCGGAAATTGTCAAAAATGAAATAGAAAGCATAAAGATCAGTATTGTAGGTGTTAGTGAGCTAAAATGGACTTGTATTGGCCCTCTTGAATTGGACAGTCATATGGTTTTGCTCTGCTGGGTACAACAAAATAAGGAGGAATAATGTCACATTATCATCAAAAGGAGCAAGATCTATCTTGAAGTACAAAGCTATCTCTGATAGGATAATATCCATAAGCCTACAAAGAAGAACAATGAGTATTATAACTATTCAGATTTATGCACCAAACACTAATGCCAATGATGATGACATTGAAGAATTCTACTACCTTCTTCAGTCTAAAACTGATCAAATACGCAACCAAGATACATTGATAATATTGGTGATTGGGATTCAGTAGTTGGAAACAAAGGAAGTGTTAGCAGTTGGAAAAGATGGCCTTGGTGATAGAAATGATGTTGGAGATCATGTGATAGAATTTTGCAAGCTCAATGACTTCTTCATTGCAAATACCTTTTTGTAACAACATAAAAGACAACTGTACACATAGCCCTCACTAGATGGAGTACACAGGAATCAAACTGACTACATCTTTGCCAAAATATGATGAAGAAGCTCCATATCTTCAGCCAAGACAAGGCCAGGGGCAGACTATAGAACAATTGCTCATGTGGAAGTTCAGGCTAAAACTGAAGAAAATTATAACAAATCTATGAGAGCCAAAATATGACCCTGTACATATCCCACCTGAATTTAGAGATCATCTCAAGAACAGATTTGATGCATTAGTCACTAATGACTACAGACCAAGAACTAAAGACATCAAGAACATCATACATGAAGAAAGCAAAAGGTCATAAAAAGACAGGAAAGAAAGAAAAAATCAAAATGGATGTCAGAAGTGGCCCTGAAATTTGCTCTTGAGTATAGAGACACTAAAGTGATGGGAAGAAATGAAGTCAAAGAACTTAAACAGAAAACTGCAAAGGACAGCTCAAGAAGACAAAGTCAAGTATTATAATGAAATGCGCAAGGACTTGGAGTTAGAAAACCAAAAGGGAAGAACACACTCAGCATTTTTGAAGCTGAAAGAACTGAAGAAAAAATTTAAGCCTCAGGCTCCAATACAGAAGAATTTTATGGGTAAAATGTTGAATAACGCAGAAAACTTCAAAAGAAGATGGAAGATATACACAGAGTCATTGTACCAAAAAGAAATGGTTGATGTTCAACCATTTCAAGAGGTACCATCCGATCAAGAATTGATGGTACTGAAAAAAGAAGTCCAAGCCACACAAAAGGTATTGGCAGAAAAACAAAGCCCCAGGAATTGACAGAATCAAATTGAAATCTTTCAACAAACTGATGCAGCAATGGAGATGCTCACTCATTTAAGCCAAGAATTTTGGAAGACAGCTACTGGGTCAAGTGACTGGAAGAGACCCATATTTGTGCCCATTCAAAAGAGAGGTGAACCAACGGAATCTGGAAATCATCAAACTATCGTTAGTATCGCATGCAAGTAAAATTAGTTTAAGATAATTAAAAACAGCTTATGTTTGTTTAAGATCATTAAAGTACATCAAGAGGGAACTGCCAGAAAATTCTAGCTGGATTCAGAAGAGGATGAGAAACTAGGGCTGTCATGGCTGATGGAAGATGGGTCTTGGCTGAAAGCAGAGAACAAGGGGAGAAATGTTTACTTTTACTATATTGACTATGGAAAGGCTTTTGACTGTGTGGATCATGTCAAGCTATGGAACATTGTAAATAATTGGCATTCCAGAATGCTTGATTATTCTCATAAGGAACCTGTATATAGACCAAAAAGCAGTTGTTAGAACTTAACAAAGGGCTACTGAAAAGTTTAATATCAGGAAAGGTGTGTGCCAGAGCTGTAGTCTTTCACTGTATTTACTCCATCTGTGTGTTAAACATGTAATCCGAGAAGCTGGATTATATGAAGAAGAGTATGACATGAGGATACAAGGAAGACTCATAACAATCTGTGATATGCAGATGATAAACCTTGCTTGTTTAAATCAAAGAGGGGTTAAATACTTACTGATAAATATCAAAGACTATATAGTCATACTGAAGTTTTCTTACTATACTCATAGAAGCAGTAGTCAAGAAATCAAACGATGTATTGCATTAGACAACTCTGCTGCACAAGACCTCTTTAAAGTGTTGAAGAGCAAAGATGTCAGTTTGAGCACCGTGGTGCACCTGATCCAACCCATGGTATTTTCAATAGCCTCAGGGTGGGGGGTGGGGGGTGGGGTATGCCATGGAATCAGTTCCAACTTATGGTGATTTTACATAGGGTTTCCGAGGCTGTAAATCTATACAGGAGCAGAAAGTCTCATCTTTCTCCCATGGAACAGCTTGTAGTTTCAAACTTCTGACCTTGAGATTAGCAGCCCGATTTGTAACCTCTCTGATAGTGTAGTGGTTACGAATCAGGCTGTGAACCTTAAGGTCAGCAGTTTGAAACAACCAGCTGTTCCGTGGAAGAAAGATGAGGCTTTCTGCTCCCGTAAAGATTTACAGCCTGGAAACCCTGTTACAGGGTTGCTATGAGTTAGAACCAACTCTGCGGCACATAACCATGACCAACCACCATGCTACCAGAATATCCTCGGAAGCATGTGAAAATTGGGCAATGTATGGGGAAGGCTACAGAAGAACTGATGCGTTTGAATTTTGGTGTTGGCAAAGAATATTGAAAATACCAAGGGCTGCCAGAAGAAGAAACGAACCTGTCTTGGAGGAAATATAGGCAAAATCTCCTTAGAAGCCAGGACAGCATTGTCTAGACATGGTATCAGGAGGGACCAGTCTCTGGATTAAGACATCATGCTTTGTAGAGTGGAGGGGCAGCAAAAAGAGGAAGACCACCAACAAGATGGATTGACACAGTGGCAGCTACAAAGGGCTGAAGTAGAACAACAACTGTGTGGAGGGCTCTGTGTATACAATTGCTGTGAGTCAGAACCGGCTGGTTGGCATCTAGCAATAACAATCGTTTCCAGTGAATTCTGTACTCTTCATTTTATACCACATCAAAATGGCAGTTTTGACATCCTCAAGGGACTCAAATTATGTTCCTTTTCAATATTCTTTGAGTCTTGGGAACAAAAAGAAGTCTGAAAGAACAAGACCAGGCTGTAGGGTGGCTGGGATAAGGTTTTCCAAGGATCTTCTCCAGAACAGCCCCTGGTTCCCTCTAAGAATGAGCAGGTGCACCGTCCTACTGGAAAACATGTGGTCTGTGCTCCTTTCTTAACCTTTTTCTCACCAATACACTTGTCAATTTCCCTTCAATTCCTTCCTAATAATCCCCCATGGTCACCCTTTGTCCTTCAAGAAATTCAATCAAGATGACCCCTTTGAAATTTCCAAAATGGATGCCATCATCTTCTGAGCTGATCTCTCTGCTTTAAGTTTTGATTGGACCTCTTTCTGAAGGCACCCTAATAAGAGTAAGTGTATTACTGTGAAAATTTGAGAATTTGATCACAGAGCCATGTTTAAACACATTTTGTTTGTAATAAGCCCATGCATGTATGAACTGGACTCCAAGTAGCAATATTTTTTTACTGTAATTGATCCAAATGTCATTAATACAATAAGGACTTAGAAAGGCAAAAAAACAAAACAAAAACCCCAAGCAGTCCCACCTGACACACAATTATTAGTAAGGACATTTCCTTTACCAGATTGCCATTTAATTTTTATCCAACTCATACCCACCCATTTTTAAAAAAAACAATAACCAAAAACTTTTTAGCACGGATTGAGTGAAGATTTATAGAGCTGATCATCAGTTTTACATTCAACAAACCATACATCTCATTTTATCTCAATGATTACAATCCCTCTCAATGTAACATCACTATCCTATTTCCTCCCTGTGTTTCTTAATTCCATTCCTTCTTTTTTCCCAATACTTCTAAATTTTGTCCTTGGGTAAATGCTGCTTTTTTTTTTTTATCTTGAATGGCTGTAAGCCTGGTCTTTTTAAAATGATTTTGAGTTTTGTTCCACATTTTCTCTTACTCTTTCCAGAACATTCTAATGTGATTCCTTTCAGAGCAGTTGGTAGTAGTGACTGGGCACTATCTAGTTCTTTTGGTCTTAGGGTGGTGGAGATGGATGGTCCTGTGGTCCATTAGTCCAGTGGCTGTTTCCAAACATCTTTAATTTTTATCACTCTTCTTTCCTCTGGACGGGAAAGAGTTGCACCTTAGATGGCCACTCGTGAGTTTTGAAGATCCCAGTCACTGCTCACTAAAGTTGGATGTAGAACATTGTCTTTGTGGACTCTGTTATGCCAATTGACCATGATGTCCCCCAAGACTATAGTCCTGAGTCTGTAGGCCTGGTGACTCACTCACTTAAGGTGTTTGGTGTTGTCTAAGAAGTTTTCTTAACTTTGCTTACTGTATGCTCTATTGCATTCATGGATATATTTGCAGCAAAGATAAATACCCATGTATAAATATCCTTGGTCAAACAGTTACGTATTTGTGGGTAAACTCCACTCTTCCTCCCAGACCTGTTTAACCTGTGTGTCTATCCATGTATCTACTCACAGATCATCATTATTGAAGAATTGTGTATATAAAAATATTGACCTTTGTTGCATTCCTCCCAGTGTCTTCCCATGCCTTCATCATTCTTCTGCCAAACTCCCTCTTATTTCTTATTGCCTTCCTTTTCACCCAAGTTAACACATGCCTACCCTCAAGCTAGTGAATGACACCCTCTTCCCGCTCACTCCTGGTAACCAGCCATGAATGTTTCTTTTAGTGTGAAAACTTTTTCTTGAGTTTTTATGATAGGAGTCTCATTCAATACTTGCCCTTTTGTGACTCACTAATTTCATAGTATAATGTCCTGTAGGTTTATCCATGCTAAGAGGTGTTTCACAGTCATTATTTTTTAACGTTGCATAGTATTCTGTTGTGTGTATGTTCCAAAGTTTTTTTTAATCCATTCTTCCATTGATGGGCATTTAAGCTGATTCCCTCTTTTTGCTATTGTGACTACTGCTGTGATAACCGTGGGTGTGTGTACATCTATTCATGTCCTGGCTCTTAGTTTCTAGGATGTATATCAAGTAGAAGGATTGCTGGATCATAAGGCATTTCTATTTCCAGCTTTCTTAGTAAGCGCCATACCATCTTCAGCATTGGTTACACCATGTTACAGTCCCATCAATAGTGTAGGAGACTTGCTGTCTCTCCACACCCTGGCCAGCAGTTGTTGTTCTCTATTATTTTGTTTTTGTTTTTTAATTTTGGTATTAATACTGAGTGAGATGAGATCTCATTGTTGTTTTGATTTGTATCCAACAACAGCAATAATGGTAAATGAAAGCGCTCTGGTGGCATAAGGCTGCTAACTGCAAGGTCAGCAGTTTGAGTCCACCAATGGCTCCAAGGGAGAAAGATGAGACTTTCTGCTTCAGTAAAAAGTTACAGCTTTGGAAACCCCATAGAGGGTCGCTATGAGTCAGAGCCACCTTGACGGCAAACCACCACCACCACCACCACCAATGCCAATGATTGCGACCATTTCTTTGTATGTTGGTGGGCTTCTCGATGTCTGCTTTGGTGAAGTGTCTGTTCATGTCCTTTGCCTATTTTTAAATTGGAGTATTCGTCTTTTTGCTGTTTGTGTATACCTTTTGTGGTTATATATGTTGTGGAAGCAAACATTTTATTCTTCTTTTTAAACTCTGAAACGCTCCTTACACATTAGGTCAGAAGCAACTTTCATACTGTTGGGGTGGAAGAAGGGGGTGGGAGTGGGCAGGGACTGTGTGGACAGAAGTCACTCTGCACACCTTGGAATAGGCAGGTCCAGGGGTTACCAGTGGCTGCCCCACCTCCTGTCCGATCCCCCTGTCTCTGCTGTTTGGTTTAAACATGTTTCTGCTTGGGCTGTTCCTTCCTGAATACTAAGGCTGGGGGAATCACTACACCACTGACTACTGGGCAGCTGCTGAAATCCAGCATTACATCCTACTTAGGAGTTTTCGAAGGCGGCTTTGAGCTAGATTCCCAGGGATTAGTAAGATCAGAAATGCACCGGTAATGTTTGTGCACACACAGAGTGATCAAAGCCTGGCAGATGCTGGACCAGGCTGGAGGTAGGATTATGAAGCCCACACTGGCCCGGGGCGGGGGAGAAGCTGCTCTGGGATGAGGTACTCAAGAGCCTCGTCCAGGACAGGACTGCAGGTGTGGGTGCTGGGTGGTGCTGCTCGTACCTAAAATATGAGCTGCGGGAGGTTGGGGTGGCTGGGATGGAGCAGAGGTTTCAGAGTCTTTAGGCAGGGGCTGTGTGGCCTCAGGCCAGGCACAAAACCATTCTGGGTTTACATACCTCACCTACCCACTGGGGATGATAATCCTGGCCCTTCCTTAAGTGACAACCAGGCTAGAGTAGGTTCCTTTGCCAATGCACAGCGTGATGGCATGTCACACTGTCCTGTTAGGTGTCCATAAAGGGGTTGCAGGAGGCTTGGGGAGGACAGTAGGGTGAAGTTACCATCACCCTGTACAGTGGAGCCCCTCCCTTCCAAGCACACTGGCTTCGTGTTCATTGTTTATCTTCTCCCACTGGAAGCTGCGTGTGAGATGTGTGTCTGTTGTTTCTGTCAAGCCTCCCAGCCTGGCTTTTCATAGAGAAGTCGATGATCTGTAAACAAACGCTTCTGTGTGCAGGGGAGCCGCTCCTCCCCCATTTAAAGGCACCTTAGGGGGAACCCTTTTACAATGAGAATTATTGCCCTGTAATGTCTCTATTTGTGAATTTGGAGGTTTGCTTAGCAAGTAACTTTAAAATGGAGACCATATATTCTGGGCAAAAGAGACTGGGAGCCTCGTGGATGAGACTTTTCCAAGCCTTGTGAGACAGCGCTGACTCAGAGGCAGCCAGACAGGGCTTCCTTCTGGTTTGAAGTCAGCTCTCAAGGACTCAGAGCTGATCCAGTGCATGTAGGGAAGACGGAGCCATATCAGAAAGCCCTTGGTTTGGCCTCTTCCTAAACTCTCAGTTTGGGACAGATTTCTGCAGTCTCACTAACTGTGCCTATTGTGTGTCAGGGTAGAACTGTGCGCCATAAGGTTCCAGGGGCTGACTGATTCTTCAGAAGGAATCACCAGGCCTTTCTTCTGAGATGCTCCCAGGTGGACCTGCATCTCCAACCTTTGGTCAGCAGCTAAGGATTAACTACACTTAACCAGTTGCTATGGAGTCGAGTCCAACTCTGGGCAAGCAGATCTGTGTTTCACAAGGTTTCTGATGCCTGACTCTTCAGAAGTAGATCACCAGGCATCTCTCCCAAGTGTACTCTGGGTACACTTGAATAGGGATTGTTGCTGTTGTTAAGTGCTGACAAGTGAGTTACAAGTCATAGAGATCCTGTATAAGGTTTCCGAGGAGTGGCTGGTGGGTTTGAACTGCCAACATTGTGGTTAGCCACTTAGTGCTTATCCTATAGTGTCACATAAGCAAATAGGCATGGGTTTACTTATGTTTACTTATTTATTAATCTGTAGTGAACATTTCACCTGGGTTTTCCACTACAGATTAGTAAATAAGCAGAAATAAGCCCGTGTTTGCCTTGCTTCATGGGTAATCTGTCCCTATGAGGAATTGCAAATTTGACCAAAAGCTTTGATTCTATAGGAAGATGCTGTGGGCCTGGGAGAGAAACGTGAGAGCCAGACCTAGAAGCAAAACCTTTGATGGTGAAAAAAAAAAAAAAAAAAAAAAAAAGTGAAATAATTCACTACAGATTTGTAAGTAAACCCAAATGTTTACCTTGTTTATTGAGTAATCCAACATTGGACTTGAATCTCCAACCTTTAAGTTAATATCCTGTATAGGGTCTCCTTAAGGAGCTCTGGTAGCATAGTGGTTACAAATTGGCCTGTGAACCTTAAGGTCAGCAGTTCGAAACTACCAGCTGTTCTGTGGGAGAAAGATGAGGCTTTCTGCTCACATAAAGATTTACAGCCTCGGAAACCCTGTACAGAGTCTCTATGAGTCGGAACCGACTCCATGGGACATCACCACCACCACCATAGGATCTCCTTGAGGAGGAGGGTTTTACCATCTGTAAACTGGAGGTAACAACCATGCCTTTTTGTTGCTATGAAGATGAAATGAAATGCCATGCTTGTCCTGTGGACACAGGTACAGTTAAGGCTCTGAGTGACAGCCTGTCATTTCCTCCATCCCCTGACAGAGTGGCTGGGGAAAGCGTGGTGGTCTGCCACGGTCTCCTTCTTCAGCCTAACCTCTGGGCTTCTACAGGAGGCTGAGCTGGGGTCCTGGAAGTTGGGGTCCCTATACGAACACGTATCCTTTCCAGAGCCCTTCCTGGGCCAAGGCAAAGCAGTCACCCAGGGCCTCACTTCCAGAAAATTCTCTCTAAGTAATCTTACCTTCGCCCTCATGGTGACTTTTTATTTGGGAAGGGAGGTGAAGGGGCCTTGTTACAGATTATTTTCATTCTTTTATATTGTGGTAAAATACATATAACAAAACATTTGTCTTTTCAACCATTTGATGTGTTCAATTCAATGACACGCTGTGCAAACCCCCCCCCCCCCCCCCACACACACACACACACACTATTCATTTCCAAGTTCCTCATCTCCCTGTACAGGGACTCAGTATCTTTTAGGCAACGACTCTTCCTTAGCCCTTCCTCTTGCCCCTGTTGTTGTTAGGTGCCATCGGGACACTGCATAGGGTTTCCAAAGACCAGCTGGTAAGTTTGAACCAACGGCCTTGTGATTAGCTTTTGTTGTTAAGATGCCTTAGAGTTGGCTGTGACCCAAAGTGACCCTGTGTAGGGTTTCCAAGGAATGGTTGGTGAGCTTAAACTGTTGACCTTGGGGTTCACATCGACCTTTTAGTCCAGTGCATTAACCCACAGCGCCACATCAGGACTCCTTGTGATTAGCAGTTCAGTGTTTATCCTACAGCTGCACAACTAGATGCCCTGGTTACCACTAATAAATGTAGTCTCTATACATTCTACCTTTTCTTTTTTAATTCTTACCTTTTTCTTCTTCCCTTCTTTACTTCTGGCTTCTAGCTCCTCCCTCTTTCTTTCAGCCCTTTATTTGCTACTTCTTCCTTCTTTTCCCTCCATCCCCCTACCTCCCCTCTTGGCCTTTCCTCCTGTTTTGTCATTCCCTTGTCCCACCCTGAACCCCACATTCTGTGTAACCCCCTCCCACTGTCTTCCTAGCACCTCACATGGAATTGTCTGAGGTCCTGTCCCATTTTGCCCTTCTCTTGTGGTCAGGATTTAAACGTCCTCAGTGCCAGCTTCCAGCTCAGCCTGAGGCCCCCCAGGAAACCAGTGGCTCTCTTGCCCAAGTGACAAAGATGAGAGAAAGGAGGGAGAAGAGCCCTGTCCAGGCGGCTTTGCGGCCCAAGTAAGACTTCACCCAGCCTGCTCAGCAGCTCCAGCCGAGCTGTACTAATTAGAGAAGCCTTGTAGTCCCCGTGGTAATTTGCTTAAATGGAAGAAGTTGATTTTCTCTCCTTTTTCTGTTCTCAGGAATTCCAGTTTTAGGCTCTGGCAGTCTCTAACCACCACTCCCTTCAGCCCTCTGGGGAAGTGTTTGCTATGGAAATATGCAATTAATATTGCAGCGATCATAATTGCTAATTATTAAAACAATGCTACCCCCTTTCCCTGGCCTAGTTTCATGTTTAAAACCATTTAAATAACAGGGAAGAAGGAAAAAAAGAAAAAAAAAAAAAAAGAACCCGAGAGAAGTTAAACACTAGCACCAAACTTGTGCTAAAGCCAAGCCAGATAAGTGGCCCTGGGGTTGCAGGGATCTGTCCTAGAGTTTGGGAGGATGGAAGGCCCCAAAACCTGCCATGTAGGTCCCCCTGGAGCCATGTGCTAGATAAAAGTGATGGATGGGTTGTATTTTGATCACTGGAATCCCATCTTCACAATGACATGAGCTATGTCCTCTTCATTCTGGTTCATCTTCAATAGGGGGTTCCCATTTTCCAGTCTCTCTCAGCTCTTTCTTCAACATCAGAATCACCTGTAAACGAACAGCTCAGTGTACTCCGTGTCTGCGTACTTCAAGGCGGGATGGAGGAGTGAGTCTTTACTGTAATGGCAACAACAACCATTTCTGTCAATTCTTTCAACAATCAGACTAAATAGCATGGGCAAAGCACAGCTCACATAACATCATCCCACACAAACACCCTTCAGGGCTCTCCTCCCTACACCCATCCTGGACGGTTGAGCTTTATCTTCCAGCCTGGCATGGCAGGGATCCTTGATTCAAGGTCAATCCTTGCTTTAAGACAATCTGTGATCCGGGCTCAGTCTATGTGTCCAACTTTAGCTCTGGTAGCATAGTGGTTATGAGTTGGGCTGCTAATCTCAAGGTCAGCAGTTTGAAACTACCAGTGGTTCCATGGGGGAAAGATGAGGCTTTCTGCTCCCGTAAAGATTTACAGCCTCGGACCCCTATACAGAATCGCTATGAGTCAGAACCAACTCCACGGCACATAACCACCATCACCACCATCCTCAGTCCCAGCCACCAATCTGGTTATTCTCGAAGTCATCCCTGTGTTTTCTTATCTTCCTGGTTGTCTGGAAGGTTTGTCTCAGATCTCCTTAACAAAATTAATTCCATCCCACTGGGTCTACTTCAAACCCTCCTCCATCCCTGGACACCACACTCTTCTTAGAAGGGTTTCCTCATCCTCAGAGCTTTTCTAGCAAATGCGTTTCCCTCTTAGGGGCCCTAGTTCTTAGACCGTCTTGTTCTTGGTCCATAAATTTTCCTGACTAAAGTCTAAACTTCTTGAGGATGTTGATTGTGTTGACTGACCTTAGTCATCTTTGCCTCGTTAGGGCCTTGTCCTCTTCTTTGTGTACAATAGATTTTGAGTACTTATCTTGTGTCACCACACCTTACCTGTCAGTTTGTCATACTGTGGTGGCTAGTGTGTTGCTGTGATGTTGGAAGCTGTGCCACCAGTATTTCAAATACCAGCAGGGTAGCCCATGGTGGACAGGGTTCAGTGGACCTTCCAGACCAAGAATGACTGGAAAAGACGGCCTGGTGATGTACTTCGGAAAGTCAGCCAATGAAAAACTAATGGATCACACATAGCACCGATCATGAAAGTGGCGGAGGAGTGGGAGATGTTTTGTTCAGTTGTACATATTATTGTCATGAAGTGAGCTGATTCAAGGGCAATGAATACCAACCACCATGTGTCAGGCTGACCCAGTGTCAGTGAGCACCAACCACCATGTGTCAGGCCGACCCAGTGTCAGTGAGCACCAACCACCATGTGTCAGGCTGATTCAGTGTCAGTGAGCACCAACCACCATGTGTTAGGCCGATTCTGTCAGTGAGCACCAACCATCATGTGTCAGGCCAATTCATTGTCAGTGAGCACCAACCACCATGTGTCAGGCCGACCCAGTGTCAGTGAGCACCA
>NW_006408533.1:33164196-33198743 GCF_000296735.1 Chrysochloris asiatica | reverse complement strand
GGCCGACCCAGTGTCAGTGAGCACCAACCACCATGTGTCAGGCCGACCCAGTGTCAGTGAGCACCAACCATCATGTGTCACCGGGCTGATTCCATGTCAGTGAGCACCAACCACCATATGTCGGGCACTGTGCTAGATTGTGGGGCTAAAATGAGGAGTGAAACAAACAGAGTCCTTACCAGCATGGAGCTTACAGTTCATTAGAAAGCAGACTTGATACAAGTAATCAAGCAACTAGAGCAGGGGTGGGGAACCATTTTCCTGTCAAGGCCATTTGGATATCTTTATAACACTCACGGGCCATACAAAATTATCAACTTAACAATTAGCCTGCTTTATTTGGTCATACAGTTAATGAACTCACCCCTAATCTGATGGCTGGAACTGCAGTTGTCTTGGCAGGGCCAGATCAAATGATTTTACGAAACTTATATGACCCATGGAGCCCTGGTGTGGCACTGTGGGATAATACCCTGGACCGCAAGGTCAGTTTGAATTGCAAGGTTGACAGTTCAAATTCACCAGCTACTCCTCAGAAACCCTATTGTTGTTGTAGTTATGTGCCGTGGAGTCTGTTCTGACTCATAGTGACCCTGCACAGGGTTTCTGAGGCTGTAAATCTTTATGGGAGCAGAAAGCCTCATCTTTCTCCTGCGATTAGCTGGTAGTTTCGAACTGCTGACCCTGAGGTTAGCAGCCCAATTCATAACCACTGTACTACCAGAGCTATACAGGGTCGCAATGAGTGGAACAGACTCACCGTCACTTAACAACACATAAACCATGGGCCAGACGTTACCCACCTCTGAACTAGCGTAATGTTACAATGGTAGCAGTGGTCACAAAGGAGAGGCATGGGGTGATAGGAGATTCTGGGGGTCAGGGGCATACGATGGAGCTAGGATCAAAGGTTGACCTGTAAGGTGCTGTGCAGCAGCAGGGGGGCAGGACAGCTTGGTGTGCAACTAAAGAACGTTTGCTGGGTGGGACAGGGTGCACTGAGTTAGGGGTACATGGTTTGAGAGGTGGCTGGAGTGGAGTCAGATGGGGCTAAGCAGGGCCTTTGAACTGTACAGGGATGTGGTCTTCATCCTGAGAAGGTTTGGAATAGGGAGACAATGAGATGCATTTTACTTTCTGCAAGCTTCCTCTGGTGCAGGGGCGACGTCCTGTCTCTCTTACTTCCCCAGGTCTGGACACAGAGCCTGCAGGGCTGTTGTCCTTGATCTGGGTCCAGGTCTGCATTTATCCTTGTCCCTCTCCTTAAAATGCCTCAGCCGCAGTTTTTATTTTTGGAGCCTCTTGCAGACAAACCCAGATCTACCTTTACCCTTGATGGAAACATGACCCTTCCTGTTGGGAAAGTCATTTGCTTAGCCCAGCCCCATAGCTTCTGGAAGTTCCAACATGGAGCACAAGGACAGGTGGACACTGGCTTGGTGGTCAGCTCTGTCAGAGTGATCAATGGAGCCGACACATGACCCGTTAGGACCCTTTCGCATTTCAGGAAACATGGTGATGCAGGCAAGTCCAGGCTTTGGACACTGGAGTTCAAATCTCCGCAAGGTCACTTTGTAGCTGTGCGATGTGGACAGAAGTGGTGTGCAGGAGAATCAAGTGTATGCTTCAGAAGTTCCTGAAACTGACTATAGTTCATTGGCAAAACTGTAGAATGTTGTGTGTACATGGCTCACAGAAAGAAAATGGTTTCGCTGATGCCCATGTGTGAAGACTTAACCAAGAGTTTTGCCACTGCTTGGTCTGACCTAGTGGGTGGAGCTGTTGAGACCTAGCCCAGCTACTGAAACTGGCCCTTGAGAGGCATCAGTGGGCATCGCAGCATCCCAGAAGTTCTCTGAGGAGGCCACAGGGCATGGACGTGAGTGGGAGAGCAAGCCTATGAAGAGGTCGGTCTTCATGCTGGCCTTGTCTGGAAGTGGTCTGTTTGCAAAAGGACCCAGGTTGGTGGCTGTGACTGTAAGTGTGGTGAAGAAAGGCAGGTCTGAGGTCTACCGGGAACAGTAGGACATGGTTGGGAGGCAAAGCCTCTCATGTGCTCTGCTGAAGGAGGAACAGAAACTGGCCAGGACACCATCTGTTCTGAGCCCCTCAGAACCTAGGGTTCTTTACATTCCCAGAAAAAACCCCAGCTCTGGCCAGACGGTGATTCCAGTGTTGTCCGCAGGTGGCCACAAGGCTGCTCGGCTCTGCCTGTGGAGCTGTGGATGAAGGTCAGGACCGGAGTGTCAGGGATGTTGAGACTCATGACAGCTTGAGAGAGCCCTGGTTTATGTTGATTTTCCCTCCATGTTGAGATATTAAAAATAAAAATAAATAAAAAAGACTAGTTGCTGTTGAGTTGACTTCAACTCATGATGACCTCATGTGTGTCAGAGTAGAACGGTGCCCCATTGTGTTTCCAATGGCTGGTTTTTCACAATTCATGGTGACCCCACGTGTGTCAGAGTAGAACAGTGCCCCACAGTATTTCCAACGGCTGGTTTTTCACAACTCATGGTGACCCCATGTGTGTCACGGTAGAACTATGCCCCATAGTGTTTCCAGCGGCTGGTTTTTCACAAGTAGATCACCTGGTCTTTCTTTTAGGGCACCTTTCGGTGGACTTAAACCACCAACCTTTCAGTTAGCAACTAAGTATATCAATTGTTTGCACCTCCAGAGACTCCACTGAGATACCAGCCACAGTGCACAACCTGGGGAGTCTTGGGGTGCTTGTGTGTGCCACCCCAGGAAGCAGGAGTTGCACCATGTAGTCACACGGGGTCTGACCCTGGGTGCGCAGTCTTCATGTTTCAAGCCGATATTGTGGGATAGAGTGACCCCTGTCTTCTGGATGTTCTCTGAGCCTGAAGCCACGAACCCAAGGTTTTTCTCCAAAGCTGCCCTCTGACAAGTACAAGTTCTCCTGTGACTGACCCTTCCTAGAACCAAGGGTCCATTTTCTTCCCTACATAAAAAGGACTGAAATGTGCAGGGCTCTAATAAAACATGACAGGCATAGGTGTAAACTGGACAGCAGGGCTTTGAAAGGGATCCAGCGGTCTCAGCTGGTTGGAGGTGTTATCTATTATATGTCAAGCAATTAGAAACAGGTTTCTATTAACTGGTGACTTTGTCTGCAGCCACCAGTGAAATCGACCACTTTCCCAGTGGCATCTGCCAATCTCCGCATATCCTGGAATCAGTTACAGGTCTCAATGGGGTGTGCATATCACATCTGGATGTTGAATATTCACACGGTTTCTGCAAAAGTTACTGGGACCTTTGCTATAATGCTGATAACCATTGTTTCATTCATTCATGTATCCATTCATACATACATGCATGTATTCATCCACACATGTACACTTAAAACAAAGACCACGTAAACATGTGTGTGCAGCTGAAATCAGGTGATTAAGAATATGACGAGGTAGAACATAAATTTCCCTTGTGTGGCATTGCAGAGCATTGTAGACATTTGAGACATGGGATTGTTTCTGGAGGGGGCTCTATGGAGGAAATGGCAACTGAGTCAGGCCTAGGAGGCTGGGCAGAGATGGGGTAAGATGTGCTGGGTCAGCCTAGGGATCAGTGAGGAGGTTGGTCTGGCTGGAGGGGTGCATGGAGAGGCTCTGGAGGAAGAGACAATTTAACATCCAGATACTTACTTGTCATCTTCTGCTGATTTTATTGTTTTTCCCTATTTAAGCATGGCCAGAACAACGACTTCTAGATGGAACCCCGCTGAGATGTCACCTTTGGGAGCCACAGAATGCCCAGGTAGGCCTCTGAAGCAGATGCCAGGATTATCCACACCGATGCATTTAGAATCCTATTTGGAAGATGGTCTTTGTGTGTGGTTGGCTCTAATCTCCCTGCATATCAAAGCAGGGCTTGGGAGCTGCATGAGCCTGGTGTCTACCCAGTAGAATGAGTGTGTCAGGTAGGGATTGTTAGTTTCAATCTTGGATGGTGACACTTGTCACATTGACTGTAGATGTGATACTGGGGCCAGAGTGAAACTCCCAATTTACCTTGACTCACCTGCCTTTGACCTGTAGAAAGAGCACATCAAGGGTGCTTGAGTGTCTGGCCAAGTCCTTTAGGGACTGAGAACAGGGTTGCCACATACAGCTGCAAAGATTGTCTACTGTACACCTCCAGGGATGCCTTTCATGGAGACTGTTGTCCCTAGAGCCTTGCAGGGTACAATCTCAGCATTATTGCATGGCAGCTCTGGTCTGGGAAAGGAAGATTCAACTCGTCTAGAAGGAAGTGTGTCTTTCAGGATAACATCAGTTGCCACCTCCCTCCTCAGACTCTTCTTGTTTATATTTGACAACTGGTGGGGCCTCGCCAGCCCATTTCCAGGATTTTTTGGGAGAAGACCTGTGACTTTGATCTGGGATTACCTTTTGGAGCTCTTTGTCCATCAGTGATGGGAAAGCCAGGTGGGCTAGCCACCCGGCCATGGGAAGAAACACCAATAGGGTTTGGGGAGAAGAGCAGATGGCCCAGCAAACTAGACCGTTAATCCAACCAAATTATGGCAACAGATGTTCCAAGATGTTTGCATTCAAATTCAAACTGTTAGGTCTCTTGGAAGAGCCAACCAGAATGGGAAGTTCGGTCTCTCTCTTAATTAAAGCAAAACAAAACTAAACACTCATTCTTAAAAATCAAGCCCTGGTACCAAGTTGTCGGGGGATTATCCACCAGCAATGATGGCTACCCCAGCTGCCTGTAGGGGAATTGGGGCCCAGTGCTCAGAAGAGGGGTTCACAGTGAGAGAGGGTGTAGGGAGGTGGTCAGCCACCCAGCAGGTGGGGTGAAGGATTGGAGGGCGGTAATGATGTACTGGGAATGCCCACCAGCGATGGCCGGCCTCACAGCTCCTTCAACGTGGGGGAGGCGCATCATCTCAAAGAGGGAGCATTATTGATGCTCTTGCCTCGGGGAGGGAGAGCCGGTAATGGATGGCGGAGGGTGGATGAGCTTTGTCATCAAACAAGGGGCCTGAAAGATGGTCTGCTGGAATGCTATCAGTCATGCTTTGATCAAGATGTAAGACTCTCAAGGCCTTCTCCTTGTCTTCCTCCTGCTGCATCTTTGTTCCTGACCTCTCTTCCCTCCCCTGCTTTTCCTTCCCCACTGCTCTCCTCCTCTCCCTTTCTCCTGCGTCTCCCCTTGAGTCTATCTCTTCCTTTGTCCTTCTCTGTTCCCCTCCCTCCCTCTGTCCCTTCGTGACTTCATGGTTTTTTTCTTTCCCTTCCCTTCTCCCTTCATTAGTCACTTCTTTCTCTCCTTTCCTGGTTTTCCTTCTCACTTCCTCTTCCCTTCTCCTCCCATTTCCTTGATTTCCTCTCTCGGGCTCCTCTAGGTCCATGTGCTGTGTGGGTAAGATTTTTATTTTGAGCCAAACTACATAGCCGTGTGTTGGTTCCGGCAGCTACTCCCTCTCCCTCCCTCTCTCCCAGATGCACCCATGCCACTAGAAGTATCTTGTAAATGATCCAGGCTGGGGGTCACACCCACCTGCACCTCTCCGCAGCTCCTGCTGCTTTCAGGCAGACTGGCATTGCTGGGGACTCCTCGCTCCTGCTCCATGCTGATCCCTCTCTGGAATTACAAAGACCCAAACCAGGAGCTCTGTCACTTCCTTCCTACTGGAGAGAGGCATGTCTGGGCAAAACTAGGACACTGTCACTTTGATCTAGAGGCCCTAGACTCCCCTTTCTCTGTACACCATCCCCTCTACTCAGTGCCCTCCTCTGGCCATCACGTATCATGCATCCTTGGCCTCCTTCACTTCCTGTTTTCACTAGGTGCTCAGTCACCCTGAGGTGCCTGATAACAAGAAGCCACAATGGTGGGATTTCCAGCATCACTGAGTAGGTATTGTTGTTGTTAAGTTGATTTGGTTCTGATTCATAGTGACCATGTATAAGGTTTTGGAGGAGCAGCTGGCCATTTTGAACCTCTGACCTTACAGTTCAAACCAACCTTGCAGTTCAGTGTTATCCTACAGCGCCACACCAGGTATGAAGGGTTTTATTTGGGACAGCAGATTCCTGTGTCCTTGAAATCATCCCCTGTATATGACACTGCAGATAGGTAGGTCTGATCTTTCTTGGTTTGCAGATTAAGCATAATAATAATGACTTGTCAATCTTAAAACAAAGAACCAATACTAGTTTAATTCTCAAGAAGGCTATAGGACCTGTGCCAGGGGCTGTGTAAGTGCTGGAGAGAGATTCTACCTCCCAGAACTCAGGGTTTCTTTTAACATTTACTTAAAACATCCTCAAAAAGCAGATATTTATGTGGATCTCCCTAGTGTGGTGCCGTAGGATAAGCACAAGACCTCAAGGTTGGTTTAAAGCACAAGGTTGGCAGTTCAAACTCAACAGCCACGTCTTGAAAACCCTGTATTGGGTCTCTATGAGTTAGAACCAGTTTGACGGCACTTAACAAAAATATTCGTTTCCCATGTCTCTCATCTCTCAGTGCTGTACTGTGGTGTCTTACTGTGGTGTCATGATTCTGGAAGCGATGCCACTGGGATTGCAAGTCCCAGCAGGGTCACACATGGTGGGTGGGCTTTGATGGAGCTTCCAGATTAAGACAGATGATGAAAAAAAGCCTGGAGATTTGATTCTGGAATGAAGCCGAGGAAAACCCTGAGGATCGCAGCAGATCATTGTCCCCTTGGTTTGCCTTAGCAAACTCAATCACTGGATCAATCACTGGAAGAAGATATTTTGTTTGATGAAGTAGAGGGTCAATGAGGGTGTTGGAGACCCTCAGTGAGGTGGTTGGCATAATAGCATCAGTGGGTTTGAATATACTGGCACCTGTGAGGAGGATACAGGCTCAGGCAATGCTTCCTTGTGCCCTATGATCCGGCAAAATTAAAAAGTGTGCCCAAATCCAGAGCTGGGATTTCATTCTCGATCAGATTGACTCAATTCAGATTGGCTGAACTCTAGTTCAGATTGGCTGAACACCCAACCCTGGCTTGAGAGAGAGCCTGCCTTCTAAGAGTGGAGTGATGCTCTCATGGGGAGAGCAGGTCATGTTGAAGATGTCCCAGAGCTGGTGGTCACATCTGCACCATTCTGTTCTGTAGTGTGCTGGAAGTGGCTCTTAGATCTTGAGAGCATCTCTCCCCAACTCTATGTCTAGTCCACTGGTAACCTGAAACTGGCTACCTATCATGAGGGTATTTACCCCTTAGATGTCAGGGCTGTCCCCAAAGAGCTGGCTGCTAGATATTTACCAGCACATTTGATCCCCCTGTGGGTAAGGTTGGGGCAACCGCACAGCACATGTCCTAACCTTTGGAGGGTAGGGGGTAGGAGAGCTGGGATGACCCATCATTTAAGAAATTCATCCCCTGGCAGAGGGCAGCAGGGGTCTGGTGTGTGTGTATGGGGGGTGGAATGGGAGGAGACAGTAGGGGAGGGCCAAGGGGAACTGGCTTCCAGAAAGAACAGGTGCATTAGCATTCCCCATGGAGCCACAAGGTCGGCTAATGCCTGTACCTAATGCCTATGAAGCAGCCACCCAGGCCTCCTGGCCCCAGTTTACGGATGTAGGTGGGATGAGAAGGAGTCAGGGGCATTGGTGATTGCAAAATCAATGCGGACAGGAGAGGGAGGGGGTCAGATTTAGCCAGGGAGAGCCAAGGGAGGGACCTGGCTGGCCGCTTGCCCACTGCCTCTTAGACTCTCTACATTGTGTGTCCAGACCTGCCAGGGCTCCGAGCAGGCAGGTGTGAGGTGTGCAGGACACCTCCTCTTTGCCATGACCTGGGTCATGGAATGGGTGTCCAGGACCCCTGCTCAAACTGCTCACTCACCTGGACTGTTGGGGGCCAGCACAGGGTGGTGTCTACCAGGGGCAGATGGTGTGGTCAGGGTGTGTTGCTAACACCGGAGTCAAGTTCCTTCCAGACACCCACAGCCACCTCACTCTGAGCTAAACTCACAGAAGCCCCTCCCCCTCTCACAGTATGGACCGTACAGTTGCTATCTATGGGCTTACTGGTGTCTCCTGCCCCAGGATAGAAGGTGCTCAGCGTGGGTCCCAAGCCCCTGGCTCCTGCCCTCACACATACTTTTGGGCTAAATTAACACATGGGGAAGACAGGTGGCTGGAGAAGGAGAGACCAGAGAGAGGAGTGGGGGTGGGGAGCCCAGAGAGCCTAGTAGGTGAACCTTTGAGCTGGGCTGGGCCCCAAATCAGGGCCAGACTTCTTCCCTGGGTGGGAGGGTGATGCAGAAAATGGGGGATCATTTCCAGGCCTGAACCAGGACACAGGTGCAGTCAGAGCCAGAGGTGGAGATCATGAGGGAGGAGGTGGGCACATCTGTGATGGGGATGGAAGGGGTTTCGGTGGTAGAGGACCTGGCAGGTCCACACAAGAGAATTCTGGCTCCTACAGCTAAGCAGGCCTATTGAAATGAGGATAGGAATGATGGCCTCTGGCATAAGAGGGAGTTCTGGGCCAGGCTAGGCTATGACTATAGCTCAGGGGACCCCAGGACCTAAGTCCCTTCTCAGCCTCTTCCAGTCACACATGGTCACTAGATATCATTGGGATGGCAGAATAATGTTCCTCAAGGATGTCCATGCCCTAACCCTAGAACCTGTATGTTACTTTCCATGGCAAAAGGGACTTTATTGAGGTGGTTAAATTAAGGATCTTGAGATGGGAAGGTTATCCTGGATTGGCTAGGGGAGTCCAACGTCACCACAAGGGTCCTTATATATAAGAAGAAGGCAAGAAACTAAGGCAGAAGAAGGTCAGGTGATGATGGAAGCCATGATTGGAGTGATGTGGCTAGGAACCAAAGATTGAAGGCAGCCTCTAAAAGCTGGGAGCACTCAGGAGCTTCTAAAAGGAAGCAACCCTGGATAACATTCATTTTAGACTTCTGGCCTCCAGTACCAAAACAGAACAAATTTGTACTATTTTAAGCCACTGAGTTGTGACAATTTGTTGCAGCAGCAGTAGGAAATGAAGACACAGAGAGCAGATCAGAACAGTACTGAGCTATTTGGACAGAAACAGCGAGTCCAGGTTCCCTCTGCCACCTCTTTGGTTCTTTTTTGTTTGTTTGTTTTAAAAATGCTTTATTGTGAATTATGTGATGGTTTACATGGGAAAACATTAGTTTTACATTCATCCTATTGTATATCATTTCATTGCCATGGTTACAATTCCCTCCATGCATAGCCTGCTCCCGGGCGTCAGCACAGAGCCTCTCTCCCTCTCTGGGTCTAAAGTCCCCAGCTGCTCCATCTATCCACGTGATCCTCTCTGCCATCATCTCTGGCATCACTGCTTCTCTGGGTAGGGTCCTGCTGTGTGCTCTTCTCCCTTGATGGCCCCAGGGACCTTTGCTCCTAGACTGCAAAGTTAATCACTCCCCTCCTTGCTAAAAAATGTCTACCTTTACACTTCCAACCCTCACAATCAGTCCTGATAACAATTATTCACTATTGTATCATAAGAGACCTACCCGCATTTCCTTTCATTAGCCCTGCCTAGACAGATTGGTTACTACTCAGTGGAGATTCTACCTTCCTCCACACCCTCTGGATCTAGATTCCCTCTTGAAAGCTTGTAAGTTAGTCACTTCTTGTCTTTGTAGCCCCCCCCCCCCCCCAATTTTTGGTAGCCAATGTCCAAGTTGCCCATCCCTGTCTATTCTGTGTATGGAAGGGGTGGGAATGATCCTTGCTGTAATGATTTGTTCCCTCTTTTGAGCTACTGCATCCATAGGTGTAGGTCAAGTTCATCAAATTGTATCAGATTACTCTTTTTTTCCTTTTTTTTCTTCTAGTTGAGCTCTGATCATCCAGTCATTGAAGCCAGGTCAAGTGGGTATTATCTGCAAGTGTGGGTGTTCTTGTGCATATGCCCTCACTTCTTATCAGCTGGACGCTTCACTCTCCACTCTATTCTCTGTGGCTATGTCACTGACTCTGGGCCCAAGAGTCCCCAGGTCTTGCTACACTGCTGGCACTAGGGTACACAGGAGTCTATTCAACGTTGTAAGTCTTAGCTTGCAGCTTCATTGCTATTTTTCCCTCACTTCCCCTTATCAGTGACAAATGTGGTCACTAATCAGAGTGTGTATTCCCATTGAGTCTTAGTCTTAGAAGGGGGTTATCTCTGAGGGGACCCGACCACTTGCCTTGATGTCTCCTGGGTGAGCAACTTGCTTGTTCTTGTAGTAATCAGTTGGTCTGCCTGTATTATTTTGTATGTTTCCTGTAGGTCTTTCTTTCAAGAAGTATCTTCTGTTCTTCTAGCCACTCCAGACTGGTCTGCCCATCCTTTTAAGTGGAAATTTCCCACCTCTGAAGATTCTGGATGCTGTTCAGGATTCCACCTATGGTCTTATGTAACGCAGAGGCTCCATAGGTAGCCTCCTTCACTTGGCATGTTGTAGCGCCATTTTAGGTATTCCAGTCAGTTATAAGCAGAAGACGGACTTACAAACTTTCCATGGTGATATTTCTGGCTATTCCTTTCGCCACCTCTTTGATTCTTGAACATGCAGAACCTTATTACCTAGGGATTTTCTGTTACCTCCAACAATTTATCTGGCAATTTGCATGCCTGGCTCTGCCTCTATCTTCAGTCCCTGGCCTCAGTGTCACTTCCATTTAAGTGACATTACCATTAATGCCTGTCATGTCGTTGTTGTTATGGGCTGTCAACTTGATTCCAACTCATAGGGACCCTATATAAGGTTTCTGAGGAGCAGCTGCTGGGTTTGAACTACCAACCTTTTGGTTAGCAGTCCAGTGCTTATCCCACAGAATGCTATTTACAGTCTGTGGATCACATACTGTAAATAAAGATATATTTTATTTACTCACGGTTTCTTGTCTATTTCCTGTGTAGGCCCGCATGTCCCTTGAAGGTAGCATGTCCTCATTGCCCCCTGACTCTGGTCAATCTCTGTGGTGCTACCCACCTGACCTTTTACTCTGAGTACCTCTTTTCATGCATCTCAGCTCCACCTGGTCCGGGCTTGGTGTTTGCTCGTAACTGTGCTATTGTCTGGCACAGGGTGGGTGCTTGATGTATACTGTTGAATGAATTAATCAATCATTGCTGTCAGACAAGGCCCCGAGGTGTGCAGGTGACAGTGTGCTTGGATGTGAGGGTTTGGGTTCTCTCTCTGGGAAGATGAACTTCCCAGCTCCTGTGGATCCATCGTCCAGGTGAAAGGCCCTCTCAGCATTATTCCTGTTTTGCAGGAGGAGGAAACTGAGATGCAGTGACATGAGACCCTTGCTCAGGGTCAGAATTAGGGGTGGAAGAGTGAATTTCAGACCAAGAGGTCACTTCTGCATCATTGAAAAGGGATTTTAAATAGCCCTGAAGAGGAATGAGGGGTGCTCTGTACGTGGGGGATTCCCAAGGGTCAGCATGCTTGGGGAGTTTTCTCCTGGACCTGCCCCTGCTCTCCTATAATTGATCAATCACCCAGCCTGATGTGGCCTCTCCCTGGACCAAGGACTGCTGAACCCACAATGACTCCTTCTGGTACCTGGGTCAGTTGGCCTTGGGATTTTACAATTTGAAAAGCCATAAAACACCCTTGTTGCAGCACATTTTTATTGACTCATCAAATTGCCTGGTTGTAAGGGGGTTGTAAAATTCCAGCCTTATTAGCTCCCCTACATTGGGGGCTGCTCAGGAGGTGGGTGTTAGCTGACAAGAGAAGGCAGTGAGGTTCCCAAATTATGAAGCACTCTCTGAGTCAAGGGGTGAAGGCAGCTGGGGCTGTCTGCATCTCACTGGCTTTGTTGCTGTGTGGGGACACTTTGCTATACACCCCCTAACCCCAAATCCAAATGTCCTGTTATTGAGTCCATTGCTCCTCACAGAGACTCGATAGGACACGGAGTTTCCAAGGCTGCTCCATCTCTCATCTGTGGAGCAGCTGGTGGATTTGAATCTTTGACCTTTTGATTAGAAGCCAAGTGCTTAGCCACTGTGCCACCAGGACTCCTCCACAGTTCCCTGTAATTCTCTGAATTCCTTCCTAGGAATCATCCGATATGACTCCCTTCCTCAGAGATTAGAAAACAAGGAGTCCGATTGAGCATTTCCCCCAAGAACCCAAAATGAGAAATGGCAAAGGCAAGACTAGAACTTAGGCTTCCTAACTCCAAGTACTGTTTCTACAAAACAGTCAAATATACATTTCAGCCCATGGGTAACACTTGGCAATATTCATAGAATCTCAATATACAACTCGATGTAAAGAAAACAAAAATCCTTACCACTGGACCAATAAACAGCATTCTTATCAATGGAGAAGAGATTGAAGTTGTCAAGGACTTCATTCTTCTTGGATCAAGTATCAACACTCGCAGAAGCAGCGGTCAAGAGATCAGACGATGTATTGCATTGGGCAAATCTGCTGCATAGGAACTTTTTAAAGTATTGAAGAGCAGAGATGTCAGCTTGAGGACTAAGGTGCGCCTGACCCAGGCCATGGTATTTTCAATAACCTCATATGGATGTGAAAGCTGGACAGTGAATAAGGAAGATCGTAGAAGAATCGATGCCTTTGAGTTGTGGTGTTGGAGGAGAATACTGAAAGTGCCATGGACTGCCAAAAGAACCAATAGATCTGTTTTGGAAGAAGTGCAGCCAGAGTGTTCCTTGGAGGCCAAGATGGCTAAGCTTCGTCTCTCATACTTTGGACACATTGTCCAGAGAGAACAGTTGCTGGAGACGGATGTCATGCTGGGTAAGGTGGAGGGTCAGAGAAAAAGAGGAAGACCTCTAACGAGATGGATCAGCCAGGTGGCATCATTGATGGCGTCAAGTGTGGCTCGTAGTGAGGTTGGCCCAGGATCGGACATTGTTTCATTCTGCTGTGCATGGGGTTGCTATGAGTCGGTTCCAACTCAATGGCACCTGACAACAACAACAACAACAACCATATACATTTGTTGAATGGCTGACAATTGGGTGAAATCATCATCTACCTGTCTTCTATCTCAAACTTGACCCTCACCACTCTGCCAAGGAATCCACCCAGTGGACTCTCAGAATCCCATGTATTTCTCATGTTCCTGGCCTTGATCCTGGTCTGAAAAACCTGTACCACTCTCCACCCTACCCCTTACACCTGGGTAATGAGAGGCCATCCTTTGAGACTGAGCTTAGCTGTCCCCTCTCCAGGAAGCCTTCCGGAGACCCCCTTTCAGGATGGATTTCCTACCTGTACTTCCCTCTGTCTTCATCACCCCATCTGATGCAGACCTTTTGCCCTTGAATTCACTAAAGATATGCGTCCCACTCACCTGTGTCCAGGTCACCCTCCTGCCAGTCCTGTGGGCTTGCTGCCCTAATCCTACTTTCATTAGCCAAAGACATCTTCATCTCTTCCCCCCAATCTGGTTGCCACCGGCTCTCCTAGCCCAGGAGATGGGAAGAGGGTTCTGGGCTTTGGGTTCTAAGTGAGTAGAGTTAGTTCAGGCTACTCCAGCCTTTGGGTCCTTTCTTCCTGCCCAGAAGCCCGAGACGCTGGACCACTTTTTGTATCACTCCCTTCTGGCAAGCTCCCCTAGTGCTTAGTCTGCGCTTTGCTTTGGAACCTGTGGATTTCTACTGTGTTGTAATGTTGTGGGCCCTTGATTCTGATCTAAAGAGTATAAACAGCTTGAAGGCAGGACCTTCCCCACCTGCTCCTGCTTCTCATCTCCCCTCATGGGGGAGCTTTATTCTGCAGACAGTGAAAGAGAAACCCAGAGAAGAGAGGGGCACAGGGGACAAACACCGTCTTGTCTATGTCACAAGAGTCATTCAGGAATACAATGCAGAAAGTCAAACTTGAGCTCGGCCGACCTGACTTCATTAGTATTTCATATGTGGATGCCAGTTCTGGATGGCACAAACGGTTGGACATTTGACTACTAGCTGAAAGGACAGAGGTTTAAACCCACCCAGAGGCACTTTGAAAGAAAGGCCTGGAGACCTACTCCTGAGAGGTCATAGCCTTGAAAACCTTGTGGGGGTGTTCTACTCTGCCCACATGGGGCCACCATGGATCGGAGCCAACTAGACAGCAAATAACAACAAAAGTTCACCTCAATTCCAGACCCAGCTCTGCTTTTTCTATGCTCTCCCACCTGAATGTTTTCTAGTACTTACTGCCAGGGCCCCCTAAATGGCTGTCCTTATCCTCTCTCTGGAGGTCCTATTTCTCCTGATGGGTTCCTTGGCTTCCCCAAGGGACTGCGACATAACATCAAGTGCGAACACGCCAAGTATGCAGACCTGGTGTTGCTCTATGTTTGACCTGCCATGCGGTTTGAAATGTGGCACCCAAACCAAAGGGTGTCCAGGGGCTTGCTTCTGCCTTCATCCTGACAGACCTTGTTGGGCTGACCCTGGTCCCCTGGACCTTGCTCTCCCTCCATCCTCAGTAGGGGCTTTGCAAAGCAGACAGTGATGCTGTGTTTGCAGTGTTTGCTGGTTTCCAGGAGACCTCACATGTCTCCTCACATGTCAGTGAGGAGGTGGGCTGTGGCCAACGCAAGGCAGATTTGACATTATAGATTAACCTGACCCTCAGTGTACGGTCTTCCTGTTCCACAGAGGCCTGTTAGGACTGGACAGCGTTCCTTCTTCTGGGACAAATGGGTTGTTTCTCAAAGAGCCCCAGGAAAGGATTGGGCGGGGTCTCATAACCAGCCAGGGGGAAACCTGGAGCCAGCCCCTATCACAAAGATAAGCTCTGAGGACATTGGTGAGCGAGGGGCACATGGGGGGAAGGTGGTTCCATTCTGGTTGTGGCCTAGACCTTGGGTGGTCCCTGGAAGGACATTGCACCAAAGGAACTTAAAAACATCTTTGAGCAGTCCTTCTGTGAGAGTACTCAAACCTCCTTCCTTCCAAAAGGTGAGAGAAAGATGTGGCGGTCTGCTTCCAGGAAGATTTACAGCCTTGAAAACCCTATGGGGCCGCTCTGTAGGGTAGCTCGCAATGAGTTGGAATTGACTGGGTGGCAGTGGGATTTGGGGTCCTTCATAAGGCCACTCCTTGGCACCCTAAGGTGCACACTCAGAAGGTGATTACATTGCTCTGCTCCTCCAGGGCCTTGGTTTATTCGGTACAGGAAATAAGCTATACTGTTGTTCAAATGGCAAAGCTTTACCATTAAACATCGGATCCCAAAGGCATCCTCCCACTTCCAGAGCGCCATCCCCATGGCCGAGGAAGGAATCATGGGTGGGTCCCTGAAGGCAGTCTTGTATGTCTGTGGCCTTCTGTGGACTTGTGCAAAGGTCCAGAACTTTGTCTCCCGATGCAAAGGGCTTCAGCACCCAAACACCGGAGACAGAGAGAACCACCATCTCAAGCCTAACAAAGCACCCACTATGTGGCAGATGTTGCTGCTCACCAGGAGCCTGAGTTTGGTAGGGGCAATGCCACCAGAACAGGACTACCCAATGGGCAAGCTAAGTGGCTTGTGCGGACTTACTAATCCGTAGGAACAATTTTACATGGGTTTTTTCACCCCATCTTTGTACACAAGAGTCATCTGGGGATCTTGTTAGAATGTCAATTCTGATTCAGTATATTTGGGGTGGAATGCAAATTCTCAGCAGGAGATTGACCCAGAATGAACTGGTTGAAAGTCCTGGTTTGAAGATTGGGCAGGCTCTGTGGTGTGTGTGTGTGTGTGTGTGTGTGTCAGGGGAAACTTGGGCAGAGGTGGGAACTTGAAGTATTATGGGCTGAATTATGTCCCCCAGAGTTTGTGTTGGAATTCTAACCCCTATGCTTGTGTTTGTGATCTGGTTTGGAATTAGGGGTTTCTTTGTTATGTTAGTTACCGTACTCAAGCAGAGTGGGATCTAAACCTAATTACTCCTTTGTTATAAAAATCTCTGACTGGACAATGATCCTTGCGCACGCGCACACACACACGCACGTGAAGACTGATGCCCTGTGAGGAACATCTGTAAATCAAGGAATGTCCGTTTGGACTTTTAGCCTCCAGAACTGTCAGAACAGAACATTTCTATTCTTAAAGCCATCCACGTGTGGTATTTGTGCTACAGCTACCCCAGGGAATGAAATCACGGGATCAGCTCTTTGGAGATTAATACGCCACCAGGTAAGGTAGTGAGCAAAGGTGAGAGGAGGGGCTACGTAAGCCACGTGGGGGTGGAGGAGGGTTTGGCTTGAGTAAGGTTCATGCAGAATCCGTTTCCGCTGCGGGCCAATAAGGCTTTGATTAAGCTTTTCTAGCCACTTCTCTTCCCTGATCAGTTAAAAGGAGCCCCCACCACCAAACCAGGCTGTGGGTGGTGATGTTTATGGAGAAGGTCTTCAGGCTTTCCAAGCCTCTGGTTTTATTCGTTGTCTTCGCTTGTTTAACTGACCCCTCCTGCTCCCCCGTGGTCTTCTTCGCCTCTCTCAGCCCTCCTCCCTACTGCCCCAGAGCATTAAAAGGAACGCTGAATGATTATTGATATACTAATGAGTCTGTCCAATGGCCATTAGCCTGCAGACTACTTGGATATTTTTAAACTACTCAAATAAAATCTTGCAGCATCCATTACGTCCTGAATGGTACACTGCTGCGGAGGCCCCAACATGCATAAACGCAACCGAGCTTGCATTATCAAACATTTAAGCCCTTAAAAATTGCCCAACCTCGAAAATCTCCTTTTAGGACCCCGATCTGGCATTGCCAGGTCAGGCACTAATCTCCCCATTAAGACCTCTCCACCTAGTTCCTGCTCGGGGCCTGGGGTCTGCTTTAGACCAGACCAACAGCTTTCAGGCGCATTAAAGGATCAGGCCCTAGCAAAGATGATTTCCTCTCTTCGAAGGGACATGGGCTGAGAGGGGAAACCAACCAGTCACTTGTGAGAACCCTACAGAAAATAATTCTGAGGATGTCTGTGTTTGGCGATGATTGGAGGAGTATTACAGAGCTCTTGCCCCAATGCCCTTGTGGCTTATGGAGAAGTTGGGAGGTGTTCATGGAGAGCAGGCAGGGTTAGATGCAAGCAGGGTGCAAAGTTTGGCCTTAGTGCCACCAATGCCCTCTCCCTCTTGTCAATGTGCTCTCCACACACTGGAAGTCACGCCAGAGTTTCCAACTTGGTCCTTAGACTAGGTGCATCCGCCATTTTGGAAGCACTGGGGAGAGTGGCTCTGTAAATGGAGAGACACATTTGTGTACCTGAACCAGTACTGCCTCTGCTTTTGAGGCGTAATGTCCATCTTCTCTTCCATGTAGCAAATTTATAGAGACAGGTCCTGCTTGCTCTTGGAAAAAGCCCACAGTTGTACTTGAGATGAGAAAGTTGTTATTGTCATTACTTGTCGTTGAGTAGCACACAAAAAAAATGTTGCCTGGTCCTGATCATCTTCATAAATATTGGTATGTTTGAATACATTATAACAGCTTGTATGTCAGTCCATGTCATTGAGGACTTTTCTCATTTTCATTGACCACCCCCTGCTTTACCAAACATCATGCCCTTTTCTAGAAAATGGTCTTTCTTGATGGTATGCCCAAGGTGAGATGGCATCTTTTAAGCATTAGGAAGCTGGCAGTTGACCTAGTTTGCAAGCCATTTTACCAATAAGCCTTTATATTAGATTCCCTCTCTCTGATGCTTGTATTTTATTTCTTAGTTGGTTTAGAAATTGAGAAGTAGAGGAGGGTATTTCTTATTTCATAGTGGTTATGAATCGGGCTGCTAATCTCACGGTCAGCAGTTCAAAACTACTAGCTGTTCCGTGGGAGAAAAATGAGGCTTTCTGCTCCCGTAAAGATTTACAGCCTTGGAAACCCTGTACAGGGTCGCTATTAGTCGGAACCGACTCCACGGCACATAACAACAACAACTACCTTCCCACACCTTCCTAGAATATAATACCCTCCAGTTCCCAACTAAATAGACTATTGAGTCTTTCCTCTTTGAGCACTTTATAGTACCACAAGTCTTCTTTAAAAAATGTTATTGTGTTAAAATAGAAATATTTTCAGAATTGTCATTTTAATATTTTTAAGGGCACACTTCAGTGACATTAACTGCATTTACCTCACTATGGAATCATTGCCATTATCCAGGTACAATAGTTTTTCATGACCCCCTACAGAAATTCGGTACCCCTTCAGTAATAATGTCTCATCTCTCCTTCCCTATCTCTAGCCACTGGTAATTATTAATAAACGTTTTTTTGTTTCTACGCATTTGCCTTCTCTAGATATTTTATATAAGTGAAATAATACAGTATTTGTCCTTTTGTATCTGACTTAGTTCACTTGATTTGTTTTCAAGCTCGTCCAATTGTAGCATGCATCAGAAATTCATTTCTCCTTATGACTAAGTCCATTGTATGTAATATGCCACATTTTGTTTATCCATTCATCTGTTGATGGACACTTGTTTTTTTTTTCTTCTTTTTTGGCAATTGTGAATAGTGATATAATGCCCATTGGTATACCCAAGTCTTACACATTAAAAAATCCAGCCTTCCATTGTCCCCTTTCCCTGGACTCCAAGCTCAAACCATACAGGAAGTGACTCTATGCCCAGGCCTGTGCTAGGCAGTGGATGGGGAGAAGAGAGACGCAGAAGACATGCTCTCAGGCAGCTCACAGTCTAGATGGAGAGAAGGATTGAGACAACTTGCAAGAATGGCATGAGGACCATGTCTGACCAACTTCACAAAGGGAAAGGAGAATCAAACTCAATATCAGCCCAAGGCTGATTCTCATGAGCCGTGCCTCTTACCTTGCAGTCTTCTAACCAATTCTGACACTATCTCTCCTAAGGCACTCTCTATTTCTTTGCTGGATTCAACAATTCGTTTCAATGGCCACACTGATCTTACAGATCATACTCATTGTGGAGTTTATTAGGAAAGTTAAAAGGCTGCAATTCAGACTCAGAAGCTCTCAGGATATAGTTCTTTGGGCACGACAGTCTCTTCCCAGTCATGCTCGTAGGCAAGTCTCTCTTTTTCTTGGGCTCTCAGCCACTTGGCTCCTGAGCCTCTGCCCTTCTCTGGCAATGTTACAAAGCACTGCCAATAAATTCCCCAAAGGCATTCCATTTCATCTCAGTAAGCCTCAGTCAGCTGTAGTAGATGGACAATCTCCCCTGATTAAATGACTAGAGGCACCCCACTCTACAAGCAAGTCTCCTACCTGAAGACACTCAGCTTTACTTGCTCTATGGACTGGGAGGTCTGCTTCTCTGTCTTGTTCTCACGATTCAACTGCCACTGCTCCTTTGCCACTTTTACAGTATCACAGCTCTCTGTTTCCCAGATTAAGGAGGGTCAATGCTTATGGATCTCAGGGTCCAAAGGACATGCTTCACTTCTGGCTTTTCTTTCTTACTTTTTTTAAGTTTTTACTGAGAACTGATAGTTTACATGGGAGAATATCAGCTTTACACCATTGTTTCATTGCAATGATTGCAATATCCTCCATGCATCATCATTTAACAATATTTGCATCTATTCCCTCTGTTTTTTTTTGGGGGGGCAGTGAGGTGTGGGGTGAGGGGATGAGGATGTACACAAAAACACTCAGAATATAATGTAATTTAAACAACCAAAGTGCACATTCTGCAAGCCTCTCTCCTGGCCACCAGCACTCAGTCCCTCTCTTTCCATGAGTCCAGAGTCCTCATCTCCTCTCCATGTCCTCATCTCTGCCTCCATCTCTGGTGTTGCTGCTTCTCTGGATAGGGTCCTGCTTTCTGTTTGTGCTTTTCTCTCTCGATGGTCCTAGAGTCCTCTGTTTCTGGACTATAAGGTTAATTACTCCCGTGTTTTTGTTACCAAACTTCTACCTTTACAATTGTGACAGTCGCAATTAGTCATGATAACAATTAGTATTGAATTATAAGAATCTTATCCTGATCTCTTTTCACCAGGCCCGTCTAGATGAGATGAAAACTATTCAGTGGGGACTCTACCTTCTCCCATACACTGTTAAACTAAATTCCCTCTTGAAAACTTGTAAGCCAGTCACTTTGTGCATTTATAGCCCACTCATTTTAGGTAGCCAATGTCTAAGTTGCCCACTCCTATCTACCTTGAGGGGATAGAATTGATACTTGATGTGAAGACTCCTTCCCTCTCAGTTGGTATTTTGAGCTACTACATCCATAAATATAGGTCAAGTTCATCAAATTGTAGCAATTTACACTCGCTGCCTTTATAAAAACAATTTTTTTTTTAAAGTTCCTCTAGTACAGTTCTGATTATCAAGCCATCGAGGCTAGGTCAAATGGGTACTCTCTGCAAGTTTGGACATTCTTGTGCATTTCCCCTCACTTCATATCAGCTGGATACTTCACTCTCAGCTCTAGCCCTCCATGGCTATGTCCTTGTCCATGGTCAGGAGTCCCCAGGTCTCACCATTCTTTGAACCAACCAGCCCTTCTTCTTCTCTCTCTCATCTCCAGGTCAACGAGAGTCTATGGAATGTGGTTGAACTCAGCCCATTTCTTCATCACTGCCTTTCCCCCTCTTCCACTCACCAGTAGACCAACGTGGTCACCAGCAAGCTTACATACCTGCTCATGTATTCCCAGTAAGTTTCAGTCATGGGGTGTGTGTGTGGCTTTTCTTTCTTAATGGGAATGAGATCCTGTTTCTGCTTCTGAGATGGCTCATTTTAAACGCATTGAGATGGCAAAACTGACTAACCCCCATGTTAGATTTCCATGTATTTTATTTGTATGGCCCTATGCAGTCCAAGTGGAGTACTGGTATGGCACTGTGGGCTAATGCATCAGACGGCAAAGCCATTTGAACTGCAAAGTCGGTGGTTGAAGCTCACCAGCTGCTCCTTGGAAACCATATATAGGGTTGCTATGAGTCAGAATCGACTCGATGGCATTAAACAACAACAACAATGCAGTCTAAGGTGCATTGAAGGAATTTGCAAAGAAAAAGGCATCAGTAATTGATGAGATAAAAATAGAAATCTTTCAAGAAAGTGAGGCGGCTCTGGAGGCATGCACTCATCTATGCCAAGAAACTTGGAAGACAGCTATCTGGCCAACTGATTGAAAGAGATTCATATTTGTGCTCACTCCAAAGATAGGTGACTCAATGGAATGTGGAAATCATCAGACAGTATCTTTGATATCCCATGCAAGTAAAATTTTACTAAAGGTAATACAGAAATGGCTGCTAACATACACTGACAGAGAACTTCTAGAAGTTCAAGCTGGATTCAGAAGAGGACATGGCATGAGGGATATCATCACTGATATCTGATGGATCTTGACTGAAAGCAGAGAATATCAGAAAGATGTTTACTTGTGCTTTATTGACTACAGAAAGGCTTTCGATTGTGTGGATCATAACAAGCTATGGACAACATTGCAAAGTCTGAGTATTCCTGAACACTTAATTGTGCTCGTGAGGAATCTGTACATGGATCATGGGAACACTGAGTGGTTTAAAATTAAGAAAGGTGTGCGACAGGGTTGTATTCTTTCACCATACTTATTCAACCTGTATGTTGAAGAAATAGTCCAAGAAGCTGGGTTCTATGAAGAAAATCGTGGCATCAGAATTGGTGGAAGACTCATTAACAATCTGTGATACATAGATGATACAACCTTGCTTTCTGAAAGTGAAGAGGACTTAAAATACTTACTGATGAAGATCAAAGAGTACAGCCTTCTGTATGGATTACATCTCAATGTAAAGAAAATAAAAATCCTCACCGTTTGACCTAAAAAGAAACACTCTTATCAATGGAGGAGAGATTGAAGTTGTCAAGGACTTCATTGCTCTTGATCAACCATCAACACTCATGGAAGCAGAAGTCAAGAAATCAAATGACATATTGAATTAGGCAAATCTGCTGTGCAAGACCTTTTTTAAAGTGTTGAAGAGCAAAGATGTCAACTTAAGGACTAAGGTGCATCTGATGCAAGCCATGGTATTTTCAATAACCTCATACACATGCGAAAGCTGGACAGTGAATAAAGAAGACCATAGAAGAATTGATGCTTTTGAGTTATGATGTTGAAAGAGAATATTGAAAGTACCATGGGCTGCCAAAAGAACAAACAGATCTGTGTTGGAAGAAGTGCAGCCACAGTGTTCCTTGGAGGCTGGGATGGCTAAACTTCGTCTCTCATACTTAGGACATATTGTCAGGAGGGACCAGTTTCTGGAGGATATCATTTTTGGTAAGGTGGAGGGTCCGAGAAAAAGAGGAAGACCATCAGCGAGATGGATTGGCAAAGTGGCAGCATCAATGGGCTCAAGTGTGGCAACAATTGTGAGGTTGGCCCAGGACCGGGCAGTGTTTCATTCTGTTGTGCATAAGGTCACTGAGTTGGTACCGACTCGATAGCACCTAACAACAACAACAACAAAGCAGTCATTTGGTGGGAGTTACAAAGACTATGGCTTCAAGAGCCATATCAAGTAATTCACTAAACCACATAGTCTGAGTGGTAATCTATATCACTCCACCTTTGCTAAGCCTTTCCCAGTTTACTAAATACTTTCACCAACTCTATTGTATAAGGAGCTCTGGTAGCGTAGTGGTTACGAATTGGGCTGCGAACCTTAAGGTCAGTGGTTCGAAACTACCAGCCGCTCCGCAGGAGAAAGATGAGGCTTTCTACTCCCGTAAAGATTTACACCCTCGGAAACCCCGTACAGGGTCGCTATGGGTCGGACCCAACTCGATGGCACTTAACAACAACAACAACAACAACAACATTGTATGAGATACTCACAGCAGCTGGCCAGTGGAGCTGACACCCTGGTGTGGGTGAGTACGAGCGGCTCTGCCTCCAACCCTCTGTGTGTCTCATGATCAAATGATTAATTTATCTGAGCCTTATTTTCTTGTCCTTTTAGGATGATGATGAAGGTGATCCACACACAGTGTTGATGTTGTTAGCAGCCATTGAGTCGGCTCTGACTGATGGTGACCTTCTGTGGATCAGAACTAAATGTTACCTGGTTCTGTGCCACCCTCATGGTGTTGGAAATGTTTGAGCACATAGACTCTCAATAACTGTTAATCCTTTCTCATATCCAGTGTTTACCAGCTGTTCAAGTCTTGGTTTCCATCCTGGAAATAATGAGAAAGTGCAATGCTTACTCTAACAGTAAAGATTTTGTGAAGAGAGGAAAACAGAATTTTGAACTTCAGCACACAGATGCAGTTAGGTAGCTTAACCCAAGGCCCTAGGGTCAACAGGGCTGGTGCTAGGACCCAACACCAGGTCCCAGATTATCCCACTTTTGGTTTTTTTCTGTAGTCAGCTATGAGGTCAGAGACAGGACACTCCAGGGAACCTGGCCAGAAAGCGCTTGGCTCTGGTACCAGACTCCTGCGGTGGCTGGTGTTCCTGATTCTGCTCTGCCCCCTTTGGGGCACTCAGTCTCCTAGAGCAGATTCTCACCCTTGCTGCCTGATCTGCTAGAATTATTCTCTTCCTCTGGGACTCTCCCTACATCTTCCTGAGCACCCAAAGGCCTCAGGTTCACACAACCTATGCTAATGGCTCTTCCCTCAGATCCTCCATCCAGAGTTCTGAAATATCCCATTCTTTTCTTCACCCCTCTGCCCAGTCTTGCTATCATTTACATTCTGGCAAAAACCCCTCAATGTGTTTTTGTTTATCTATCGACTTTCCTGTTGCCCTTAGTCACTGTAGGGAAAGGGAGACTCCTTGGGTTGCTGATTTAACAACCATTTAAAATTCAAATTGCAGCCTCTCTGTCCCCTCTTTTTTGCTCACCCTTAACAGTAGTGACACTGGGACAGTTTCAGAGGGAGGGTAGGAGGCAGGAGTTGAAAGTCCAATTGTTTCTCTGTCTCCTCTGCACATCCTCAGGGGTGTTAGCATTGTGCACATTAGGATCATCTGAAATGTGGGTAATTTGCAAAGTGAAGGATCTGCTTGTTGTAAGTGAGTTGGCAACTGACTTCTTCCTTCTTGTGGTTCCATCTTCCCAATATCTATGCTGATTGTTACTCTGTACAGAAGGGAGTTTGGGAGTGGTGGCGTGTTTTCACCCAGCATTTCCACTGCTATCTCTTTAGTTATCATATTTAGGTCTTATTTTCATCTTGGATCTTCTTTGTTGTTGTTATTATGTGCCATGGAGTTGGTTCCGACTCATAGCGACCCTGTATAGTGCTTCTGAGGCCGTAAATCTCTACGGGAGCAGAAAGCCTCATCTATCTCCAGCTGGTAGTTTCGAACTGCTGACTGTGAGATTAGCAGCCCAATTCATAACCACAACGCTACCAGAGCTCCTTAGGCTACAGGTTTTCTGGTTCAGGGAAAGGATGGACAGGAGAAGGCAAAATCTGAGCTTGGTGACCAACAGCCCTTGTTTGACCTTGGGGGTTGTGCACTTTCTGGAAAGTTCTCTGTTCCAGCTTCCTGCCAAGCTCCCCTTTCTCATATTTCATCACTCAGGCCTCAAGCTGAAGTTAAGCCGGGGCTTATACTACCCACCACCTAGCAGTGTGACATCTGTGAATGGATTTCTAATTACACATATAAATCAGCATGATTGGAAATTCTTGAAATTTTATTGGGAAGGAAATTTATAGTGATTAAAACCAATTAATTTGGGCCTCCTATTAATCCAGGCGGCAGGGTTGGGGCTGCCATGCTGCGGTGCCTCTTGAAAACCATTGGGTAGGGATGGGTTTGATCTGGGGCCACTGGGGGCGCGTGCTCATTTTTCAGGTTACAAATACTCATCCCATGTTGTAAATTACACCCCTGCCCCCGGCCACATATCTTGTTTTGTGTCTAAAAATAGAGTTCTGGGCTTTCACTAAAGATTCAGAAACACTAAAAGGAATCTTTTTAATCAAAATAAAGAACCCTTTTTAATTACTCAGCCTCCCTCACAGTTGGAGGTAATAACTGTCGTGTGCTCTTAAGTAGGGCTGTTATTAGATTTCCCTGGGGCTCCTCTATTTTCTAAAAGTTAGCAATTCTGGCTGTTGAATGCCAGCGAAGAAAGAACCAACTCTTGTCTCAAGTCTTTAATAGCAAGGGGACATGACGAGCTCACCCTGTGACGTGGAAAGAGGGAGGAGAGGCCTGAACTATTGTAGATACCAGGTCCACCTTGGGAAGAGCCCCTCTGATTTTGCACTTCAGATCAAGTTCAAATACCTACATGTCTACCTACTTCTTTCCCACCTAACTTTTTCTTCCCAAGATGCCAACCTGGTCCACTGAGGACAGGAGTTTTATTGGCTTTTGTTCCTGCCAACTCACAAGTATGGACCTTTGTTGACAAATCTATGAGGTTAGAAGACTGTCTCTGGTTCTAGCACTAGCTCTCCTCAGAACTTTGATGTTCACCAGGATCTTCTGACAGCACTGTATAAGATGTGGGCATAAGGCACCTCTCTTTCCTCTAGATCTCGCCTTCTGGCACTTCTACTTTTGCATTGTGTTGTAAGAGCAAACCCCTCTTTCCTTTCCCCTTGGGCACTCACTGAACTGCATTTTCCAGGCTCCTTGCAGTGGGTTGGGGTCATGTGGTTGCGTTCTAGCCAATGGAATGTAAGGAGAAATGTGTGTGCCATTTCTAAGTCTGGCCTCTCTAACCTACTGGGTGGCTCTCCATGCTTTCTCCATTCTAGTCTGAAGGCTGGATGGGAACAATTTGACAGAGGACTCAGAGACCTCGGTATCGTTAGATGGAAAATTCTTGGATCACCTCTTGGGACAGAAAGTACTCCTCACTCCTTGTTGTCATTTCCCTCATTGACTTGTGACATGAGCAAGAAAAAAAGAAACCTTGTGATAAGTCACTAAGCTTTTAAAGATTGGTTAATAAGTGGTCAGATTGTGTTGACTAACACACATCATCACAATGTGAACATTTTCATTCTGCCTCACAGACCCAGTTGAGTCTTGTGTGCTTAGTTGAAAGCTGACGGCAAAGTTGAACACAGTGTTTATGTCATTCTGACTCTGTGCCCTGCTGAGCCAAAGCGAACCCAGGATGAATTTCTCTTGACTGGCACGGATGTCAAATGGCTCCTCCATCAATACGTGGAAGTTATGCTACAGGTTTAGTTTACCTCTCATTAGAACAATTACTCTCTTTTATACACCCTCCCACCACATTTCTAATGACTATTTTTCCTTTTTTCTTGTAAAATGTGTCTTTACCATATCCTCAACTGTTTTCAGATTCTTAATTATGCAATCTATGGCAATCTATCCCCTCATTCCTGCTCCCCAAGACTCTCTCCCAGGGCCACCCCCTGCTCTGGCCTGAAGCTGTTGTTCTCTTGGCTGCTGTTCAGCCATCAGCTAGAGAGTTCTTTTACTACATTTTTGGATTAGATCCACTGTTTCTACATTTTCTCTTTCTAGATTTATTTCAACATTTTGTTGGAATACAACCTGAAGCTATGGTGTTTCTTTTTTCAAGTCACTTCTTAAGAAAGGATGTTAGGGGTGCAAGCTTTCTGATTTTCCACATTTGTCAGAAAATGTCTGTATTTGGCCCTCATTATGGATTGATAGATGATTAGGCACAAAAGTCTGGATTTGCAGTAGTTTTTCTTCAGAACTTTGTCTGCACTGCTGTTGTCTCTCAGCACACTTTTTCCTTTCTTTTGTTCTTCTCTATACATTTTTCAGTATCTGTTCTTGTCCTTGGTGTTCTGAAATTCCAAGAAGGTCGACCTAGGCAGGATCTCTTTTCGTGGTGCTGAGTCTGTGGTCTGAACACTGGTGTCCTGCCTCAGCTTTGGGAATGGTCTTGTATTACCACTGTGACCTGGTGTGGCGCCACTGCGGGTTACGTTGGACTGAAAGGTCATTTTGAACCACAAGCTCAGTAGTTCAGGCTCACCAGCTGCTCCTTGGAAATCTTTATACAGGATCGCTATGGGTCAGAACTGACTTGAGGGTACGTAATGACAACAGCAGATCTCTATGACAATTTTCTCTCCTACATATTCTGTGCTTTGTCTTTCTGGGTGTGCTAGTTTCCTAGGGCTGCCGGAACCAAATACCATAAGTGTGTGGGTTTAAAGAACAAAAATTTATTTCCTCACAGCTCTGAAGGCTCGAAGCCAAATTCAGAGTTCAGAGTGCTGGCTGTAGGGAAAGGTTTGTTTGTTTGTTTGATTTGTCTCTTTTTGCTTCTAGTAGGTGCCAGAAATGCTTGCTGTTCCTTGGGTTTGTAGATATATCTGTCTTTGTCTTTGTATGGTGTCTGCCCCTATGTATGTTTGGCTTGTGTTTTCCCTTTGAAGGGACACAATTCAGTTTTTAACACTGGGGTACCACCTAACCGGATTTGGAACCTCTTAAATTAGTCCTCTAAGCTGCATATTATTCAACTTCTATTTCTTTATTTTATTCTTTTCCAGAATCTACATTCTGAGAAATTTCCTCAGCTTTGTGTGTATTTGTATTTTTTAAAAATTCACATGACATTATTTACTTTTTAAGAGTTTTTTTTTTTTTTTTTCTTTATTTGTAACAGACTATTCGTTTTTACAGATTCCTGTGTGGCGTGGTAGGATCAGCCCTGGACTGTGAACCACTCCTTGGAAACCCTGTACAGGGTTGCTATGAGTTGGAACCAACTCAACGGCACTTAATAACAACATTCCTTTTAACAGCACTCTGCTCTTATAAAGTGGATATGGTGTTCTCTCAAATCTCCGTGATAAGCTTTCAATTTGAAAATGTTAAAACTATTCGGAATCATCTTGAGTTTGTGCTTGCTTTCCTTGGTGTTTCTCTTTCATGCTGCTGATCTACTTGCTGGGCCTGGTGCTATTGGGCTGTCTATTCAATATAATGAACAGTATAGGTTTATGATGAAAGACTGCTATAGACTTCCCCTGATGGGCCTATGTATTTCTTCTCAACTCCAAGTATCTCCCTTGAGTGGGACGTTGACTTGGAGCTCCTTGGTATGCCCACTTGCCTGACACATTTTAATTTTAAACACATGAAGGCATTTATCAGGTCACCTAACTCCATGTCACAACACACACACAGTAGAATGAGAAGGGTCTTACCGTCAGCCTCCCATTGGCATACCTGAAATGTTGGCACTCTCCAGTCAGTTTACTCAATATCTTTAGAAAACAGTCTCTATATTTTGGACATAAAGGGTGACCAATCCAGATTGAGTATATAGACCTTCAACTAATCTCCTTATTTTCAATTCCAGCTCTTATTCCTGCTATCCCTATACTGGACAGACATAAGAAAGAGATCTTCTCAGGTGGATTGGCATCTCCTCCCACTGAGTCTCTGCAGTGTGTTGTGGCCTGTTGCTTTGACTTTCTGTCTTCTAGAAATATCCTGAACTTTCTCACACATTACTCCCACCCTACCCCAACCCCAGTTTATCCATTATTATAGGTTTATTGCTTTTTCGTATTTTTTACACTTTCATTTGAACATGACCTTAGGAGGGCAAAGAAACAAATATGAATACAAGAAATGAATACAAGATGGCAATTGGGTTGCCATCTTGAATCAGATGCTAAACATTTTCTTATGTGAGATAATTAAGTGGGTCAGCTTCTTGTGACTAAAGAGGACAAGGAATGCTTTGCAAGTGAGAAAACAGAGCTACCAGGAGTGAGAGTGCTGAGGATTCACCTCTACTTTCCATCTGGCATCCTGGTCTTCTGGCGCTCAGCTTGACAGCAAGTGGAGAATGTCTGAATAAGGGGAGAGTGGAATTAGAAAAGGAGTTTGAAGAAAAGGCAGTGGCTATATTTTCAACTACACTGATAAAAGGTTCAGATCCTTTGTGGACCTGCCATAACAGAAACTTCTAAAAACCATACTAATTTGGAATAAGTAACCATGCATTTCTCTTTGCAGGTAAATTAAAACATTGAAAGTGCTTTAAAGCAGCTAATTTGCTCTGCTAACTTTTACCTAAACGCAAAACAGAAAATCCAAAATAAATAAAGTGTGTTAAAGGACTTGATTCTCCTCATGCGGTCTAGAGCATCAGTTATCTTCTCACTGCCTACCACAGACCTCCAATGGGTGGGTGGACAGGTGATTTCAATCTGTTTTCTACAAGGTAGGAAGGAGACTGTAGTCTAGAGGATAGAGACTTCTCACTCTAGCCCAAGAAAGGGGAAGGGGTCAGTGTAAGATAAAAGGATAGTCTTCCTGCTCCTCATCTCCCCTTTTAATGTCTTTTAAAAGACCCTTTGTACCAATTTCAGGCCCCCCTTTTCGTGTTGCCTTATAACAGAAACATTTATTCACCTTAAAGTCTTGGGGGTATGCAAGGAAATATAATGAGATTTCAGGCATCAGTGAGGGAGACAATGTGGGTGAAAGGGACCCTTCAAACCAAGCTGTGTTCTCTTGCATACTGGCAAGGCCAGGTCCCCTTGCAGATTTGGTCCCTTTTTGGATTTCCTCTTAATTAGATGATATCTTTCCTATTTTGCATACTCTATCAATTAGTACACCTATACCTCTCCTGACCCTCTCCTTGGATTCTGTCCTGTGGCTACTTGACTTGAAAGGGGAGAAGTTATGTTTTCATAATCCATGTGTTCATTCCCATGTGTGTGTGGGAAGATGTAATGATCCAACATTTGTTGAAGACCTAACATGTCAGACTTTGTACTAGATGCTTTAGTTATGTTATTTAAACCAACCGAAAACATTGTTGTTAGGTGCTGTTGGTTCTGACTCATAGTGACCCTGTGTACCACCGAACAAACCGCTGCCTGGTACTGTGTCACCCGCACATTGTTGCCATATTTAGCCCACTGTTGCAGTCACTGTGTCAGTCCGTCTCATTGAGGGTCTTCCTCTCTTTTGCTGACCCTCTACTTCACCAAACATGATGTTATTTTCTAGGGATTGGCCCCTTCTGACGATCTGTCCCAACGGCATGAAGAAAGTCTTGACATCCTTGTTTCTGGGACCTTCCAACACAATTACTAGGTGAATACTATTCAATATTCCAGGTAAAAAACTGAGGTACAGAGAAGTTAACTCATTTATCCAAAGCCTCAAAGTACCAGCATTTAAGTTCATTCTGTTGGACTTCAAAGATGGTGTAAAGTGGAGGGCCAGAGAAAAAGAAGAAGACCCCCAACGAGATGGATTGGCCAAGTGTCAGCATCGATGGACTCAAGCATGGCAACAGTAGTGAGGTTGGTCCAGGATTCTGCTGTGCATAAGGTCGCTATGAGTCAGTACCAACTTGATGGCACCTAACAACAAGAACCACTACGCATGGAGCTCTGGTAGCGTAGTGGTTACGAATCGGGCTGTGAACCTTAAGGTCAGCGGTTCGAAACTACCAGCTGCTCCGCGGGAGAAAGATGAGGCTTTCTACTCCCGTAAGGATTTACACCCTCGGAAACCCTGTACAGGGTTGCTATGGGTCGGAACCGACTCAACGGCACACAAAAACAACAACAACAACAACAACACATAGTAGGTTCTCAGAATGTCTTCACTGAATTAAATCCAAGCAGACATTTCACAAGCCTTTGTGTGTGAGGTTTTTGGTTGGATACGGCCCCAGATAACTGGCAGAGACTCATCCCTCAATCCCACTCCTTGGCATCTTAGTCCTTTTCGATCAGGCTGGTAATTGCTCTGGGCTTGCTGTGAGCAGTACATTAAACAAAACAAACACAGGGTCCGTTTCACATGCAAGTAAATATTTTCCCTAAGTGATTAGCACCCAGACAGCTAATAATTACCCCATGTGACACTTTTAAAAGCTGACTATGCATATTTACAGAAAGTGATTATTATCACAATGTTAGGAGCTCATTAAGCCACAAGAGGAAATGTGAGAAATTCCAAAGTCAGTGTAACATTTGTGTGCAGTAAACACCCACCTGCTTTGAAAGGTGGTGTGGCAAGTGCTTGTGTAGCCCACAGGTAGGGAAGACCTTGGAATGAGGAATGAAAACAGACTATCTTGTTTGGAGCATCACTCTGAACATCTATGTGCCTTCAACCACAACACATGCATGCAGTCTTAACAAGATTCTAGAAGGTCTGGTACAAATGGTTTGCACTCATGAGAGCCAAAATATGACCTGAAGTACTCCCACCTAAATTTAGAGATCATCTCAAGAACAGATTTGATGAATTACGTACTAATGCACAAAGACCAGAATAGTTATGGGATAGCATCAAGAATATCATACATGAAGAAAGCAAAAGGTCATTAAAAACACAGGAAAAAAGAAAAGACCAAAATGGATGTCAGAAGAGACTCTGAACTTTGCTCTTGAATGTGGAGATGCTAAAGCAAATGGAAGAAATGAGGAAGTAAAGGAGCTGAACAGAAATTTTCAAAGGACAGCTCAAGAAGACAAAGTTAAGTATTATAATGAGATGTGTTAAGATCTGGTGTTAAAAAACAAGAGGGAAAAAACACTCTCAGCATTTCTCAAGCTGAAAGAACTGAAGAAGAAAATTCAAGCCTTGGCCTGCAAGCTTAAGGATTCTATGGGCAAACTATGGAATGATGCAGGATGCAGCAAAAGAAGCCACTGTACCAAAAACAATTGGATGAGATTTATCCATTTCAAGAGATGCCATATGATCAAGAACCAATGGTATCGAAGGAAGATGTCCAAGCTGAATTGATGGCATTAGTGAAAAACAGGATCTAGGACTTGATGACATACCAATGGAAATGTTTCAACAAACTGATGCAGTATGGGAGGTGCTCACTTGTCTACATCAAGAAATCTGTGAGACAGCCAACCAATCAACTGGAAGAGATTCATATTTGTGCCCACTCCAAAGAAAGGTGACCAAATGGAATGTGGCAATCATAGAACAATAGCATTAATATCATACACAAATAAAATTTTGCTGAAGATAATTCAAAAAGTGTTGCAGCAATACATTGACAGGGAGCTGCCAGAAATTCAAGAAGAGGATGTGGCACAAGGGATATCATTGGTGACATCAGATGGCTGTGCAAAGGCATTTGACTGTGTGAATCATAATAAACTGTGAATGACATTATGAAGAATGAGTATTCCAGAACACTTAGCTGTGCTCATGAAGGACCTATAGATAGAACAGGAGACAGTTATTAGAACAGAACAAGGGAATGCTGAATGGTTTAAAATCAGGAAAGATATATGTCAAGGTTATATTCTTTCACCATACTTATTCAATGTGTATGCTGAGCAAATAATCTGAGAAACTGGATCATATGAAGAAAAATGTGGCATCAGGTTTAGAGGAAGACTCATTAACAACCTGTGATATGCAGATGATACAACCTTGGAGCAAAGAGGACGTAAAATACTTACCGATGAAAATCAACAACTATAGCCTCCAGTATGGATTGCACCTTAATTTAAAGAAAACAAAAATCCTTTCAACTGGACCAATAAATAACATGATAAATGATGAAAAGATTGATGTTGTCAAGGATTTCACTTTGCTTGGATCCACAATCAACATTCATGGAAGAAGCAGTCAAGAAATCAAACGATGGATTTTATCAGGAAAATCTTCTGTGAAAGACCTCTTTAAAGTGTTAAAGAGAAAAGAGGTGTCAGTTTTAGGGTTAAGGTGCTCTGATCCAAACCATAATATTTTCAATCACATCATATGCTTGGGAAAGTTGAACAATGAATAAGGAAGACTGGAGAATTGATACATTTGAATTATGGTGTTGGGAAAGAATATTGGAAGGGACTGTCAGAAGAACAAACAAATCTGTCTTAAAAATACAGCCAGAATGCTCTTTAGACGTGAAGACTGTGAGACTTTGTCTATTGTTCTTTGGACATGTTACCAAATGGGAGTGTCAGTGAAAAAGAGGAAGACTCCCTCACAATAAGATGGAATGATACTGCCAGCAATGAGCACAAACGTAACAATTGTGAGAATGGCAAAAAGACCCGGCAGTGTTTTGTTCTGTTGTGACTAGGGTTGCTATGAGTTGGAACCAACTCGGCAGCACCTAACGACAACCAGTTGCTGTTGAGTTACTTCTGACCCCATATGTGTCAGAGTAGAAATGTGCTCCAAAACAATGACTGATTTGTCACAAATAGATTGGCGTAGTTTCATTTGGAGATCTTCCCTCACCTCCCAAATCTGGACCCATGTTCATGGGGTGGGAAGGGTGTACCATGTCGCTTCATGCCCTGTCTTAAACCACTCATCTCATTTTATTCTTCTGACCACATTCTAGGACTTGAGCTTGAATCATCTGAAAAAGAATTTGTTGGTCTTAAACATGGCAAATAGCTGTGGCCTCCTTGTAGAACCTAGGAAGAAAATAGCTTGGAATAGATCTAAGAGGTGGCCGGGTCCTACTGGCTTGGTCTGAACACCCGATTTTGGCTCAACCCACACACTTTTCAATCACTAGTGCTAAGAATTCTTTTCTTAAGGCAATGAAGTTGCAACCTCTTCCATTTTCACTTGACTCGGTGGTCCTCCATCGACTTAGTGATAAAGTTCAATTCCTCAGCAAGGCTTACAAGACCCTTGGCGGTCTGGCTTCAAGTTTTCCTTCCAGCCTCATCTCTCAGTTCTCTCGGCCTCATACTTGATGCTTCGGCTACATGGACCTTCTTTCAGTTTCCTAAACATACTTTATCACTTTCTTCCAATTGTTTTTAATTGTCCATCTCCTCTGGGAGGCTGTTAATGCCTAGGGACAAGGCTGTGCTTTGTCACTGTTGTAGCCCTTGTTCCTAACAGGATGCTTAGAATGTGGTTGGTGCTTAATAAATACTTGTTGACTCAATTAATGGATATTGGTTTGTCCTTGTATGAGATGTTGTTGATGTTGTTGTTAAATGCCTTCAAGTCAATTCTGACTCATAGTGCCTGTGTTTAGGGTTTGTGAGGAGCAGCTGGTGAGTTTGAACTGCTGACCTTGTGGTTTGCTCACAGTCCTGTGCTGCTCCTACAACATCACACCAGAAGGCCACTATATTCATTAGCTCTTGGACTAAATCTCATCTTATTCATTCATTTATTTTATAAATATATATTTTTAATATACTATGTGCCAGAATCCAACAAAGAAAAAATATGGTCCCTCACTTCAAACAGCTTATAGTTTAGTGGGAAGGTATGGGAGATAATGTAATATGATGTCATATAAAATAGTATAGCACAACACAATACTTAATAGTCTAGTATGTTGTTGTTAAGTACCGTCGATTTGGGTCTGATTCATAGCAACCCTGTTGGTGGTTTCTGAAGAGTGGCTGGTGGATTTAAGCTGCCAGTCTTGTGGTTAACAGTACAATTCTGATCCTACTGTGCCAAACCAAGACTCCATAGTATAGTATAGCATAGTATAGTATAGTATAGTATAGTATAGTATAGTATAGTATAGTACAGTACAATACAGTATTAGTATGGTATAGTATGGAGTCCTGATGTGGCGCTGTGGGTTAATGCACCAGACTACAAAGCCATTTGAACTGCAAGATTGACGGTTCAAGCTCACTAACTGCTCCTCAGAA
>NW_006408533.1:33162346-33163346 GCF_000296735.1 Chrysochloris asiatica | reverse complement strand
AATCCTGATGCCACGTTTTTCTTCATAGAACCCAGCTTCTTGGATTATTTGCTCAGCATACAGGTTGAATATGTATGTTGAAAGAACACATCACTGTCGCACACCTTTCTTAATTTTAAACCATTTAGTTTTCTCATGTTCTGTTCAAACAACTGCCTCTTGGTCCAGGTCCAGGTTCCTCATGAGCACAATTAAGTGTTCCTTAATACTTTGCAATGTTGTCCATAGCTTGTCATGATCTACACAATTGGGTCACCTCTCTTTGGAATGAACACAAATACGGATCTTTTCCAATCATTCGGCCAGATAGTGGTCTTCCAAATATTATAGTATAGTACAATACAGTATTAGTGTAGTATAGTATAATATAATGCAATATTAGTATAGTATAGTATGATGTTGTTGTTGTTGTTAAGTGCTGTCAAGTTGGTTCCAACCCATTACGACCCTGTATAGGGTTTCTGAGGAGCAACTGATGAGCTTGAACTGCCGACCTAGCAGTTCAAATGGCTTTGCAGTCTGGCGTATTAACCCACAGCACCACACCAGGACTCCAGATATTATAATATAGTACAATAAAATACAATACAGTGTTAATGTAGTATAGTATAGTATGGTATGGTATGGTATGGTATGCTATGCTATGGTATGGTGTAGTATGGTATAGTATAGTATGGTATGGTATGGTGTAGTATGGTATAGTATAGTATGGTATGGTATGGTGTAGTATGGTATAGTATAGTATAGTATGGTATGGTATGGTGTAGTATGGTATAGTATAGCATAGTATGGTACGGTATGGTGTAGTATGGTACGGTATAGTATAGTATGGTATGGTATGGTGTAGTATGGTACGGTATGGTGTAGTATGGTATGGTATGGTGGAGTATGGTACAGTATAGTATCGTATGGTATAGTATGGTACAGTACAATATAGTATGGTATGGTGTAATATAGTATGGTATGGTATGGTGTAGTATGGTATAGTATAGTATGGTAT
>NW_006408533.1:33152295-33161851 GCF_000296735.1 Chrysochloris asiatica | reverse complement strand
TAGTATGGTATAGTATAGTATGGTATAGTATAGTATGGTATGGTATAGTATGGTATGGTATGGTGTAGTATGGTATAGTATGGTATAGTATGGTATGGTATGGTGTAGTATGGTATAGTATAGTATAGTATGGTATGGTATGGTGTAGTATGGTATAGTATAGTATAGTATGGTATGGAATGGTGTAGTATGGTATAGTATAGTATAGTATGGTATGGTATGGTGTAGTATGGTATAGTATAGTATAGTATGGTATGGTATGGTGTAGTATGGTATGGTATGGTATAGTATAGTATAGTATAGTATAGTATAGCATAGTATGGTGTAGTATGGTATGGTATGGTGTAGTATGGCATGGTATGGTGTAGTATGATATAGTATAGTATAGTATGGAATAGTATGGTGTAGTATAGTATAGTATAGTATGGTATGGTATGGTGTAGTATGCTATGGTATGGTGTAGTATGGTGTAGTATGGTATGGTATAGTATAGTATGGTATGGTGTGGTGTAGTATGGTATAGTATAGTATGGTATGGTGTAGTATGGTATGGTATGGTGTAGTATGGTGTAGTATAGTATGGTATGGTATGGTGTAGTATGGTATAGTATGGTATGGTATGGTGTAGTATGGCATGGTATGGTGTAGTATGATATAGTATAGTATAGTATGGAATGGTATGGTGTAGTATAGTATAGTATAGTATGGTATGGTATGGTGTAGTATGGTATGGTATTGAATAGTATAGTATGTAAGTGCCATCGAGTCAGTTCTGACTCATAGTGACCCTGTATCAGGTTTCTGAGGATCAGTTGGTGGGCTTGAACTGCCACCTTTGTGGTTCAAACTGATCTTTTGGTCCAGTGCTTATCCTACAGTGCCACACCAATATATTGTTGTTGCTAAGTGCCATTGAGTTGGTTCCCACCCGCAGCGACCCTGTATAGGGTTTCCGAGGAGCAGTTGGTGAACTTGAACCACCAACCTTGCCGTACAAACTGACTTTGCAGTCCAGCATATTAACCCATAGTGCCACACCAGGACTCCAAACCATTATGTTGTTGTTGTTGTTAAGTGCTGTCAAGTCAGTTCTAACCCATAGCGACCCTGTATAGGGTTTCTGAGGAGCAACTGGTGAGCTTGAACTGTCAACCTCACCGTTCAAATGGCTTGGCAGTCTGGTGCATTAACCACAGTGCCATACCAGTATAGTATAATTAATATAACTGATACAGTATATTTTTTTGCTATAATTGAGATGTGCATGATACACAATGAAAATATGAAAAAACAAACTCTCTTAAATTCTCTGGGAGAGTCAGATGTTTTAGGAAAGACTTCATAGGGGAAGCAATGTCTGAGACAACCACCACAGTCACCAGAATTAACAGTCCTGACAGTAATCATTGTACCCGATGGGAGCCTCTGTGTTAGCCACTTTATATTGTTGTTAAGTGCTGACGAGTCGGGCTCCAATTCATAGCGACCCTTTATAGGGTTTCCGAGGAGTGGCTGGTGAGCTTCAAGCCAACCATGCAGTCCAGGGCATTAACCCACAGTGCCACCCCAAGATTCCAACCACTTTATAGTCATTATTTAATCGAATCCTGGACACCACATATAAAATTATTATTCTTTTTTGTGGGCAGAGCACATGAGCTTCAAAGAACTAAAGGAACTTTCCCAAGCTCATCAATAAATAAGTCATAAAGTCGGGGGTATTTAGTCAGGCTGATAAGATCAGGGGAGAAAATTCCAGGCAGAGGCAACACTATGCACAAAACTCAGAACTGTGGTACTGATCCTATCATTAGTTCATCTTCTTATATTTTGTTCATCAGGAATGGTTTTCTCTTGAGTCTGATTTTTTTTTTTTAAGTTGCTTTAAAATTCTTTATCTTGATTACTGAGCTTTTTGGCATCTCCTTAAGCTTTGTGCCTGAGGTTAGAGGGCACTCATCTGTCCCTAGTCCTGATTTTGAGTGGGAGGCTTTGTGATGTTTGGGAAACTAAGATATTGCTGGTACCTAGAGCTACTGGTGGTCGAAAGGAGAAGAGATGAGTGTGGACGATAACAGGGCAGAGGAAATCTTGTGCTCAGGACACAGTATAGAGATTTGATCAGATTCTGAAACTTAAATGGTGGACAAAGCTCTTGAAAGGAAAAAATCTTTCCTAAGGACTCCTCTCCTTCTATCCTCCTCTTCCAGATCTCTATCATCAAAGGCAGCTGCTTACACCAGTCCTTACTTTCCAGGATACCCAAGTAGGAATAAAACCTTAACTCAAGGGACAAACTGGCTTGACTTTTTAAATGACAGACTTATCTAGTGAATTTGCATATTTCTAGATAACCAGTAACTTGAGTGAGGCATCAGAGGCAGAAAGACTTAAACTGGTCTTCAGAGTCACTGCCCTCAGGACATCACTTAAAGAGGAATAAAGCAGCTCTGATGATGATAATAATAATGTAAGTCAAGGGACCAAACTGAAAGTCACCCAAATAAGCCAGTGAAAGTGCAAGAGCCATCACTAACACGTGGATTCCCTGTCCCAGCTCTGGTTTTGCACACAGCATTGCAAGACCATACACCAGTAACAACTTTTTCAAATTTTAACAAGCAAGTGTTTTTGGAAAACCTACTGTGTTTTAAGAGTCCTGATTTGGATAAGCACAGGACTGCTAGCTGCAAGGTTAGTGGTTCAAACCCACCACCCACTCCTTGGAAACCCTGTATGAGGTCGCTAGGAGTTGGAATCCATTGGACAGCACTTAACAACAATTGTGTGTTAAACATCATGTAAGAGGACTTGCATTTGAAATAAGACATCAGCCTCTAAACTCTAGAACAAAAGTTCTCAAACTTAAATGGATTTGAGGTCTGTCTGGGGGAGTGTGATGATTATTAGTGGTGTTATTTTTACTTTCCTAGAATTTCCTGAGCTCTACCCCAGGGGTTTTGATTCTTAAAAGTCTAGAATGGGCAGGACTACAATGTTGGTTTGAATCACAAGGTTGATGGTTCAGACTCATCAGTTGCTCCTTGAGAACCCTATAATGGGTCACTATGACTTGGAAGTGACTCGATAGCACTTAATAACAACAACAAGACAAACTAGCCTCTAAGAGAAATGAGGACAAGTAGTGGTAAAACATGTAAAACTGTTGCTTTTTGTCAATGTACCATATTCTAAAATAGAGTAAGTCAAGTCATCTTTCCAGGCCTTCAACAAGAAGTTTGAAACTATGGCTAGAAGTAGGATCTAGTGCCAGGGTTGCCAAACTTTTTGTGGAAAGGACCAGAAAGAAAGCATTTTAGGTTTTGGGTGCCAAGTGTTTCTGAAACAGCTCTTCAGTTCTGCAGTTGTAGTATGAGAATAGGCTTACACAATGCGCAAACAAATGAGTTTGACTATGCCCCATCCTCTGCTACGGTTTTTTGAGCCCTGGTGATACAGTAGATTAAGCATTTGGTTATGCCTAACTGCAAGGTCAGTGGTTCAAACTCACTAGCTGCTTTGTAGGAGAAAGATGAGGTTGACTACTCAGGTAAAGATTTTATAGCTTTAGAAATCCTAGGGAGTAGATCTACTCTATTCAAAAAAGTCTCTGAGTTGGAATTGACTTGAAGGAAATGAGTAAACTAAAGTATGCCCCAATAAAACTTTATTTACAATAGAGGGTAGCTGAAAGGATTTGACCCATGGGCCATAATTTGTCTACGTGGTTCTTTAGAATTCAAGTCCCTGGTTTCTACCTATGGATTCTTTCAAAGTGTTGACATTGCTCAACCCTGGGAGGAAGAAGTAGCTGTTCTCTGTGAGAAGGAATTCAGGGAAGGTGAGGATGGAGGCACCTAAGAGAGTGCCCCTCACAGACTCATCACGGATTTCCTGGCCAACACTTTGTATACATAAGCCATGAACTCAAGCACCTCGGATTAAGGTTTATACTGTTGGGTCAGACACACTTCTTTACTTCTGAAAATTCTAATCTAATTTTAGTTCTGTTAGAGATCCTTGGTGTTCTTTTGCTTGTAAATGATCCCATGGGTCATCTGTCTCCCTTTGTGTGTATCTGTGTCCAATCTCTTCTCTATAACTAAGAAGTGATTAGGCTTAGCATTCATGCTACTTTATTGTGACCTCAGCTGATTGATTGATCACATTACATTAGGTTACATTATGGAAAGTAATCTGCTCTACCTAACTGATTTAATCCCATGTAAGTACTTCACAAGAGCAACTAGACTAGTGCTTGGTCAAATCATTGGGAACCATAGCCTGAGGCAAGTTGATATGTAAAAAAAAAATCAACCATCACACAGATGGTTTGCAATGCTTTATAAATAACATGTAAATATGGATTATAGGAAGGTTGTATGTTCTCACCTTCCAATTGCTTTGGAAAACATATGATGATGAACATGCTTATGATGGGGAGATGGTGTCTGAAGGTCCAATAAGTTATTCTTACTCATGGAAAGCCAGGGCTTACTGGAATTACCAAGGCCAACTAAAAAGTGCTTATTAATCAGACTTAGAGAGGTAGAGGTAGAAATAGGAATCTGAAGTTGCCTGTGGATCTTTTAGTGAGTGATTGACTTGTCATTTTCCAAGAATTTCTGGAGCCTTTGACTTTATACCTCTGCCTTTAATTTTAATTTTAATCTGGTAGAAAAAAATTGATTCTGCCTTCAGGTTTTATTCTGCTGGCTAAGCCATCCAGGGGCAACTTCAGATTTGCATTTCTATCACTGGTTTGCTAAGCCTGATGAAGTTAACAAGTATTTTCTGACTACCTCCATTGGTTCTCAAAAACACCTCTAGCTTCTTAGAATTTCTAATCAAACTGTGTTTGAAAATAGCTGTTATTTCTCTTGGAACTTTGGAAAGGCTTTTTCTTTTTTACCTCTCTAACTTCATCTCTGTGCTGTTGTTTCTAAATGCCCTTAAGTCCTTTCAACACAGAGCAACCCTCTATAGGGTTTCTGAGGAGCAGCTTGTGGGTTCGAACTGCCGACCTAGTGGTTTGCAGTCCAGTGCTGATCCTACAGTGCCACACCAGGAATCCACTAACTAATGTGATAAAGTTAGGGAAATAGTTCATTTTTCTTTCCAGAATAATATTGCTAAGGTGGGAGAAAGATGAGACTTTCTGCTCCCATAAAGATTTATAGCCTTGGAAACCCTATACAGTGTGACTGAGACGGAATTGACTCGATGGTACATAACCACCAACCAAAGATATCAGAGACATGGTCAGAACTTGCATTTTTATCACAAAGCACACTGACGTTTTGGTTGAAAGTCTTTGCTACCCATCTGATTTCCCATACAGGTTGGGGAGTCAGGCATTGGAAACAGACTTCTGGAAAGTAGAAGGGAAGGGCCTGCTCAACTTCCTGTGTTGCTAATGTCCCAGAATGAGTTAAGACACCTGGAAACTCCTCTGAGTCCTGGTGTGGCACTGTAGGATAAACACCGGGCTGACAACCTTATGCAAGGTTGCTGTGAGTCAGAACTGATTCCATGGCACTAACAACAAGTGAAGGGATCTGGGAAGGGTACCCATCACCCCCACTCATTTATGATTCTCCCTTGTGTGGTGTGTATGGGTGTGAGAGTGGTCTTTTGTAAAGGACAGAGTAAATCTTATGCAAATCTGATAATCATATCACAAACTCAGGGCCTTGCCATTTACACTCCGCACCTTAGTCTCCCTCCTACTGATGGAGATGGGACAACAATAAAGCGGCTTGTGAAGATTTAACAGCTTATGGATGGAAAACTTAAAACTGGTTGGATTCTGCCCTAATCCTATCAGATTTTCTTGCTTCTCCTAAACCTTTAATCAGCATCAGTGCTGTGTGTATGTGTGTGTGTGAGAGCTCTCTCACACACTCTCTGTCTGCTCCCATTTTCTCAATCAACTTTAACAACAAAGCAAGAATGTACATGTCACACCAACAGCTGGACTTGGGTCAGAGATGGGATCCAATATTTGCTGTTGCTGGGTATCTCAGAGCAAATATCTGCTGCTCCTAGTTAGAGATAGAGCCGGGCTCCCTGGGCAGCCTGATGCTCATGTGCTAAAGCCTCAAGCTCTCTGCTCATTGCCATTTAAAGCTACCCAAAATCATAAACAGGCAGAAATCTGTTTGAGGCTTAGAGGGGCTGGAGTATAGTGTCAGGGGACTGACCCTAAATATCCACTAAAAACCTCTCTCCCTCTCGTACTGTCACCCCCATTCCGCATCTAAGGTTAGAAAGCTCTGAGTTCCATCTGCTCAGTGGGGATGCAGTATAAGTCCCCTGGGGGGCATGTGTCCCACTTTGCTTCTCAGGATGGAAGATCTGGGAGCAAGGTTGTGGGACAGGAGGGGTGGAGATAATAAAGGAGGTTCCAGATTAGGGAGGCCCACTGCTTCTTCAGTTGGCCTACCACTCATCCAGGGAGGTCACAGACAGCCCTCGGGCACAGAATCCCAAGGCCATCCTGAAGAAGAAGGGAAAGTTCAAGAGAGTTCTACAGTGGCAGACGGCTTTGGAATTTCTGCCTCTGTCTGGATGATATGCTCTGAATAACTTTTGGATGCCTGCTGTGTGCCCGGCACTCGTCTAAGCAGTCAATGGTTGTGGTAGTTTGCGCTTGGGGTATAATATGTGAGAGGAGAGCAGTGAAATCTGAACCAACTGTGTTTTCTTGAAGTGTCAGTGCATGGAATCAAACACACACACATACATACGTACCTCCACCATAATCTCCACCATCACCATCATCACCACCTTCATCTCCACCACCACCACTACCACCGCCACCACCACCGTCATCACCACCACTATCATTACCACCATCTCCACTACCACCATCACCACCTTCACCACCTCCACCATCACTACCTCTACAACCACTAACATCACTATCACTTCCACCATAATCACTACCACCACCTCTACCACCACGACCACCTCCACCACCATCACCCTCACCATCACTACCTCCACCACCACCTCCACCACCATCACCACACTGAAGAGAAATGTAAGCTTTTGTTGGACTCTCTCTTTTTATTTATTTTTTAAAATAAAATGGAAAGTGGCTGCATCTTATACCATACAGTAAAGCTTAACCAACTCCTCTTGTAACAATATGTCATGCTATTAAAGTTTTTCCTTTGGCTGGTGCCTCCTTTATCTTCCTCCCTGTGTCACCTTCTGCTGCTCAGCTACCCGGCCTCCATCCTCCTTAGCTGTCCCTGAAGGCCTGTCCACCCTTTTCTCATGTAAAGACACCTTGTTGTATCTTTCTTTGTACAGGAAAACAAAACCTCTTTTAGCCCCCCTACTTTAAAACTCATCTTTATTAGAAGGTTGTTGTTGTTTTTACATGCAATCAAGTCAGTTCTGACCCATAGTGACCCTGTATAAGGTTCCTGAGGAGTGACTGGTGAGCTTGAACCGTCGACTTTTCTGTTCAAGCCATTTTTGCAGTCCAGTGCATTAACCCACAGGACCACACCAGGACTTCATCTTTAGAATATTAGAGGTGAGGAAAGGTGCTGGATTGGGGTGTATAGAGTTTCGAAGACCCTGAAAATGAGTGAAGGGGGTCTTGGAGGAATGTGGGTATCCATGATTATTAGGAGGAAAAGACCACCGCAGAAATAGCTTTCCCAGCTGGTCTTTCTGCCTTTGATCAATGCAAGGAAGGAGAGTATCCTAAAGTGTTATCTATGTTATGTCGCCTTGCCTAACGGGTAACACCTTCAGTAGTTCCCCACTGCTATCAAGGTCAAGTCTAAACTCAGTTCTTCCAGAGCTGATCCTACTGATTGCTCTAACCGCTCCCATCACGTCTCTTCCACTGGTAACCTAGGTGCTATCATTCTCTCTTCCCTCCAGATTTTCCTATTTTGTCAGGGGTGACAATCTGCCTATCTAAAATTTTCTTGTCCTCTTATGGATTGTTGTTAAGTGCCATGGAGTCAGTTCTGAATCATAGCAACCCTATATAGGGTTTTCAAGGAGTGACTGGTGGTTTGAACCACCAACCTTGCAGTTAGCAGTCCAGTGGTGATCCTACAGCGCCATACCAGGACTCCCTCATGCAGACAGAGCTGGTTAATTGAATGTGACTGGAAGTTTCTGAGTGAATCCCATGATCCCTGTTGTTGTTGTTATGTGCCATGGAGCTGGTTCTAACTCATAGCGACCCTGTACAGGGTTTCTGAGGCTGTAAATCTTTATGGGAGCAGAAAGCGTCATCTTTTGCCTGAAGAACAGTTGGTAGTTTTGAATTGCTGGTCCTGAGGTTCACAGCCCAATTCATAACTACTACACTACCAGAGCTCCTTTCAGTATCCCTAGCACCTTAAAAATGTAACTCAAAATGGATCATAAGCACATGACCCAACAATTCACTTCTATACACGTACCCAAAATATTTGAGAGGAAAACAAACAAGATGGCAGATAAGATAAAAGTGCAATGAGAAGCTCCATCAGCAACAACACAGAATATCTGACCAAGCAGGCTCAGGGGCTGGTCCCAGAACTCTGAACTATATAAAAAGGAATATTTGGAAAGTTGAAGGACTTTCATCTAGTGGAATTTGTAGCAGAAGAAAGAAATCCAGTGCTTTCTAATTCAAAACACTCAGCTGCTCCCTGAGCAGCCATCTTGGGTGAGACTGAGCAGGGGAAGGATCAGAGCAGTCACAGACGCCTGACAGAACCACGGAGATAAAGGTGTGGACATTCTTTTTTTGTATCTGTTCATTGGTCTCTTGCTGTCTGTGCACCTCCATTCTGGTGACTAGCAGGGGCCCTGAGTGAGTGGACACCCCACCCCCTCGCTCAGAGGGTTCTATTACTCATATGCACAGATCTCCTTAAAGTTTAAAGAGACAATTTTCACTTAAAACCAAACGACAGCGCAAGATGGCCACAGCTGGCCCTGAACTGTTTATCACTAGGAAAAAGGCCTAAATGGGGGTTGTGGAGCAGGGCAGGCAGACTAAAAAGGAAATAGGCCAAATATTAAATCCTGAGTTATGTTGTAACAACCAACAGTGGCATCTTGAAATTTTGCAGGAAAAGCGTGAAAAGGGAAACCCACATCCTGATCACATCTACCTAGAGGCAATCAGAAAGCATAAAAAGTACCATCTAAGTATTAGGGCCACAGCTAACTACTGAATATGCCCCAAAACAGAAACAGATGACCATATCAGCACATGCCCAGAAACAAGATAAAGTGACTGAGAAAAATGAACTGAAGGTAGACCTACACTCCATACTGGAAGGAGGGCAGACTTTGAAAATGGCTGAGAAGGAATTCAGAAAAATGATTATAATATGTAGCAAAACACTTTATAATGGAGTTGAGAAAAATAAGGAAGAAGTCAGGAAAGCATTACAAGAACAATCAAATAAGATAGATACAGCATTGGAAACAATTCAAAATCTATAGAAAGAAGTCCAAATGATTAATAATAGAACATCAGAAATGGATAATACACTGAAAGGGCAAAGGAGTAGAACTGAAGAGATGG
>NW_006408533.1:33130235-33150299 GCF_000296735.1 Chrysochloris asiatica | reverse complement strand
GTAGTAACTCTAAATACCAGCAGAGAGGGAAGGAATCAAGTATCAATGTTATCCCCTCTGTACACAGGGCAGATAGGGATGGGCAACTTAGACATTGGTTACCTAAGGCACGAAGTGACTGGCTTACAAGGTTTTAAAGAGGAGCTTAGTTTAATAGTGTGTGGGGAAAGAAAGAATCCCCGCTGAATCGTTTTCATCTTGTTTAGATGGGTCTGGTTAAAAGAGATGAGGAGAAGATTCTTATGATTCAATAGTGAGTAATTGTTATGACTAATTGAGACTGTCACAATTATAAAGGTAGAAGTTTTGTAACAAGGAGTGGTTAATCTTACAGTCCAGAAACAAAAGACCCTGGGACCATCAAGTGAGAAGAGCACAAGTGGAATGCGAGACCTTATCCAGAGAAGTAGCAACACCAGAGATGGAGGCAGAGATGGGGACATGGAGACAGGGCGCATTTGAGGACTCTAGATGTATGGGAAGAGAGGGACTAAGAGCTGGTGGCCAGGAGGCAGACTTGCAGAATTCGCCCTTTGGTGGTGTAAATTATTATATATGCCTGAGTGTTTAAAAAAAAAAAAAAAAAGCTAAAGTGAATAGAAAGAAACACTGGTCCATGGAGGGGATTATAATCACTGTAATGAAACAAGGTATATGATTTGTTGAATGTAAAACTGATGATCTGTCCTGTAAATTTTTACTCAATCCACAATAAAAACTTTAAATAAGAAAAAAAAAATTTGAGAACAGGGATTCAAATATGTACTTGTAATGTATACCAATGTTCATAGCCTCATTTGTTACCAAAGTCAAAAGTTGGAATCTGTCCAAGTGTCCATCAACAGATGAATGGATAAACAGAATGTTATCTATACATAAAACAAAACAAAGTTAGGATAGATGTTCTAACATGGATGAACATTGAAAACATTTTGCTAAGTGAATTAAGTCAGACACAAAGGTATGGCTGTATGATTGTATGATTCCACTTAAATGAAATATCCGGTGGTGGTGGTGGTTGTGTGCCGTGGAGTCGGTTCCAACTCATAGTGACCTTGCATAGGGTTTCCAAGGTTGTAAATCCCATGGAGTGACTAGTGGGTTTGAACTAACAACTTTTTGGTTATCAGTGGACTTCTTTAGAAAGCCTCATCTTTCTCCTGCGGAACGGCTAGTAGTTTCGAACTGCTGACCTTGAGATGTCGTTACATTGCAATCCCTTCAACGTAATGACACTCTTCCCACTTTCTCCCTGGGTTCCTTGTCATTTGTTCTTCTTTTCTGCCCCTTCCTGCCTTCTGAGCTTTGCTTTTGGGCAAATGCTGCTTCTTTGGTTTCTTATTTTCCTTCTAGATATTAAATGAATTATCTAGAACAGGTAAATTTAATGGAAAGTGGGTGTGGTGCTGTGGGTTAACGCACCAGACTGCAAAGTTGGTTTGAACTGCAAGTTTGGTAGTTCAAGTTCACCAGCCGCTCCTCAGAAACCCTATACAGGGTTATTATGGGTTGGAACCGACTCGATGACACTTAGCAACTACAACAACAACAAGGGGTATAATGGGAGAATGGGAAATGAGCACTTTCTGGGTACAGATTTTCTGTCTGGGGTGATGAACTATAACCAAACTAACCCAGTGGCCTGCAAGTTGACTCTGGCTCATGGTGACACCATGTGTGTCAGGATAGAACTATGTTTCAGTTTCAGTCCCCCCCCCCCGTTAGATCACCAGGACTTTTTTCACAGGTACCTCTGTGTAGACTCACACCAGCAATCTTTTGGCTAGCAGTGGGTATGTTTAAACAACACAGGGGAACGGTTTTGGAAATAAATAGTAGTGATAGTTGAAAAACTGTGTAAATGTAACTAATGGAACTGTATTTTGTTCACTTAAAAATGACAAATGTTATGTTATATTCATTTTATCATAATACAAGAGAAAAAATGAATCATAGTCACTATCAGTGATAAAACACTCCTATCCTCACCCACCAGCCACCAAGAAATATTGTGTCTGTGGCTCCCTATGATAAATACTGGACTGCAAACCACACGTCTGCAATTAGAGCCCACAAGCTGCTCTGTGGAGAAAGACGAGGGGTTCTGTTCCCACGAAGATCGGAAACCCTAGACAGGGCCACCAGGAGTTGGAACCAACTCCATGTCACTTAACAAGAAGACAAAAAGTTATAAACAAACTTGCTAGAGGGTCACTGAATTAACTTCCACACGAATACAAAGATCATTAAAAAAGATGTGCTAAAATATGTTAATTGGAAGCTAACTGCTGAAAGAGATTTATGCAGTAAAGAGGAGTTTTTTAACTGATCCTCTGCCGTGGGAAAGTTTAGAGAGGAAATTCATTTTCCATTCAATAATGTAGACACATTTTGTTCTGTGACATTGGTTGCAATCCCTTCAACATAACGACACTCTTCCTATTTTCTCCCTGGGTTCCTCCTTGTCATTTGTTCTTCTTTTCTGCTCCTTCCTGCCTTCTGAGCTTTGCTCTTGGGCAAATGCTGCCTCTTTGGTCTCTTATGCTTGAGTGTACTAGGAGCATGCTCTTCCCTGGCTTAACTGGTCACTTTATAGGCCTGGAGTCCTGGTGTGGTGCGCTGTAGGATAAGCACTCGATTGCAAGGTTGGTTTCAACTGCAATGTCAGTAGTTCAAACTCACCAGCCAGTCCTTGGAAATCCTATATGGGGTCACTATGAGTTAGAGCCCACTAGATGGTAATTCACAACAACACATTGCTGGACTGAAAATGGATCTCTGGGGGTGGGTTCAATTTCAGGCTTGGGCGGTATCTAAGGTCCACTGTCTCAGGAGTTTCTCTTGCAGATCAGTAACTCTGGTCTCTTTTTGTGTGATTTTGAATTTTGTTCTCTATTTCTTTGTCTCCCTCTCTGTCTAGGACCTTTACTTGTGGTCTTGATCAAAGTTGTGGGTAGTGTGTCGGGGCACTCCTTAATTCTTCTGGGCTCAGGGTAGTAGAAGTTGTATAACCCCAGTTTCTTGCTTTCATGAATGGGGCTACAGGCCTTGGGGTAAAAGGTAAACACAACACACAAATAAAACCTAGTAAACAACCTCACATTATCAGCACTGGTTTTATTTGGGCATGTCCCACCGCAGCTGTTTCAGGCACACTGTCTCTCTCTGGTTGGGATGTGGGCTGTGAGCTTTTATCTTCTGACTAGTTCACCTTTGCAGGTGGCCAATTCTGATCACAGGAGAACTGATCTCTAAGAGGATTCAAGTTAAAAACAGAATTCTAACTGAAAACCAACCCCACTTCCCAAAATAAAACCAACAAAACCATAAGGCTTCCAAGGCTGTAAAGCTTTATGAAAGCAGATTGTTATATTTTTCTCCCACGGAGTGACTAGTGGGTTTGAACCAACAACTTTTTGGTTAGCAGTGGACTTCTTTAACCACAGCACCACCAGAACTCCTCTAACAGAATTCGAGCAAAGATGAATTCATTTGCGATGTGGGAAAAGCATTGGACCGCAAAGTTGGATTGAGCCACAAGGTCAGTGGTTCAAACTCACCAGCTGCTCCTCGGAAACCCTATACAGGGTCACTATTAGTTGGAACCCATTCTACGGCACTTAACAACACCACCAATAGGTTGTGTGTGTGTTTTTTTGTTGTTGTTCTTAATCTAAAATGTTGAGAAAGGACTGACGTATTAGGGCTGCTACCAGAGAACGGGGCAGTTGGCCACACTGCACTGGGTGGTTCAGTCTTATGTTAGCTGTTTGTGTCCTGGAAGGAGGTATGTGTTTGGGGTAGGAGATCCTGGCCCTCCCCTAACTCTTCTCTGAGGCTGCTGTCTCCGTGAAAGCTGCAGTCCTCTTACTCATTCACTCCTTCAGTCCTATTCATTGGGAACGTTGTCTGTGTCAGGCACTATTACCATGATAAGTCCAAGCAGACATGGCCTTGCCCTTTTGGAGCCCATATTCTACTAGGAGAGAGGAATGAAGCAGATATTCCCAAGAACCAGGTCCTAGCTCTGTGATGGGAAGTGAAGGAAGTCATACAGAGCAGTGGGAGAAAGAGGAAACTCTGGGCTTAGTTTAAGGACCCCTGGTGGTGCAATGGTTAAGCACTTGGCAGCCAACTAAAAGGTCGCAGTTCTAACCCACTAGCTTCTCCAAGAGGAAAATACTTGATGGTCTGTTGCTGTAAGGATCTCAGCCTGGGAAGCCTGATAGGGCAGTTCTACTCTGTTATATAGGGGCACTATGAGTAGGCATCAGCTCCATGGCACACAACAAGGGGCTTAGTCCAGGGATGGCAAAGCTTATCAGAACAAATGGAGTCCTCAGGGGCCCAGGAAGCTCTTTTTGTCCTCCAGCTCCAGAAGTTATTGCTGGGGCCCCCTTTAGCCTAAGGGAGATTGAATGGATTCTCTTTCTTGCCACCAAATTAGCCCTAGAGAGAAGGTCAAACAAATAAGCAAACCTCTTATGAATACAAAAGAAAAAACATCTAATGGAGGAATTCCAGGCACCAGAAAATTTCAAGCACCAGAGGAGAGAACTGTTGAGGGGAAAGGTGTGTTAAATTGTGTTGTCAACATTAAGGCCGCTCCTGAATTAGGGGATATTTGTTAATGTTGGACACCAGAGAGCAGCCCCTTTGGTTGGAAGGAGCACTGCACTTGGTGCTGGTGAGGGTTCCTGCTTCTTCTTGCCCCAGGAGCACAGGATGGCATTAATTCCAGGCCTGGAGAGGAAGAAACAGGAAACTCTGCTCCCAGGAGCCCAAGCGCAGCCCCTGGCTTTCCTGGGAGATTCTCTGTGTTAAAATGCATTGGCTGTGAGTCAACATTTCCCTCACAGCAGGGGGCTCTGTGCTGGAGTTCCTTGGCCTCATTTCCTTCCTAGAACCCTGATGACTGGCAGGCAGTAGTGAATGACAAGCCCCCCTAAATAAGGGAGGGAGCTAGCAGAGTGGGGGGCCTACCCTGACTTGGCAACAAAGGCCATGCAAACACATCCCTCCACATCTTGGAAATGCATTTAGAAGATGCATCTCCTGGAGGGTGTGGGGAGCTACCTGCAGGGACAGCTGAGCCATCAGTGTCCAGAGAGAGGCCCACACTGGCAGGAGGGAGGGCCAAGCTGTCAAAGGTGTCTGAGTGGCATTGAAGTGTGGACTGCAAGCTTCCTATCCCTCAGGAAGCAGGCGGGTGGCCAGGATGCTACTTTACAGTCCCCTCTGGACTCTAAAGTTCTATGGTTCAACCCTGACCTTCAGCTGGGGATTTGAAGAGCTGGGTCCCACTTGCAAGTCTATGCTGATCTATGTCTGTACACTGGCAAAGTGTTTGCACTTTATAAGCCTCAGTGGCCTCATATAAAATTGGAGGGGTCAGGCTCATGAACCCTCTTCCACCTCTGCGTGGCATCTTGTTGAAGGTTCTGTATTCTTATGCATTTTTAACTAGCACTGACTATCTATGTCTTTATGATACCAAATATAAGGTTGTCAAAAAGTATTGTTGCTAGGATTTCAGTACATGTGTGCATATGTTCATTCTATGCAAGTGTTTAAACATGTCTCCACTATCAGTGGACGACTGCACACAAGTTCTTTCAGTTATTCACTTACCTTAGTCTTATTAACTTACCTTCCAAAAAGTGGTCCCATCAAAACAATGGCTTCCATGGGGATCTGATGGGCCGTTCAGTTCAAGGAAGAGAGGCCACCAGGGCCAGGTGGGGAGAATTTGTCACCCCTGGGGAACTGTTGTTGAGAAGCAAAGAATTCCACTCTGATGAGGTTCTGTGGTAATTTCTTAAGAATTTGTGAAAAGTGTGCTGTTTCAGGAATTTTTGTAAAATTTTGTGGATTTAAAAAAAACAAATCTTTACTTTGGAATAATTTTGGATTTACCGAAGAGTTGTGAATGCAGTGCAGAGTGTTCCTTTATACCCATTGGCCCTTTTTACCTAATGCTAAGATCTTAGATAACTATGCTACATTTATGAAAGCTGAGAAATTAGCACCTGTACAATACCAGTCCCTGGAGAAGGACATCATACTTGATAAAGTGGAGGGTCAGCAAAAAAGAGGAAGACCCTCAGTGAGGTGGTACAATGGTTGCAACAATGGCTCAAAACAAACAAATAAATAAAACAACATTGTGGGAATAGTACAAGGCTTCAGTGTAAAGAAAATGAAAATCCTCACCATTGGACTAATAAATAACATCATGATAAACGGAGAAAAGATTGAAGTTGTCAAAAACTTTATTCTGCTTGGATCTACAATCAACACTCATGGAATCAGCAGATAAGAAATCGGCACTTCAAACCCACCAGCGGCTCCTTGAGAGAAATATGAGCCTTTCTGCTCCCATAAAGATTTATAATCTCTGAAAGGGTCGGAATTGGCTGAATGGCAGTGGGGTTTGCTTTATTCATATGCAGGGAGCCACTGGTGGCACAAGCGGTTAAGCACTTAGGCTGCTAACCCAAAGATTGGCTATTCAAATCAATCTTGGAAGAAAGGCCTGGTAATCTTCTTCTGAAAGGTCACTGTCCTGAAGACCCTCAGAGTGCAGCTCTGCGCAGCTCAAAGAGTCTCCATGAGTCAGAACTGACTGGCTTTGACGACAACTGGCTTGATTCATCTGGGCCAACTGTGGAGCTATTGTTCAAAGCGGAAGGCTCTGGGTCACTTTGCTGCTGTCTTCAAGTCATAGTGACTTCTAACAGGCAATGTCTGGCAGTGTGGGAGCCCCAGCAGCCCTGGGTGAAATTATGATAACAAGAGAAAAAAGCTATTACTGCCACCATGCTTTCATTATGCAAATGATATTAAGATAGGCTGTGTGGATCGCCCCTGGCTATGCTATAATCTCCATGCAGTGATTATAATGTGTCAAACTTAGTCATTTTGATTATGACATGTTAATTACATGCCATCCTCATGTAGACATGAATATTACTCCCAGTCAGACAAAACACAAATTGGGGCCATTGTTAGTTGGTTAGTTGTGTGTGTATATGTGTGTTTTAACTTTGTTTTATTATTATTATTAAAGGCATTAAAAGATTGAAAAGATATGTAATATTGCAAACTAATTAAATACTGGCCAGATCTTCCGAGTGCCGCTGGGTGGAGAGAGAAGAAGAGGGAGCTCCCTTGGACTGTGTAGGTTGCATTTTTGTGTTCTGGGTGCCATTGGCAAAAACAGGATTTCCTGGGAGACAAGGAGCATGGGTTGTTGGGATGGGGTGGGGGGGCCAGATAGGGTGGGGTGTCAGGGAACATTTCAGAGCTCCAAGCCCAGAGTGGAGGAGCTCAGTGCTAGGGGAATGATGATGGGATGATTGAGCTGAGAGGACTCCAGCTGACTCTCAAGTCCATCCCTCCTCTCACAGATGAGAAGATTCAGGACCCAGAGCGATGAAGGGACTAGTCAGGAGCTACCTGCTCGCCTGAGAAAGCTATGGGAATGGCACTGAGCTACCATAGCTTGGAATCACCATTTCCTGGTGGCCTTGGAAGTGGGTGGCCAACCTTAATGGGAAATGCTATGTCTCCAAGTGACCACGAGATGGGGCTCAGCTTGACATCTGGACCCCACCAGTATGCTCAGTGGATTCCAACTCATAGCAACCTTATGTGTGCAGAGTTGAACTGTGTTTTTCATAGGGTTTTCAAGGTTGTGATGGTTCAGAAGGGAATCACCAGACTTTCCTTTCCAGGTGCTTCTGGGTGGGGTCAGATGGCAAAGCTTTTGGTTGATAGCCAAGCCTTTAACTGATTGAACCCCCCAGAAACTCCAGGGGACCAGTCAACCATATTTTTAGGTAGTGTACTCTCTGGTCTTCTAGACTCTTCTCTCATAACTCCTCTACTCTGTGAAAGTGTTTCTACCACATTGTCCTCAGAATTTACCTTGATTCTTCATTCATTTGGACTACACAAATATGGAATAATGTTAAGATCTAGTATTTATTTACATGTTTTTATGGGCATTTATTCACTGTGTTGCAGACATCATTCTAAAAAAACCCCACAAAAACAGTATATCAATCCATTCATTTAACTTCACAGCAGCCATATCAGGTATATTGTTTTACTATTCCCAGGTCAAAGTGAAGAAACTGAGGCACAGAGAGCTTAATCCAGGGTAGTCTGCCTCTGGAGCTCACACTTTTAACTCATCCCTCTGGACAATGGTTTTTCTTTAAATGATAGTTCTTTTTCAAGGTACAGGTCACATAACACCTTCTCAGGCAAGCCTGCCCTGCTAGAAGAAATTGCATAATTGTTTACAATTGCTTGCTATCCTTCCCTGGGAGGCTTGTACTTCCCTGTCCCATTGATAAGCCTTTAACTGATTAGGGAGATAAATAAACCAAACCCCATGGATGGAGTCCCTGGGTGGTGTAAACAGTTAAGTACTTAGCTACTAACTGGAAGGTTGGCAATTTGAATCCATCCAGAGGCACCTCCGAAGAAAGACCTGGCAATCTACTTTCAAGAAGTCACAACCATCGAAAACCGTAAGGAGCATGACAACACACCGGGTTGTCATGAGTCGGAATTCACTCAGCAGCCCCTGGTTTGGGTTTTGACTTCGTGACCAATGAAATGTGAATGGAATAACAAGTATATAATCAAGCCGAAGCTTGACAAGCCAGTTCTCTCTCTTCTCTCACCCATGATGACCAGCAATGTCCTGGGAAGAGACTGCTCCACCAGCCTGCCTCTAAAATAATAATGATGTGGAACAGAGTAGTTGATTCAGGAGAGCAAGTTAATAATAGATCTGATAGACACGCACCCTTGCTGTTGTAAGCCATGGATAGTTTACAGGCCATCTGTCACCCACATAACCTAGACTATTCTGATCGATACACCTGCCTGCCCATCCCCAAGGAATGTCTTCTATCCCTATCTTCCCTCGCCAGCACTTACTCTTAGAGCCCACTGGTGTGTCCTGACTGCCATTGCTAACACCTCTCTTTCTCTGGGCTATCAGTGCCCCAAGGGCAAGCACTGTGCTTTATAATTGTCTACTTTCTCCTTTCCACTGCCCCCCACCCCCCGACTTAGAACAGACTAAGTACATGGTAGATTCTCAATATATACTTCTTGAGTTTAAATCAATTTGTAATCAATGAAGACATTCTCGTGAGATTCCATGTGGCCAGATAGAGGCTCAGGCAACCTTGTTCCACCCCTTTTGCCCCCTTTAAGACCCAGCCTCCTCTCAAAGCTACTATATATGTGCTTTTCTCCCTTTGTCCAAGTGCTGGAGACCTAGTAAACAATGGGGGTTCTTGCCTCAGTGTGGGTCATCTTAAGGCTGGAACTTAAAGAGCAAAGAGTTCAACCAACAAGGCCACCCTTAAGTCCCTTCCATGACAACCTCATCTAAGGGACATCTAGCCTCAACATCTCTAGACCCTACCTGCCTCATCCCCAAAAGTCAGAGAGTTGTACCAGCACATCTCTCTAGGTTTCTCCCACATGGAAGATCTGTAAGTCCAGACTCTACAGAACAGGGTGCTGGAGGCTGATGTCTCTGTCATCTTCCTTGATGTCACTTGCCTAAGGAGGGTAAGACTCCTTGGGGATGGACTGGTAGTCAGAATAGGGTAGGTTGGCATCAAGTTTAGAATCCAAGGCAAGCATGAAGCTCATCTGAGACCACAATGGGCAATATCTGAGGAGGTACTCCTTAGTTTAAAGATGGTCTCAGGTGTGCACCCTTAGTCCCTAGATTACCCCTTCCCCTCCCAAGTTAATGCTTTCTCACCAATCCAGGGTCTTTTAGAGAAGGGCCCCTTTCTTTCTCACCTGTCAGCTGTTAGCATCCAAGGCTGAAGCTGGGACTTTCACCATGGAGTCACCAGGGGCTGTACAAACAGAAAGGGTCATCATTGGAATATAACTTCAACAAAGATAGTGCAATGCTCCGTTCCACTGAGGCGAAATGTGTCATTAAATATAGAAACAGATCGCATACCTCTCCACTGAGATCCTCTGGCACCAAGCATCTAGGTGAGGAGCAGAGTATCTGAGAGATTACAGAATATAAAGGAGGTAGAAGATAGACTTACCTGGACTTAGAAATAGCCCGATCACAGCTTGCTGGATTAATCTGGGGAAAAGGAGTAAAAGTGTTTTGCCAAGTCATCAAGTTTCATGCTTTCAAAGCAGTTGCTAATGTAAATATTAACATCCAAAATGAACAAATAGGTTTTTTGGGTAATTTAATGCCTAATTCACAGGTTCCATTAGTAGAGAACAGAGAGATTATTTCCCCCTTAAATTTAAGTTTTCCCTCTTCTCCTTTCTCCTATCTTACCTTGATAATACACATCAGTGGATGCATTTTGGGAGGGAATTTAGGTCCATGAGTGGTACAAACCATTTGTGTGTGGTGCTGTGGGTTAATGTGCTTCAAACCTGGTTAGATCTGCAAGGTCAGCATTTCAAGTTCGCCAGCTGCTCCTCGAAAACCCTCTACAGGGTCGCTATGGGTCTGAACCGACTCGACGGCACTTAACAACACAACTAACCTAAAGACTGGCTGTTCAAACCTTCCCCATGGTACCACAAAAGAAACAGCAGGTGATTGGTTTCCATAAAGATTAACACCTGCCCCCCACATTGCCTACAAGTCAATTTCAATTCATAGAGATCCTGTAGGACACAGGACTGCCTCATAGGGTTTCTGAGGCTGTACATCTTCATGGGAGCAGACTGCCTCATCTTTCTCCTGCAGAATAGTTGGTGGGTTCAAACCACGGACCTTCTGGTTAGCAGCCCGACACTTAACCCACGGTGCCACCAGGGCTCCTTTTCTTAGATTATAGACAAGGAAACTCTCTGGAGCAATTCTACTCTGTAACTCATGGGGTCATCAGGAGTTGGAAAAGACTCTGGGGCCATGGATTTAGTTTTGGGTTTGGGAGGGAGTCTGGGATTTTGGTCTCTCATGCCCTGAGGACAGAAATTTGAGTTAATCCCCGAGACAGAGCTCAGAAAGAATAGTGAGAGTGTTGCTCTCCCAATGGGTGCGGCCACTCTGGGGGCTACTGGCAGTCATGCTCAGGGGCCATGAACTTCATGGTACCAGGTGAGATCTGCCTTCTTCAATTGACTCTTTCTCAAGGGGAAATGTTCCCGGGAAATCTGCAGAGAGAGGAGGTGATCGTTGACCAGACCCCAAGACAAATCCCAACCACTAAGTCATCCTATTTGGTCTTTTATCCCACAGAACTCCCTAGGAAGCCTAAAGTTGTGCCCTATTGCTTAAAACTCTCTACTTGTCAGTCAGTTTAGCGTACTGTGATGGTTTGTGTGTTGCTGTGATGTTGGAAACTATGATACCGGTATTTTAAACAAGGTTACCCATGATGGACAGGTTTCAGCAGAGATTCCAGACTAAGACAGACTAGGAAGAAAGAGAGGTGGAATCCTTCTGAATGTTTAGTCACTGAAAACCTTAAGAATAGACGCAGAACGTTGTCTGATATAGTGTTGGAAGATGAAACCCTCAGCTTGGCATAGTGGCTGCAACAATGAACTCAAATATAACAACAATTGTGAGAAAGACATAGGATTTGCACAGTGTTTTGTTCTGTTGTGCATAGGGTCCTTATGAGTCTGAACTAACACCTAACAACAACACCTCAAAACTCTCAGTTGACAGCTCCCCATGGAAGTACAAGTAGCTTCAAAGTCATGTTCTGGAATGTTCACATTTCCATACATACCTGGAGATTCAAAAGCCTGCACTTGTCAAATCAATCAAGCTTAAGAGCTAGAGTGCTAGGAACAGTGGCAGGTCAGGAAAGCCTACCCTTATTTCTTAAGTCCTATCCCATTCTCTATAAGGGACCCAAAAGCCAAATTCATTGCCATTGAGTTGATTCCAATTTACGGTAATCCCATAATATGTTACAGAATAGAATTGATCCCCATAGCTTGTAGGATAAGCACTGGACTGCTAACCACAAGGTTGACAGTTCAAACCCACCAGCTGCTCCTTGGGAGAAAGATGAGGTTTTCTGCTTCAGTAAAGATTTACAGCCTGGAAGCCCTGTACAAGATCACCATTGTTGGAATTGACTTGCTGAAAGTGAGTTTGGTTTTTACTGTAACCTTTACAGAATCAGGTCACCAGTCCTTTCCTTTGAGATCCTTCTTAGTGGGTCCAAACCACCAACCTTTTCATTAGTTGTTGAGTGCAAACTGTTAATGTGTCCCAGGAACTTTTTTCTATAATCGTCTATAATCATTTTCTGGCATCCTATTTTATTTACTCCAATGGAAGCCCTGAGCCCTGTGTGTCCTACTGTCCCTGCACAGTGCTGGGTCTCTGGCAAAGTGAGTCTGGTGCCTTGTGTGCACAATTAAGAAAGCACTGAGCCTCAGGGGAGTGTGTTTAAACACCCTTGAGAGTGAGTTCCTCCTCACAAAATTTCCTCCTTAAATTTAGGTGCCTCCCTTGTTTTACCCTAATTCTGGCCCTGTCCCTTCAACACCCGGAACAGAGGTGAGAGAGATGTTAGCCTCTCTGCCCCTTCTCGCTGCTTATTCCACTGCTTAGAGATGCTCTGGTCCAGCCCCTGACTTTTGGGGAGGAGGCAGCTAAGACCCAGAGATGTGAAAGGATTGACTTAGTTTCCTACATGGGAAGGGAGGGATAGGCTGGGTCTGAGTTGTGGTTTCCTGCTGTCAGAAACCCACTAGCTTTCTTCTTAAAGTGGAACCACCATCCCTTGAGAACTGGAGTAAAGGCAGGAAGGCTCCACAGGGAATGTTGGCTGACTCTTGTCCTTCAAGATTCACTCCCCTTTGAGACGCTTCCAAAATGATTACTGCCACCATCTTGCTTCCCTTTTAATGTCTTGTCTCTAACTTGGTAACTTCTATCTTCTTTTAATTGCAGTTGAATCCAAGCTGGAATATTTCCATGACATTTTATTAAAGACATGGGGCTAACCAAAGGAAAGAAATGGAAATGAGGTCATGTAGCTAACAAGATTCAGTTCATTCATCTTCACTTTTCCAAAAACCCAAACCTGTTGGTATTGAATTGATTCTCATTCATGGTGACCTCATGAAGATCAGATTCAAACTGGGCTCCTTGGGGTTTTCAATGGATGATTTTTTTTGTGTGTGTAAGTAGATCATCTGATCTTTTTTCCACAGTTGTTCTGTGGACTTATACTTCTAATTTTTCACATAGCAGTGGAGCACTGTCTTCATTTTGAATCTTCTGTGGAGGTACTTCCCAGCCACCTCCAGGGTTCCAAAGCTATCTGTAACCTCTGTCACATGGGAGCTACTTTGAGCACACCTGGTGTTGTTGTTAAGTACTGTGGAGTTGGTTCCAACTCATAGCGATGTTGTATAGAGTTTCTGAGACTTTAAAAAATCTCCCGTGGAGCAGTTGGTGGGCTCAAACTGTGGACCTTGTGGTTTGCAGTCCAGTGCTTATCCTATGGAGCTACTGCACTCCCCTGAGCACACCTGTTGTTGTTGTTAAGTGCCGTCATGTCGATTCCGACCCATAGCGACCCTGTATAGGGGCAGCTGGTGAGCTTGAACCACCGACCTTGCAGTTCAAACGACATTTCAGTCTGACACATTAGCCCACAGCACCACACTAGGACTCCTAGATTCTTGCAATTTTAATCTGATAAGAGAGAGAAGCCCAGCAGTGGAACAGTGAATCAACATTTAGCATTGATTCCAACCTCCTTATAATATGCCTTTCTGAATTTCAGAGCCTGGAAAGCTACAAACTCCATTTCCAAGACTCCCCTGGAGGTAGTTGTGGTTGAGAATTCAATTCTGCCTATTAGTTGTACCTGTGTGGTATTGGGAAGCAGGAACTGAGCCCAAGGCCACTTTCCTGAGATCTTGACTCACGTGGCTGGGGAGCAAGGTGTGGAGACCTCGGGTTTTCTGTAGCAGAGTCTCAGGGTCCAAACAGGAACTTGTGGGTGAGGAGGGGAAGCTATGGCGAATGCAGCATTGGCAGTTTTACTCCTGATTTTACCTGTTGTTGTTGTTAAGTTCTGTCGAGTCGATTCTGACCCATAGAGATCCTGTATAGGGTTTCCAAGGAGCAGCTGGTGAGCCTGAACCACCACCCTTGTAGTTCAAATGGCTTTGCAGTCTGACGCATTAACCCACAGCACCACACCAGGACTCCTGCCTTGCCTTGTTGTGCCGTGGAGTTGGTTCCGACCCATAGCGACCCTGAACAGGGTTTCTGAGGTTGTAAATCTTTACGGGAGCAGAAAGCCTCATCTTTCTCCGGTGGAGCAGCTGGTAGTTTCGAACTGCTGACCTTGCGGTTCGCAGCCTGATTCGTAACCACTACGCTACCAGAGCTCCTGGTGTGGCACTGTACAATAAGTACAGGACTGCAAGGTCAGTTTAAACCACAAGGGTGGTGATTCAAACTCACCATCTCTTTTCAGAAACTCTATACTGGGTCTCTGTGAGTCAGAACCAAGTTGATGTTCTCTGTGAGTCAGAACCAAGTTGATGTTCTCTGTGAGTCAGAACCAAGTTGATGTACCACAACAAATCTAACAGTGTGGGTTCATCAATAGATCTCAATGTTTAAAGACATTCCTTTAACTATTGCAAATTGCATAGTTTCATAACTTTGATGAGTGGAAGAAAAAAAATTCCAGATCTGAACTATTATTTTAAATACATTTTTGGGCCCAGGGTGGGTGTTGATTTTGACCCTTTTGTGGCTTGTGTCCTAGGGCCCTTTTCTACATGTTCATCTTTTCAATTCTGTCCTTTCTTCTTTGCTTCCTGGGGAAGCAAAGAACAAGCTGTCAGCCCATTAAGATAACTTTGGAACCATTTAAGATGGGCTATTTCAAAAGGTACCAAATTCCCTGATCTTATAAATGAACCATTTAACTAGATCATCCTGTAAAGAGAAAATGCGTTAAAAATACCAGTTAATTACTTTTTTTAATTCCCAAAGCACAAATAAGTCCTAGTTAACTGTCTTTGCACATTTATATATTTAGACATTGGAGTGTGAGTCTATGGCAATCTTAGTGAGTCAGAAATGATACTGGTTTCCTCAGCAATGTGGGGACTCTCCCATCTGAATATAGTGCCTCATACAATGCATGTTGTGGTAAGACGCTGGGAAGAAAATCTTTGTGCCAAGGCTTTGTTATTAATTCTTTTATGGAGGATACACATTGGTTGACCTAAGCAACACAGTTTATCTTGATTGTTGTTGTTAACAGCTGTCGAGTAGATTTGACTCATAATGACCCCATGTGACAGAGGAGAACTGCCCCATACAGTTTTATTGGCTATCAGCTTTAAAGAAGCAAATTTCCAGGTCTTTCTCCCATGGAACCATTGGGTGGGTTTGAACCATCAACATTTCAAGTAGCAGCTGAGCACTTATCTGTTGCACTACCAGGGCTCCTGTACCTCGATTAGAAGTCTCAACACTAAGAAATGTTAACTAAGCCTCAATTCTGCTATGAAGTGCCAGAGAAGTGAAATCCAAAAGCAGGTTCAATTTGTTCTTTGGGGAAAATTAGCCTTAAAGACTTGAATGCAATCATACAATCTTCGAGCTCAACAATTAGACTCATTTCCCCCTTATCTTTGTACTTTAGCACAGACAGTATGACAAAGGGCCAGCATTAGAAGACCTCTAGAGATCCATTAGTATCGCATCCTTGTTCTGAGCTAGCCCAGAACTTGTTTTACTCTTTGAGTGACATTTCACGTTTTTAGAACCTAGTGGCCCCCAGTTCTTGGGAGCAAATATGTACTGACATACTTGTTTATTACAGGAACAGGTCTTCCCCTCCAAGACCTAAAACTAGAGTTCAAACCCTGACTACTCAGATGACTGAGAATTCTTTCTTTCTTTTTTTTTCTCATCAATTTTTACCCCTTTGCAAATCAATCTAACTATGTTTAATCTATATTTAGTTCACTTCAGCAAACATTTACTGAGAGCTGGTGACACAGTGGGTTAAGCACGGGGCTTGCTAACCAAAACTGGTGATTCGAATCCACCAGCCACCCCCAGGGCTAAAGATGAGATAGTCTTGTCCCATAAAGGTTGAGTCTTAGAAATCCTATGGAGCAGTTCTCCTCTGTCCTATGGGGAGGAATGGACTGGGGTTTTTAGTTTGCTGTGTACTGGACATATTGCTAGAGTCCAGGCACTCGGAAGCAAACGGGACACACTTCCTGTCCTCTAGGAGCTCATGTGGTAGATAGGGGCATGAAGCCAGCAAGGGATGGGGGAATGTAACCAGCTATAAGTGAGGCTTCCTACTTCACACTTCCCCTCTGCCTCATCGCCCTCTTCCTCTTAAGCAAACTCTGCATAAGGCTTCTCTGCTCCCACTTTCCCTCCTCCCATTTTCACTTGAATGCATCCCATTTATGTTTTATTCCTTCTTTTTTACTGTTGTCGTTGTTAGGTGCTGTTTAGTTGGTTTCGATCCATAACAACCCTATGTACAACAGAACGAAACATTGCTTGAGCCAATCCATCTCATTGGGGGTCTTCCTTTTTTCTGCTGACCCTCCACTTTACCAAGCATGATGTCATTCTCCAGAGACTAGTCCCTCCTGATAACATGACCAAAGTATGAGAGACCAAGTCTAGCCATCATGGCTTCTAAAAAGCTTTCTGGTTGCCCGCATTCTTAGCATAGAAGCCAAAGATGCTCAGATCACGTTACTCCCTAGCTCCACACCCCTACCCTCATCCCATGATCCCCATCCTAAAGCCGGAGTCTTACAGAAGCCTCTAAATCACCATTAACTTCCTGCCTTCATCTCCCACCACTTGTCCACCTCTTTCAACCTCTCCAGCCCCTCTGCCTTTTGCTCTTCCTTGGACAGTTAACCATTCTCTGGTCTTGGAACCTTGTGTTTCCAGTTCCCTTACATTTCTTCTAGCAATCCACATGACTCCCTGCCTTCTGCCCTTTAAGTAATTGCTCAATGGTTTTCACGCACCACACTAGTAACATTCCACTTCTACTATCAGAGTATGACCAGCTGTTCTGTGAGAAAACAATGAGGCTGTCTGCCCTTGTAAAGATTTGCAGTCTTTGGAATTCTATTTAGGGTCACTAAGAGTCCGAAGGGCTCCTGGTGTGGCACTGTGAGTTAATGCGCTAGACTGAAAAGTCAGTTTGAACTGAAGGTTGATAGTTTAAGCTCACCAATTGATCCTCAGAAACTCTATACAGGGTCACTATGGGTTGTAACTGACTCAATGGCATTTAACAACAACATGAGTCAGAAATGACTTGATGGCAGTGGTTTTCCATTTGTTTGTTTTTTTCTATGGTGCCCTCTGGGTTGCCCCCTACTCTCCTACTCCCCTCCCCATGCTCCGCTGCTCCTAAGGGACTGGAACCTCAGGGACAGGGGCTGAGAGAGGGGAGACAGATGGAGTTGTGAGGATGTGAGTCAGAGTTAGAGTTACAGAAAACAGAATGGTGCTGATACGAGTACAGAGGATGTTTCTCTCCTTTCTCCGCTCCACTGCCTCCAGTTCCCCAAAACCAAAGTAGCAGCTGGTACCAGGGACTCAGTCAGATTTCAGGGCAGGTAGTATGAATGGAAGAGTCTCTGGGCAGCGCATGAGGCTGCTGCTAACTAAAAGGTTAGAGGTTTGAGTCAAACCAGAGGTACCTTGGAAGAAAGACCTGGCAATCTACTTCGGAAAAATCAACACTGAAACCCTTCTGGAGCACAGTTCTATTCTGACAGACACGGAGTCCACTGGATGGCAACTGGTTAGGCAGTATGAACTGAAGATAGAGGAAGAAGGTGAAGAGCAAGTGATATTTCTGATCTGTTTTCTTTGATGAGGGGCTCTCTAAGCTCTATTGGAGGTGTTTGAATATCTGTAGATAAGAAACACTGCCTACTCCACCCCAAAATCAGCCCTCTTTCACCCCTGTCCTTTCACAGATGGGGGAAGATGGATCTGAGTGAGCTCTTTCCTATCCGCCTGCCTTCTCCTGGCCTGACCCATTTTCTCCAACTACTATGTGACTCTAATAATCCCTGCTCTGCTCTGCAGTTTGCCTAGAGGCTACTAGAGTTCATTAGATTAAAAAAAAAAAAAATCTATAAACTATTTTGAGTACCTTGGAGGTAAGTGCTCTATAAGTACAATGTAGTAATAATAATGCTACAATAATTACCTTGATTAATTTATGCATAAGACAGGAAGAAAAGATTCTTAATTAAGGAAGATTTCAACAGAGTGAACACCAGGCCCCATATATTGAAAAGTAACATCACCAGCAGGGATTCTAACCCTGGGCCAGTTGACAAGGATAACGAGACACCACCCTCATTTCAAGTGCCCGCTAAGGGTTTTGTATTATGGGTGGATGGTTATGCTCTATGGATGGCTAACAGAATAGAGAGTTAGAAGATGGAAGAGAAGAGTTTGGCATTGTAACCTCACAAAACATACATTAAGGTAACCTGAGGATACTGCAAGTAATTAAAAAAGTGACAGTAAGCTAAACGGTGACATTAATAAAGTGAAATAGCTTTTGGTTGTCTTTTTAATAATGACAAAAAAGTCAAAGCTAGTATTTATGGATTCACCTGTAGGTAGGCCTAGCTCTTGGCTAAAAGCAAAATTGTGTGACCTTCCCCTTTCTCTACCATTTAGGTTCTTAAGAGCTACAAGGGACAAGATGTATGCTTTGATGTTGTAGGTACCCTACAAGGAGACATTGGAACGTGGAATGCCACAAGATGTGTCCTCATCGGCCACAAAATTCTCCCTACACATAGTTCTTCTAAGATTTAGATGTGCAGCCTCCTTCATAACGAAGTGGGGAAGTAGTTCAGTATCCCTCAGACAGCAGCCATAACTTCTATGACCCATCTTCTCTCATTCAGTCTTCTCTGAGGGCTGATTGGGTCTGTTTGCAGAATTCAGTACAGAGTTTCTCTTCATGGCAGATTATAATTCAGCCTATTTAGGGTGCCCTGGTGCCTGGGGCCTTTGTGTGCTGCAGGTTTCTGATATCTTATTCTGTTGGTGTCTTTTTTTTTGTGGGATTTCTTTCTTGAAGTTAAAGCCTCTTCTTTAGCTTGTTCTGATGGGAGTGTGTTGGGGAGAAAGATGCTGCAGTCTGATTTTGCAGAGATTTACAGCCTTGGAAACCCTGTTCTAGCCTAGAGAGATGCTATGACTTGGAATTGACTCCTTGGTTTAATTTGGTTTAGTTTGGGTACAGTTTCTAGCCCCATCCTCTGGGGATAGTTAGACAACCACTGGAAGACTTAAGAAGTGATATGTCCATTGTTGATCTCTGAGACAGGCTGGCAGGAAGGAAAATTTTGAAGCATGGAGTATATTGTTGTTCAGTGCCTTCGAATTGCTTCCAACTCACTGTGACCCTATCTATGCACAATAGAATGAAACACTGTCTGGCACCAGCCTCACAATTGTTAAGCTTGAGCTCATTGCTGCTGCCACCTTGCCAATCCATCTCATTGGGGGTTTGCCTCTTTTTTGCTGACCCTCCACCTTATCAAGCTTAACATCCTTCTCTAGGGCTTGGTCTCTCCGATTAATATGCCCAAAGTATGAGTGACAAATTCTTACCACCCTGGCCTCTAAAGAACATTCTGGTTGTACTTCTTCCAACACAGATTTCTTTGTTCTTCTGGTAGTCCATGATACTTTCAATAGTCTTCTCCAACACCATAACTCAAATGCATCAGTCATTGTCCAACTTGACATGAATATGAGGCTATGGAAAATACCATAGCGTGGGTCAGGCCCACCTTAGTTCTCAAACTGATATCTTGGCTCTTGAACACTTTAAAAAGGTCATGTGCAACAGATTTTTCTAATGTAATATGTTGCTAGATTTCTTGACTGCTGATTCCATGATAGTGCTGATAGTGGATCCACACAACATGAAGTCTTTGACAACTTCAATCTTTTCTCCATTTATCATGATGGTATATATTGGTCCAGTGGTGAGGATTTTTATTTAC
>NW_006408533.1:33128309-33129935 GCF_000296735.1 Chrysochloris asiatica | reverse complement strand
CCCTTTCACTCCTTGAATCCAGGGTCCCCAGCCGCTCCGTCTCTCCACATCATCATCTCTGCCTCCATCTCTAGTGTCACTGCTTCTCTGGATAGGGTCCCGCACTCCACTCTTGTCCCTTGATGGTCCCAGGAACCTCCTCTCCTAGACTGCAAAATCAACCACTCCCCTCTTTTTGTTACAAAACATCTACCTTTACATTTCCAACACTCACAGTCAGTCCTGAAAGCAATTATTCACTATTAAACCACAAGAGTCTTATCCCCATCTCCTTTCATCAGCCCCGTTCAGACAGGTTGGAAACCACTCAGTGGAGATTCTATCTTCCCCTGCACCCTCTGGAACTAGGCTCCCTCATGAAAGTTTGTAAGCTAGTCACTTCTTGCCTTTGTAGCACCCCCCATTTTGGGTAGCCAATGTCTTAAGTTGCCCATTCCTGTCAACCCTGTGTACCGAGGGGGTGGGAATGATCCTCATTGTAAAGATTCGTTCCCTCTTTTGAGCTACTACATGCATAAGTTAAGGTCAAGTTCATCAACTGTAGTGGATTACTCTTTTTCCCCTCTTCTTTCTTCTTCTGGTAGAGTTCTGATCAGCCATTGAAGCCAGGTGAAGTGTGTACTATCTGCAAGTATGGGTGTTTTTGTGCATCTCCCCTCACTTCCTATCAGTCCAGCAAGGAAATTTGTATCACCTGCATATCGCAAGTTGTTAATGAGTCTTCCTCCAATCCTGATGCCATGTTCTTCATATAATTTAGCTTCTCGGATTATTTGCTTAGCATACTGGTGTGGTGCTGCAGGATAAGCACTGGATTGCAAGGTTGGTTTGAATTGCAAGGTCGGTGGTTCAAACTCACTAGCTTCTCCTTGGAAACCCTATACAGGGTCGTTATGAATTAGCACAAATTGAATAAATATGGTGAAAGAATACAACCCTGACACACACCTTTCCTGATATTAAACCATTCCGCGTCTCCTAATTCTGTTCAAACCATTGCCTCTTGGTCTATATACACGTTTTTCATGAGTATAATCGAGTGTTCAGGAATGCCCATTCTTCACAATGTTATCCATAGCCTGTTAGGATCCACACAGTCAAAAGCCTTTGCATAATTAATAAAGCACAAGTAAATATTTTTATGGTATTCTCTACTTTCAGTTAAGATCCATCTGATGTCAGTAGTGATAACCCTAATTCCATGTTCTCTTCTGAATCTGTCTTGAGTTTCTAGCAGTATTGAAGAACTCCATTGGCAAAATACTGAATGATGCAGAAAGCATCACAAGGAGATGGATAGGAGTGGAGGCCTCTGGGACCATCAATGGAGAAGAGCCGAGAGCGGGACCCTACCCAGAGAAACAGAGATGCCTGAGATGTAGGCGGAGATGATGACGCGGAGTGATGAAGCAACTGGGAACTTTGGACCCCGAGAGGGAAAGGGACTGTGGGGCCGAAAACTGGGGGGAGGAGGGGGGAGTGTAGGGGGTGGGTTTCTGGAATATACCCTTTGGGTGGTTGATGATGCATGAAGGGGATTGGAACCATGGCAATGAGATGATATACGATGGAATGAATGTAAAACTAAAGTTCCCCCATGTAAACTATCATGTAATTCACAATAAA
>NW_006408533.1:33117485-33127094 GCF_000296735.1 Chrysochloris asiatica | reverse complement strand
GAACCGACTCTACGGTACTTAACAACAACAACAACAAGTGGAATCCCAGTGTGATGCTGTAGAATCAGCACTGGGCTGCTAATCACAAGGGCAGTGGTTCAAACCACCAGCTGCTCCTTAGAAACCCAATACGGGGTCGCTATGAGTCGAAGCTGACTCCACCACACTTAACAACAACAACAAAGCAACAACTTACGAGTGCTGTGTGGCCGTGTAGGATAAACACTGGACTGTTAATCATAAGGTGAGCAGTTCACACTCATCAGCTGTCCTTGGGAACCCTATACGGGGCTGCTATGAGTGAGAATGGACTTCGTGGCAGTGGGTTTTAACAACATATTGTTTGCAGTTGTTACAAGTCTTGTACCTTAACCCACACCCTTAGTTTTAGGCAGATTCACATGTGTGGTTGTAATTCTTGGTCACACGGCAGGGATGGTGTTGTTGTTGTTGTTAAGTGCTGTCAAGTCGTTTCCGACCCATAGCGACCCTGTATAGGGTTTTCAAGGAGCAGCTGGTGAGCTTGAACCGCCGACCATGCAGTTCAAATGGTTTTGCAGTTTGACGCATTAACCCACAGCACCACACCAGTACTCCATGAATTCACATGTGGATGTATAAGGCACAGGCACTGTTGGTGGAATTTATACTTGGAGTGACAAGGAGCATGGAGTGACACCTGGGTTTTCATCCCACTCGGACACTGACCTTGTGACTGACCCTTCTCTGGGTCTGTTTCACTATCTGCTGAATGAGAGGGCAGCATGGATTAATTTCTAGGCTTTAGATCTCATTCAGGCACCACAGGACTCTATGCATATTCATGCTCACAAAATGACCCTTAGCCACATGGGAAGTATGGCCCTGTCTGAGGCGATTTGCATGGAACAGAAATCAAAGCCTTAAGCCACAGAGAGGAAACAGTAGCAATAGGATTTCCGGTTTTGTCTTTATGAGAAGGCTCAGGAACAGTGTCAGGAGTGGGAAATGGAGGTCCACCAAGTACCCTGGAACACACCCCGCAGATGGGGTCCGTCGTGTGTGGGTCATCACTGCCCAGGTATCTGCAGCAGACACGCAGATTCCGAACCTCAGGCTCCAGGTAGAAACTTAGGGGGTCTGAGAGCTCACTTTTGACTGGCTGTATAGTTTTAGTGCCCAAAACCAATTTTAAATAAAATAAAGGAATCACCCTAAATATTCTGTATGGGGTTTTCGTGGTTTTTAGAGGGACATTTCTAGACAAGTTTCACACAGGTTTAGCCGAAAGGGAAATTAAACTGTAGATTTAAATGGAGATTACGCACAAAGGAATCCATTAGTTTCAATATTTCTCAGCAGGAGGGCTCAGAGTTATTTAAATAAGTTTAGATATTAAACCTAAAGTAGCCATTAAAGCAATGTGGATTTGTTTGCCTGTTTTTTTTTTTTTTTTTTCAGCTCACTGAAAAAAATCCATTGCTTAACCAATGGAGGATATTTTCATGCATTAAAAAAAAAAAAAAAAATCGAGGGGCTTTTTAATGAAGCACTTCCTTTGAATTGTTAACTACCATATTATAGTGTATTTATTATAGCCAAATGTCATTGTTTTGGACAGATTAAACTCCAAGTGTTATCCCTTTTCCCGTCCCTGCCCTGGACAGACCAGCGCTAATATAAACACAGGCATTAAACAGTATTGGTGATGGAAGAGTCTTTGATTGTCATTGAGATTATTTTAAAAGTTATTTAGGTCCCCCTGTTACAGCTCTGCAAACCACTGAGAAAATGTTGCGCCGGGTTTCTCTCTGCAACATTTCTTTGGGGATTCATAAATATTGATTGTACCGTAAAAAATTGATGGAATCTTGAAACAGACTGCAGTTGAGTCAGCTGGGGAATTTACTCAATTTTTCTCAATCGCTGCAGTCTATAAAAAGAGGAGATTTTGCAAATTGTTTCTCACCTTGTCTTTTTAGTATTTAATAGCTCTCAATTCTATAGCTTTCTGAACCATGCGCTGGGCATGTTTTCCATCAAAACAGAATCAGGCCTATTCAATGGGAATTAAAAGGTGAGTCCTGGTTATGAAAGGGTTAAAATTGGCCTCTTTCTGCCGCTGTCTCTCTGTTTGGAGTGTCCTGATAGTTTTGAACATATTAATCCTGTAGCTATGCCATACATGCTCAAGGTGACCCTTTCTCCTTTCTTCCCAGGGCCATGAAAGGTCAAAGAAATTCATGCCCATGGCTCTTTGTGGTCCCACCTATACCAAATTCAGGTGGCCCCCTACTTGCTCTTGTTTATACAACAAAGTCCACCAGCCTGACTTTTGAAGGCCATTGTCACCATGTGGCTCCAACTACGCCTTGGACCTTATGCTCACAACTCCCCTCTGGAATCCTAGTTTCTTTGGTCTCTTTACTCTTCAAATCCACATCATGTATTTCTTCTCTAACACTGGCTTATATGTTTTTTCTTCATATGTACAATGGCCTCCTTACTGCCTTGTATAGCAAGCAGAGTAATGCCTTCCCCAATATGTCTACCTTCAAGTTCCAGGAACTTGTGGACATATTTGGTTATTCAGCATAGCTGAATTTCTTGATTTGGGTGTACTCAAATGTAATTACAGGAGTCCTGGTGTGGTGCTGTGGGTTAATACGCTGGACTGCAAAGTAGCTTTGAAATGTAAGGTCGGCAGTTCAAGCTCACCAGCTGCTCTTCGGAAACCCAATACAGGGTCGTTGTGGGTCGGAACTGACTTAACAGCACTAAACAACAGCAACAAATGTAATTACAAAGGTCATTAGTGGAAGAAAAGAACCCTGGTGGCACTGTCAGGTAAATGCTGGACTGCTAACCACAAAGTTGACAGTTCAAACCCACCAGCTGCTTTGGGGGAGAAATCTGCTCCCATAAAGATATATAGCCATGGAATTGGAATTGACTCCAGGGTAGTGGGTTTTTTGTTGTTTTTTAGTGGAAGAGGAGCATAGAAGGCAGAGTCAGAAGGCAGTGTGGGAATGATTTGAGCAACATTGTTATCTTTGGAGAAGAGGGTCATGAACCAAAGAAAGGAGGCGGTCTCTAGAAGCTGGGAAAGGCAAGGAAATGGATCTTCCTTAGTTTAGAGTCTCAGAACCAATGCAGCAGACTCATTCCTTTCCCTTCGCCCAGTGAAATCTACGTTAGGTTCTATTCGAAGATAATAACATTCAGTTGTTATAAGCCAATAAATTTGGTGATTTATCCCAGTATCAGTAGAAAACTAGTATGCCTTCTTTTTAAATCTTCTGTATTTTTACTTTTGCTTTCTCTGGAAAGCCTCCTGACTAACCAATGCCCCCGTCAGCTTTCCCTGCTCTGCACTCCTTTATATTTTTGTTACTACCTGGCTCCTAGACCGCGTTACAATATTCCTCAAATTGATGGTTCCTCCATCATTATTTCATAGTTTTCCTAATAAATCCTCCAAACCCCAAACCACTGTTGTTGAGTTGATTCGAACTCATAGTGACCCTATAGGACACAGTAGTATTACCCCCTAGGGTTTCCAAGGTCGTCAGTCTTCATGGAAGCAGACTGTTTCCTTATCTTTCTCCAGTGGAGAGACTGGTAGGCTCAAACTGCCAACCTTTTGGTTAGCAGCCTAACACTTAACCCAGTGCGTCATCTAACAGACCGTGATAATATTGAATTTTACCTAACCCCCGTGATACTGGAAGACAGTGGCAGTTAAAGAACCCCCCCCACCCTTTATGTCTAGGAAAACTACTTATTGAAAATAACTCCCCTTCCCATGTGACTTTGATAAGACTCATGGATGTTGACTTATGACTCAGCCAAATGCAAAGCATCTGAATTTCCATTCCTTGCTTCATAGTGAGCAATTGAATGGGAATTTGGGGGTTCTGCTATGGCCTTGTCATTTGTCAACAAGGGGGCATCCATGAGTCATCAAAGTCACAAGGAGAGGGTAGTTATTTGCAGTAAGTAGTTTTCCTAAACACAATGGTGGGAAGATTTCTTTAACCATCACAGTGGGGATTGATCAATCAGAAACAAAATGCTTATTTGCCAAACTTTGCTTAAGTTACTTTCCTTCCCAAAAAGTCAATGGCTCTCTCAGCAGGAAATGAAGGTTGAGGAGGGGTTAAGCTGAAACCATTAGGTTCAATATTAGGATTTCTCTGTTGGGGGTCAAGGATATGGCCTTGAGTTTGTTGAGCCTTGAATTAATCATCCATGCAGCCAAGTGGAATCTCCTTTTTTTCTTGACCACTTAATTCTTTCTCTTTTGCATTGAGGTCCTGTGATTTGTTCAAGATTGTAAATGGTGGTCCATTTTATAAATCACATGTTGTACCTGAGTGGCCTGGAAATGATCACATACCTTTGGACTCCCCTTGGAAGGAGAGTGTCTGTGGCCACAGATGTCCTCACTGATGGGAGCCATTCCTACATCCCAATCTCCACCCGAGTCTATAAGGCACAAATTATTAAAAGAGTCACTGTATGGATGATATTGTTTTGGGTTGGGAGTATTCATTCTATGAATATCTTCATCCAAGTAAAAAAATTTTAATGATAATACAAAAATGGTTGAAACCATACATTGACAGAGAACTTCCAGAGGTTCAAACCAGATTCAGAAGAGGATGTGGATTGAGGGATATCATTGATCATGTCAGATGGATTTTGGCTGAAAGCAAGAAATACCAAAAAGATGTTTACCTGTGCTTTATATTGACTACACAAATGTTTTCAATTGTGTGTATCAGGACAAGCTATGGACCACATTGTGCAGAATGAGTATTCTAGAACATTTAATTGTGTTAATGGAGAATCTGTACATAGACCAAGAGGCAGTTGTTTCAACAGAACAAGAGAACACCAAATGGTTTAAAATTAGGACAGGTGTGAGCCAGAGTTGTAGTCTTTCACCATATGCATTCAATCTGTGTGCTGAGCAAATAATCCAAGAAACTGGATTATATGAAGAAGAACTTGACATCAGGATTTGAAGAAGACTCATTAACAACCTGTGATATGCAGATGATACAACCTTGCTAGCTGAAATCGAAGAGGACTTAAAATACTGATGAAGATCAAAGACCACAGTCTTCAGTATGGGTTGCATCTCAATGTAAAGAAAACAAAAATCCTTACCACTGGACCAGTCAACAACATCCATATAAATGGAAACAAGATTGAAGTTGTCAAAAACTTCAGTATGCTAGGATCATTTTGAGGATTAAGGTATGCCTGATCAAAGCCATGGTATTTTCAATAACCTCATATGCATATGACAGTTGGACAGTGACCATAGATGAATTGATGCATTTGAGTTATGGTGTTGGAGGAGTATATTAAATGTGCCTTGGACTGCCAAAAGAACAAACCAATCTGTGTTGGAAGAAGTACAGTCAGAATGCGCCTTAGAAGCCAGGATAGCCAGACTTGGTCTCTTATACTTCGGATAGATTATCAGGAGGGACCAGTCCCTGGTGAAGGATATCATGGCTGGTAAAGTGGAGGGTCAAAGAAAAAGAAGACCCCCAAAGAGATAGTTTGGCACAGTGGCAGCATCAATGGGCTCAAATGTAGCATTGATTGTGAGGTTGGTGCATGACTGGGTAGTGTTTTGTTCTGTTGTGTTGTGTGCTGACTCAATGGCACTTAACAACAACAACAATGAATATTCAAGAACTGAATGTTAAATGTTTGGGTATATGGAGAGGTCCAATTTTTTTTTAAAGAGAATTGGTAACTTTGACTAGATTTTTAAATGTCTGCACAACCCAAAAGCTAATCTCAACAGCCAGGTCCTTGCTGAGATTGACATGTAGAAGATAAACAAAGCAACCCCCGCCCCCATACACACACACACTCACACACAAAAACAAGCAAACACAACAACAAAAATAGCAGTTCTTGAACAGGGCATTTATTTATAAAGATAATTGAGAAGAATGATTTCATTCTTTCATTTCTTCATTCTTTACTTTCTGTTAGTAAGCCTCTAGAGAGTGAGCTAGCTGGAATGACCTTGGGCCCCAAGTCCGTTGGCCTTGTATGATTATTGTGATTATTAGGTCTCTTCACTCAAGCTGTCACTCACAGGCAAAGCCCTGCTCTGGGGTAGGAAATCATAACCTGGTGAAGGAGTTGGGAACTACATGGAAGGTTTGAGTGACCACCGAATAAGGGAGCTTGTGCCCAATGTTAAGTGGCTCCAAGGTGTTGAGGAGGGAGGGAAAGTGTGTGTGTGGATGGTCCCGTGGAATGGTAGGACTTGTAGAAGAAGCAATGGGTAGATAGAAGGATTGAGTGTTTGGGAAGGGTGTCTCAGACAGGGAGGACAGAATGAGCTGAGGAGCCGAATGAAAGCTCTGATGTATAGGAGGGTCCATGAGGTGTCCAGTCTGGAGAAGAAAGCTAAGTTTCAGATCCCAAGCTTTCCCTGAACTATGGCTCTGCTCCCAGCTCTGACCCTGACTCTACTGTCCCATTAAAGCACAATATCTGTTATCCCTAAGGCGTTCCAAGACTAAATCTCTCAACCTGAGCTCCAAGACATCAGCCAGGATGAAGGACTTGGATGAGAACATGGCCCCATGGTCACCTGTGTTGCAGGCTCAGCAGGTTCCTAAAGGATATCATCATAAGAATTAGGTAGCCAAGGCCCTACAGCAGAGCAGCAGGGAGCGCTAGTTAGAGGGCGTCTTAGTTTACTAGAGCTGCTGTAACAGAAATACCACATGTGGGGTTTTTAAAGAACAGAAATGTATTTTCTCATAGTTCTGGAGTCTTATAGTCCAAATCTGGACTCTTGGCCATGAGATTCCTTCTTTGTAGGTAGTCCTGGATCTTCCTTGGGTCCTTGTCCTATATACAATCCTCACATATTGTTGTTACTAAGTGCCGTCGAGTCAGTTCTGACTCATAGTGACACTGTGTGGGGTTTCTGAGGAGTGACTGGTGAGCTTGAACTGCCAACCTTATGGTTCAAATCGACCATGCTGTCCAGAGCATTAACCTGCAGTAGCACACCAAAACTCTTCACATGGCAACTGTCTAATGTGCTTTTTTTTTAGAACTCAGAAGTGATTAGATTTAGAACCCAGTTCTTGTGTGGTGCTGTGGGTTAATGCGCCAGACTCCAAAGCTGTTTGAACTGCAAGATCGGCAGTTCAAGCACACCAGCTGCTCTTCAGAAACCCTATACAGAGTTGCTATGGGTCGGAACCAACTTGATGGCACTTCACAACAACAACACTGGTCCCATTGACTGTAAAGGTTGTGTCATATCTCTAAATGTCTTTCTTCAGAGTCTGAGTACTTTCAACTCAGCAGATCTCCTGGCCTTCAAATGGGTGGCTTCTGTACATGGTCTGACACCTTGGTAGGAATGCTGGTCTGCTTCAAGCTAATGTATCCCAACAGGAAGCAGAAAGCTCATCTTTACTTTTTCAAGGATATTTTCATTTTAGAATTTTATGTCGGCAGTTGTTTTCTTTTAGAATGTTGAATATTTGATTCCCTGTCTTCTGGGTTCCGTTATTATCTGTCAAGAAGTTGGCCACATATCTTTTTGTTCTTCTTTGAAGGTAACATTTCTTTTTTCTCCTGCTGCTTTGAAGACTTCTACTCTGGCATTCCAGTTACAGTGAAGTTAATTTTGTCAGCATGTCCCAAATGGTCCCTAGGCTTTCTCTGTATGTGATAGTTAACTTAACTTGTCAACTTGGCACTCTGAGAGCTTGCAGTTGTTTCAGCAAGCACTACATGTTACCGTGAAGGGATTTACAACCTATTAACATCTCAATTAGTTTAAGTCAAGCCTACTTTCATAATAGGGAGCTCTGGTAGCGTAGTGGTTAAGAATCGGGCTGCGAACGTCAGGGTCAGCAGTTTGAAACTACCAGCTGTTCCGCAGGAGAAAGATGAGGCTTTCTGCTCCTGTAAAGATTTACAGCCTCGGAAACCCTGTTACAGGGTCGCTGTGAGTTGGAACCGACTCCACGGCACATTACAACAACAACTTTCATGATGTGTGCGGGCCTTATCCAATCAGTTGAAGGCCTTAAGCATCTAAACTGAGGTTTCCATCTCATTGTCTGTTCATATTCTCTGACTTATAATGAAGTCCTTAGACCCTTAGCTAGTCAGGCCCTACTGACCGCTCATCTAGAGCACTGCTAAGCCTTTGCAAAACTCTTTTTCTCTTCTAGGAGTCCCTGGGTAGTACAAATGATACAGGATGTCTACTAACTGAAAGGTTGTCAGTTCAGATCTACCCAGAGGAACCTTGGAAGAAAGGTTGAAGGGTTTATTATACAACGCATGGGGTCATTGGGAGTTAGAATTGACTCACTGCAACTGTTTTGATTGATAGCATAGAAATTGTTTAGAAAAAACCATTTGACAAAATATTATTGCCCAGTTTAGGGGTGTTGTTGTTGTTAGGTGCCATCGAGTCGGTACCGACTTATAACAACCGTATCTATGCACAACAAAAGGAAACATTGCCCAGTCTGGGCCAACCTCACAGTCATTGCTATGTTTGAGTCCATTGTGCCAATGTGCCAATCCATCTCACTGGGGGTCTTCTTCTTTTTCTCTGACCCTCCATTTTACCAAACATGATATCCTTCTCCAGTGACTGTTCCCTTCTAACAATATGTCTGAAGTATGAGAGATGAAGTCCGATCATCCTGGCTTCCAAGGAACACTTTGGCTGCACTTCTTCCAACACAAATTGGTTTGTTCTTTTGGCAGTCCAACGTACTTTCAATATTCTCTTCTAACCCCATAACTCAAATGCATCAATTCTTCTGTGGTCTTCCTTATTCACTCTCCAACTTTTGCCTGCATATGAGGTTATTGAAAATACCATGCTTGGATCAGGCACACCTTAGTCCTCAAACTGACATCTTTGCTGTTGAACACTTTAAAGAGGTCTTGTGCAGCAGATTTGCCTAATGCAATATGTCATTTGATTTCTTGACTGCTGCTTCTGTGAGTGTTGATGATTGCTACTGGCAAAATGAAGTCTTTGACAACTTCAGTCTTGTCTCCATTTATATGGATGTTGTTCGGTGGTGAGGATTTTTGTTTTCTTTACATTGATGTGCAACCCATACCAAAGACTATGGTCTTTGATCTTCATCAGTCAGAGTTTTAAGTCCTCTTTGCTTTTAGCAAGCAAAGTTGTATCATCTGCATATCACAGGTTGTTAATGAGTCTTCCTCCTCCAATCCTCATTTCACATTCTTCTTCATATAATTCACCTTCTCGAATCATTTGCTCAGCATACAGATTGAATAAATATAGTGAAAGAATATAATCCTGGCACATACCTTTCGTAATTTTAAGCTATCCGGTGTTCCCTTGTTCTGTTTGAACAACTGCCTCTTGGTCCATGTACAGGTTCCTCAGGAGCACAATTCAGTGTTCTGGAATACTCATACTTCACAATGCATTCATCTGTGCACTCATCTCTGCCAAGAAATTTGGAAGACAACTACCTGGCCAACTGTCTGGAAAAGATCCATATTTGTGCTCATTCCAAAAAGAGGTGACCCCACGAAATGTGGTACTCATAGGACAATATCATTGAT
>NW_006408533.1:33104189-33116705 GCF_000296735.1 Chrysochloris asiatica | reverse complement strand
GGAAGTATGACTGGCTACTACAAGAATAAGCAAGCTGTTCACTAGGAAACCAAGCAATCAAGTTCCTTCAGGACAAACCCCCCTCTAAGACGGAAACTCAAAGGGAACACATGAGCAGGCATGTAAGCTTGCTGACAACCACATTGGACTACTGGTGAGTGGAAGAGGGGGAAAAGCAGCAATGAAGAAATGGGCTGAGTTCAACCACTGCCCATTGACTCCCATTGACTTGGAGATGAGAGAGAGAAGAGGAAGGGCTGGTTGGTCCAAAGTATGGTGAGACTTGGGGACACCTGTGCCCATGAACAAGAACTTAGCCACAGAGGGCTAGAGCTGAGAGTGAAGCTTCCAGCTGATATGAAGTGAGGGGAGATGCACAAGAACACCCAAACTTGCTGATAGTACCCATTTGACCTAGCCTCGATGGCTTGATAATCAGAACTCAACTAGAAGAAGATAAAAAAACAAAATAAACAATTTTTGATAAAGGAAACATGGGTAAATTGCTATAATTTGATGAACCTGACCTATGCTCATTGATGTAGTAACTCTAAATACCAGCAGAGAGGGAAGGAGTCTTCACATCAAGTATCAATGCTATCCCCTCTGTACACAAGGTAGATAGGGACGGGCAACTTAGACATTGGCTACCTAAAATGAGGGGGCAATAAAGGCACAAAGTGACTGGCTTATAAGGTTTCAAGACGGTGTTTAGTTTAACAGTGTGTGGGGGAAGAAAGAGTCCCCACTGGATAGCTTTCATCTTGTCTAGATGGTGATAAGATTCTTATGATTCAATAGTTATTAATTGTTATCATGACTAATTGCGACTGCCACAATTGTAAAGGTGGAAGTTTTGTAACAAAAATGGGAGAGTAGTTAATCTTATAGTCCAGAAACAAAGGACCCTAGGACCAACAAGGGAGAAGAGTACCAGTGGAATGTGAGACCTCATCCAGAGAAGCAGTGACACTAGAGATGGAGGCAGAGATGAGGACATGGAGAGAGGGCACATCCAAGGATTCTAGATTCATGGAAAGAAAGGGACTGAGAGCTGGTGGCCAGGAAGCAGACTTGCAGAATGTGCCTTTTGATGGTGTAAATTATTAGATATACCTTTGTGTTGTTGGTTTTTTTTTTAATGAGCTGAAGTGAATAGAGAGAAATACTGTTATCTAATGGGGATTATAATTATTGTAATGAAACAAGGGTCGCTATGGGTGGGAACTTACTAAATGGCACTTAACAACAACAAATACGACCCACAGGCCGGACATTCTCCACCCCTGATCCATCTGGTGGTTGGAGCCTGGGGACATTAAAGGATACAGAACCCTGAGGAAGGATTCTGTGGCTGAGGATTGACACCAATTGCTCCCAGTGGAAAGAAAGCCCCTCAAGAGGCCATGCTTAAAGAGCAGTAGGCTACTTTGTTCCGGGCTAGCTCAGTGAAAGGATGTTGGCTTTGGCTCCAAAAGGAGCTGCGCAATGGGCGCTACAACAAGCCCTGTGGACATGGAGCACGGCTCTGAATGTCTGGCTAGATCCAGTCCCCAAAGTGAGGCTGAGAGGGCCGAGGCAAGACTGAGGATTAGAAACGTGAAGGTTCTGGTCAGTCATCAGGACAAAGACTTGGGAGAATAAATCCAACCTAGTTATAAAACTTGGGGCACAAGGTAGGAGTCCAACTCAGGAAACAGGTGTGACTCCTCATCACAAGATCATGATGGTCCAGTAGCCAGGGACAGAGCACTTGGGCGCTCCAGTGAATGCATTTCTGAGTGAGGAAGGTCTTGTCTGAGGTTGAGTGTGTGTGGCAGGAAAGAGAGTATTGTAACCAGAAAGGACTAGCCCCACTAAGGCAAAGGAGCTGCTGGTCATAAAAGCAGGCAGTAAAGACAGAGGAAGAGTTCCACTCAAAGCCCAGAGTGGGAGGACGTCAAGATGAGTATGAGGAAGGATCTGGAGGAAGCTAGGAGATTGGTGATTAAGGTAAATCCAAAGGCTTTATACCAGGTGAGTTGGCGCTGAGTCTGATTCTAGGCAGCCAAGCCAGGTGATAAAACCGTATGTCCAAGTGCCAGTAAGTAGGTTGGGCACCAGTGGTCAAGGAAACCTGGGTCTGTGGTCAGACTCCCAGGAAGTCCTTGATGCAATGCTATGTTGATTCAGGTGGGCAAGTGGTCAGGAAACCTAGGTGCTCAGTGCAGGGGAGCTATGGAAATCAAATGGGCAAGACAGTGACAGACTGCTGGATCCTCAGGCACTAAATGCTTTTAACTGAGGCACCTCTGCCTCATGCCTGTTGTAGTAGTTGTTAACTGTCCTCGAGCCAGTTCTGACCCATAGCAACCTAATATAGGGTTTCCAAGAAGTGACTGGTGGGTTTGAACTGCCTACCTTGCAGATCAAAGCGACCTTGAGGTCGAGTGCTTATCCTACAATGACACACTAGGCCTAGAACTCCCAATTTACCTTTGGAGGGGCAGAGACAAGGTTCAGAGTGGCTTTTAAGGTCCTCCTTCCAGATGGCAGCAAGCAATCTGGACAGATAGCATCTGAATAGAGCAAAGGAAGTAGCAGTGTTGGCAGGCAGATCCTGTTTCCCTGCCTGTGGCTTGGAGATACCCCAGCACCATCTCCTTGGGAAGTCTAGAGCTAGAGAGCTTGTGTTGATTCCACCTGGCTGATTAGGGACCTCAGGCCATTACCCAACCTGGAGATCAAGAAATAGAAAGGTTGTGGGTAGCATCCCTTGCTGGTGAAACATCAGAAGTGTGGTTTCTTGATTGCATCTTAGTTGAAGCCATCCTGCACATTTGACCAATTTGCTAATTCTTGGCCTCCACTTGGAAAGCTTCCAGCTCATTTTCATGCTACGCTGCGCAGTTCTGCCTTCTTAATGTAGTTTTAAAGTTGTATTAAATAAACAATGGGTATAAAATCAAATTAATTATTGGACACTCCATGCTATTTAATTTTAAAGGTCCCATTTTGCCAGTATTTCTTCGGAGGACAACAAGGCGCAGAGTACCAGGCATCTGGAGTGATTCTCCTTGAGCATTCCTGGGGAGGAGGAGGAGGGAAAGGAAAAACATGACAAGCTCAAAGAGAAATATTGGTGGAGAATACCATGCTCTTAATTATGGGCAAGTGGTCTTTTGTTCCGGTTTCTTGGATACCTAACCATCTGGATACCTAAATGTGAGGAGGTCAAGTTATTCAGGACAAATATCGGATGCCTTTTGGGGCATTCTGCCTTAAGAAGAGGGCAGTGATGTTTTAATTATGCAACTCTCACCTTTGATGTGGGAGACACAGGTTTGATTTCCAGTGAATGCACAGTAATCATCTCTCTGTGATGAAATTACTTAGGGCTTGCTAGGATAATGGACAGCTTTCAGACTATAATGGACTAGGAAGAAAGGCACCTGAAAAATCAGCCAATGAAAACTCTATATATCACAATGGTTGATCTACAAATGATCATGGGGATGACACAAAATCAGGCAGCATTTCGTTCTTTCCTGCATGGGTCACCATGTGTCATAGCTGACTCAACAGCAGTTGACAAAAACAACTATCTCAAAAGTCCTTGGGTTTCTTCTACTAAAAGTCCTCTCTTGAACAGATAAGACCTGGGCTCTTTCCACCTTGTATCTCCTCTTAATGTGATGCGGAGTGTGGTGTGGCACTGTAGGATAAGTATTGGATTGCTAACCACAAGTTAGTGGTTCAAAGCCACCAGCTACTTCTTGGAAACCCCATACAGGGTTGTTATGAGTTGGAACTGACTCAACAGCCCTTAACAACAACATTGTGCTCTCAGCCTCTAGTAAAAGGCCTGAAATGGACTGTTGTTGCTGTTGTTAGGTGCCATCTAGTCAGGTCTGACTCATAGCGACCCTCTGTACACAATAGAATGAAGCATTGAGCAGTACTGCGCCATCCTCACAATTGTTGCATTTGAGCCCATTGGACATCGTTGGAGGTCTTCCTCCACTTTACCAAGCGTGATGGCCTTCTCCAGGGACTGATTCCTCCTGATAACATGCCTGAAGTGTAAGAGATGAATTCTCACCATTCTGGCTTGTATGGAGCATTCTAGCTGTACTTCCTCCAATACAGATTTTTTTGTTCTTCTGGAAGTTCATGTTGTTGCTGTTATTAAGTGCCATCAAGTCGATTCCTACCCATAATGACCCTGTATAGGGTTTCCCAGGAGCAGCTTGTGAGCTTGAACCGCCAACCTTGCAGTTCAAACGGCTTTACAGTCTGGCGCATTAACCCACAGCACCACACTTCAATATTCTTCTCCAACAATTCTTAAACGCATCAATTCTTCTATTGCCTTCCTTGTTCATTGTCCAACTTTCACATGCATATGAGGCTCTAGAAAATACCATAATATCGATCAGCGTACCTTTGTCCTCAAACTGATACTTTTGTATTTCAACATTTTAAAGAGGTCTTGTGTAGCAGATTTGCCTAATGCAATCACCATTTAATTTCTTGAATGCTGCTTACCTGAGTGTTGACTGTGGATCCAAGCAAAATGAAGTCTTTGACAATTTCAATCTTTTCTTCATTCATCATGATGTTATTTATTGGCTCATTTGTGAAGATTTTTTGTTTTCTTTATATTGAGTTGCAATCCATACTGAAGGCTATAGTCTTTGATCTTCATCGATAAGTATTTTAAGTCTTCTTCACTTTCAGCAAACAAGGTTGTACCAGTTGCATATCTCAAGTTGCTAATGAATCTTCCTCCATTCCTGATGTCAAGTTCTTCTTCATATAATCTAGCTTCTCAGATTACTTGCTCAGCCTACAGATTGAATAAGTATGGTGAAAAAATACACCCCTGGCACACACCTTTCCTGATCTTAGACCAGTCAGTATTCTTTTATTCTGTTTGAACAACCATCTCTTGGACTATGTACAGGTTTTTCATGAGCACAATTAAATATTTTGGAATACCCATTCTTCACAATGTTATCCATATCTTGTCATGATCCACACAGCCAAAAACCTTTGCATAGTCAATAAAACACAAGTAAACATCTTTCTGGCATTGTTTGCTTTTAGTCAAGATCCATCTGATATCAATAAAGATATCCCTAGTTCCATGTCCTCTTCTGAATATGACTTGAACTTCTTGCAGCTCCCTCTTGGTAGAGTGTTGCAGCCATTTTTGAATTATCTTCAGCAAATGTTTACTTGCATGTGATATTAATGATATTGTTTGATAATTTCAACATTCTGTTGTATCACCTTTTTTTTTTTAAATGGGCACAAATATGAATATCTTTCAATTGCTTGGCCAGGTAGCTGTCTTCTAAATTTCTTGGAATTGGTGAGTATCTTCAGTGTTTTGTCAGTTTGTTGAAGCATCTCAATTTGTATTCCGTCATTTCCTGGAGCCTTGTTTTCCACCAATTCCTTCAATGCAGCTTGAACTTCTTCTTTCAGTATCATTGGCTCATGATCATATAGTACCTCTTGAAATGGTGGAACACCAACCATTTCTTTTTGGTATAGTGACTCTGTGTATACCGTCCATCGTCTTTTGATGCATTCTGCATCATTTTATATATATATCTTTTAATCATTCAACATTTTTTGCCCAAAGAATCCTTCAATAATAAAGTCGAGGCTTGAAATATTTCTTCAGTTCTTTCAGTTTGAGAAATGCAGAGTATGTTCTTCGCTTTGGGTTTTCTAACTCCAGGTCTTTACACATTTCGTTATAATACTTCACTTTGTCTTCTTGAGGAGCTCATCTTTTAAAAAAATTTTCTGTTCAACTCTTTGACTTCCACATTTATCCCCTTTGCTTTAGCATCTTTACACTGGAGCGAATTTCAAAGTCTCTTACAACATCTTTTTTCTTTCTTTCCTGTCTTTTTAATGATTTTATGCTTTCTGCCTGTAAGATGTTCTTGATGTCATCCCACAGCTCTGGTCTTCAGTCATCAGTGTCTAATCCATCAAACCTGTTCTTGAAATAGTCTCTAAATTCAGGTCAGATATGTGCAAGGTCATACTTTGGCTCTTATGGACTTGTTTTAATTTTCTTCCTCTTCAGCCTGAACTTACATAGGAGCAATTGATGGTCTGTTCAGCAGTCTTCCCTCCGGACTTGTTTTGCTGGGGACACTGGACTTTTACACTGTCTCTTCCCACAGATTGTAGTCAATTTGATTCTTGTGCATTCCATCTGGTGATGTCCATGTGTGTAGAGGGATAGGCCTTATAGTCATCGTTTATGTTGTTTAAAAAAGATATTTGCAATGTTGGTCTTGCAACATTCTGTCATGTTATCTCCAGTATCATTTCTATCACCAAGGTCAAATTTTCCAACTACTGAATTTTTCTCTTTGTTTTTAACCTTTGCATTCCAGTCACCTGTAAGTATCAATACTTCTTGATTTCATGTTTGATCTATTTCAGACTGAAGAAGGTGGTTGTTGTTGTTTTTATTATTAAGTATGGTTGAGTTGGCTCCAACTCATAGGGACCCTATCTATATAGGATTTCCAAGGAGTGGCTGGTTAGTTTGAACCACCAATCTATGATTAGCAGTTCAGTCATTATACTACAGCGCCATACCAGGACTCCAAAGAAGTTGGTAGAATGCTTCAATTTCATCATTACTGGTTTTAGTGGCTGTAGTGGAAATTTGAATAACAGTGGCCTTAACTTGTCTTCCTTGTAGGTGTATGGATAGATAGATCTTAAAATGTTCTTTTTGATGATGAATGCTATGCCTCTTCAATTTGTGGTTCCTGACATAGTAAACCATTATGATGATCAGATTAAAAATGGCCAACATCAATCCATTCAGCTCATTAATTCTTAGGATACTGATTTTTATGCATTCCATTTCTTTTTTGACAACTTCCCTAGAGTCATACTTCACATATTCCATGTTTCTATTATTAGTGGGGAGTCCTGGTATGGCATGGTGGGATAAAGCACTGGACCAAAAGACTGGTTTGAACCATATGGTCAGCAGTTCAAACTCACTAGCTATGAGTTGGAAACAACTCAATGGCACTTAACAACAACAACAACAGCAATTAGTGGATGTTTCTCTTCATTTTCAGTGTTGCCCCATCAGCAAATGGAGGTCCTGAAAGTTTTACTTCATTCATGTCATCATGGTCAGCTCTACTTTGAGAAGGCAGCTCTTCCCCAGTCGCATTTTGAAAGTGTCCCAACCTGAGTAGCTAATCTTCTGGCTTTCTATCTGAACTTATTACTGTACTTTTCATGTTTTCATCTTTCAGCACGGTATCTGCCAATGTTCCCTTGCTATTCATAAGGTTTTCAGTGGCTAACCATTCAGAAGTAGCCCACCTTTCCTTCTAACTCGTCTTAGTCTGGAAGCTCTGCTGAAACTTGTCCACTATGGGTGACCCTCCTGGTATTTAAAATACTGGTGTCATAGCTCCAAGCATCACAGCAACATGCTTACCACCACAGTATGACAAACTGACAGACAAGAGGTGGAGTGTAATGGACACTTAGTAATTATGTCATGGTACACACCTCATATTTGAATGTGTGTGTAAGGGGGAGGAGAGTGGTATCTAGTCTATGGAGTCCCTGGGTGGTGAAAATAAGTAGCATCTTGGCTGTTAACCAAATAATTGGAGGTTCAAGTTCACCTAGAGGTGCCTTATAAGAAAACTCTGGTGATCTATTGCCACAAAAAACAGCCATTGAGGGAGGCCTCTGGGACCATCAACGGAGAAGAGCCGAGAGTGGGACCCTACCCAGAGAAACAGAGATGCCTGAGATAGAGACAGAGATGATGACATGGAGTGATGAAGTGACTGGGGACCTTGGACCTAGAGAGGGAAAGGGACTGTGGGCCGAAAACTGGGGGGAGGAGGGAGAAGTGTAGGGGGCGGGTTTCTGGGATATACCCTTTGGGTGGTTGATGATGCATGGAGGGGATTGGAACCATGGCAGTGAGATGATATAAGATGGAATGAATGTAAAACTAAAGTTCTCCCATGTAAACTATCATATAAGTCGCAATAAAACATTAAAAACAAAAACAAAAACAAAACCAGCCATTGAGAACTCTCTAGTGTACAATTCTACTCTCACACATGGAATAGCCATGAGACAGAGTCAACTTGATGGCAACTGGTGTGGGTTTTGATTTTATCTACTTTTTTAGTTTTACTTTTGATCCTCTAACAACTGGGATCCTTTAAGAAATATCTGCTTTCTGGTTGGAGAGTGGAAAGTATCAGATGATATGGAATAAGTAAATACATAGAACCCAAAGATCATTGGTGATTGCCAGGGGTAGGAAGAAGAGGAGAAAAGGGTGTTCTTGCATAGGAGGCATTGAACTTTGGTTTGTGGTAGTGGAATGATTTGGAAATGGGTAGCGAGAATGGTTGCATAACTTGAAGAATGTAGTCAATGTTGCTCAACTGTACAGGTAGAAATTGTTGATATGGCATATGTTTTGCTATATATATATTTTACAACAATAACATTTTTAAAATTAAAAATAAAAAGTATCAGATGAGCCTGTAACATCTTCTTGTGCCACAGGAGAGGATTTGTGAAAGGACACAGGACCCAGCTTGCAGTGGTTCCTATTTGGTCAAATCTGGAGCAATTAGAACATCAAAATGAATCGTGGACAGAATGAATTCACTCCTTTGAGTCAAAAAGAGTATTTGGGTTCATACTTAATAAAAATAAAATAAAATGATTATATTGTTGTTGTTGTTAAGTGCTATCAAGTTGGTTCCAACTCACAGTGACCCTGTATAGGGTTTCCAAGGAGCAACTGGTGAGCTTGAACCACTGACCTTGAGGCTCAAACCAACCTTGCTGTCCAGTGCATTAACCCACAGTGCCACACCAGGACTCTAAGATGATTACAGTGATCAGAAATGATGTAAGAAGAGTGTCTGTAATATTTTAAACCTTTTCCCCAAGTGCTTTACAAAGATGAACTCATTTGATCCCATCCTTCCCATTTTTCAGATGGAAATGCTGAAATCCAGAAAAATGTAGTAACATTTCCAAGATGGTTTGGTGACCTTTTACCATGTGCTCTTGAGTTGCCTCCGAGTCATGATGAACCCAATGTGTCTGAGTAGAACTGTGCTCCATAGGGGTTTCGATGCTGATTTTGGGGTAAATAGATAGTGTGGTCTTTGTTGTGAGATGCCTCTGGGTGGACTTGAACCTTCAACTTTTCTCTGAGCAGGAGATTGTATTGACTGTACCACCCAAGCACTCCTGCTTAGTAATCTAGTGGTCTAATGACAAATCCAGGACAAGACCCCGGAACTTTGGCTCACGCCCAGTGCTCTCAGCTCTTCAAGGCTGGGTGGAAATGATGCTCGCCCTGCCCAAGTTGAGGAGGTTCACCCTCTTTTATGAGTGTGGCCAGCTCTGTATTCTCCAAGGTTGCCCTTGGACCAACCCTCAGAGGGCCCACCCACTCTCCCATCTCCCAGTTCCCAAGCCAAAAACTTACTATGCAGCCGCCTGTCACCTCCACCTTAATAAATAAGAATCTCTTTTCAGCTTCTTTGTCTTTCTCACCTCGGGGTCCACCTCCGGTAACCACACTGTCAATTAAAGCTCCTGTCTAGCAAGGCCAGAGCTAATGAAAAGCAATATAGAATTCACTGCCTTTTAATGAGGGAAACATGGCTTTTTACAGGGAACAATTTATTGGGCCAATTCCCCCCGTCCATCACCCAAGGGAGTTGCTTTCTTTTTGTACCCTGTGTTTGTTACGGTGTCAGGCACCGTGTAAAATTGCCAGCCAAGCAGTGAGGTGAAGGCTCTGACTCAATTTGCACAGTGACATCTCTGATCTCCCTCTTTGGCTCAGTAAGTGATCCTGGCAATGAGATGCATAGAAATTGATTACCCCGCCCCTCAAGCTCTCGGGCAGCTGAGGTGGGACATCCTTGCTGGCCAGACCAGCTGGCTGTCGGCCTTCGACTTTCCTTGTCCCTGGCTATATGTACTGTTAGGGGAGAGGGAGGACCACACTCACTACTAAGCATTGCTGAAGGTCAAGAGCAAATTCCAGTTCTATCACCATTTCCCAGGAAGAGAGAGAGGCAGGAGATGCAGAGATTCAGAAGATGCTGCATTCACATTCTGCCACTAATTTCTCTGTGACCTTGGTCATGCGACCTCATCTCTAAAGTAAAGTGTTTTAACTGGGTGATTGCGTTGATGTTCTGTGAAAACAGAAATCCCCTCCTGCAGCATGGATAAAGCTATTCATAGTCATTGGATTTTAGATTTTGATTAGTTGTGTGACCTTGGGCAAGTCCTTTTACTGACTCCAAAGAGTAATATGGCCTCTGCTTTACCTCTGTCCAAAGATGTCTTTGAAAGTCAAATGAGCTTTCTTTTTGGATCTGCAATCTGTGGTGGAACCTCTGCCAAGATGCAAATTTTCATAAAAACCCCAATGAGGAAGACCATCACTCTCAAGGTTGAACCCTCGGATACAATCGAAAATGTAAAATCCAAGATCCAGGATAAAGAAGGAATTCGTCCTGATCAGCAGAGACTGATTTTTGCTGGCAAGCAACTGGAAAATAGACGCACCTTGTCTGATTACCACATTTAAAAGGAGTCCACTCTACATCCTGTGCTGAGGCTTGGTGGCACTAAGAAAAGGAGAAGACGTCTTACACTACTCCCAAGAAGAATAAGCATAAGAGCAAGAAGGTTGAGCTGGCTGGCCTAGAATACTGTAAGGCAAACAAGAATGGTAAATAGTCACCTTCGTAGGGAGTGTCCTCCAGATGAATGTGGTGCTGCAGTTTTTATGACCAGACACTTTGATAAATATCACTGTGGCAAGTACTGTCTGACCTATTGCTTCAGCAAACCAGAAGACAAGTAATTGTGTATGAATTAATAAAAGACATAAACTAACAATAACAAAAGAAGAAAGTCAAATGAAACAAAGTTACTTGCAAATGTATAATTTAGGGTTAGCCTAAATTTAGGAAGGGATCATGGCCATTTTCAGGGGTACTTCCTGTCTTATACTATTTTCCATACTTCTTGTCACTTCAGAAATTCTACCATTAGAGATTCATCTCTTTGAATCTTCAGATGTCATTTGTTAGTAATAATTTTTTTAATTACTCTGTACCGAGTACCATATGTAGATAGTCACTATAGATCGTTACAACAAATCTTCAAAGTAAATATTATTATTACCATTTTATGATGAGAAAATTGAGGCTACCAGGGATAGTTAGCTGGTCTAGGTTACTGCAAAAGTGATGAGGTTAAATTTTTCTCAGTCAACTTTGTTGTTGCTAGGTGACTTTGAGTTGGTTCCAACTGATAGTGACCCTATATGGAGTTTCTGAGAAGCAGCTGGTGCGTGTGAACCACTGACCTTGTGGTTAGTAGTTCTTATCCTACAGCACCACATAAGGAGTAAACTTTACTGAGATATAATTTGCAAACAATAAAATGAACATATTTTAAATGTACTATATGATGAGTTTTGACAAATGTAACCATCATCACAATCAAGATATGCAACATGTCCATAACCCCTAAAGATTCCATATATCTTTACTTTATCAATGCCCACCCTGTCCCTAGGCAACCACACATCAACTTTCTTCACCACATAGTAGATTTATCTTTCCTAGAGTTTCACAAAAATAAAATTATGCTCTATATATACTCTCCTAAGTCTGACTTTTTATTATCGCAGCATATTTAAAAATATTTATCTACATTTTTACAAGCATGAGTCACTTGTTTCTTTTTGTTGTTAAAATAGTTATTTATCCTTTCATTTGCTGATAGACATTTAGATTGTTCCCAGGTTTTTATAGCTATTAAAAAAGTTATGCACATTTATGTATAAGTTTCTGTTAGGCTATATATAGCTTTTTCCTAGATGTTTTCAAGGCTTTTCTAAGCATATGATTGTGTTCTCTGCAAATAAAGACAATTTTACTTATTTCTATTGAATTTGCATACCTTTTATTTCTTTTTCTTGCCTTATTGCTTAGCTGAGGCATACAATACAATGTTGAAATAGATGTAATAAGAACAGATGTCTTTACCATGTTTCCAATTTGAAGAGAAAAAACATTCAGTATTTTATTATTAAGTGTAATGGTTTTAAGTTTTTCATAGATACCCTTCATCAGGTTAGGGAATTTCCTTTTTATTTCTAGTTTTCTGAGATTTTTTTTTTTTTTAAATAATGAATTGAAGTTTGTCAAATACTTTTTCTGCATCAATTGAGACAAAATGGGTTTTCTTATTTATGATGATAATATGATGAATTACATTGATTTATGAATTTATGAACTTTACATTTCTAGCATAAATCTCATTTGTTGTTGTTGTTGTTGTCAGGTGCCATTGAGTTGGAACTGACTGATAGCAACCCCATGCACAGCAGAATGAAACAATGTCCGATCCTGGACCAACCTCACTACCGCTGCCACACTTGACGCCATCAAT
>NW_006408533.1:33101885-33103389 GCF_000296735.1 Chrysochloris asiatica | reverse complement strand
AATTTTAAAACATTCAGTGTTCCCATGCTCTGTTCGAACAACTGCTTCTTGGTCTAGGTACAGATTTCTCAGAAGTACAATTAAGTGTTCTGGAATATTCATACTTCTCAATGTTGTCCATAGCTTGTCATGATCCACCAAATCTCATTTAGTCATAGTGTATTACTGTTTTTACACATTGCTAATATGTATGCAAGTTGCTAATAATTTGCTGAGGGTTTTGTGACTGTATTCATGAAGGGTAGTCTCTAGATTTATTTTCTTGTCATTTTGGTGCCTGGTTGATGCTGTTCTCATACAATTATTTAGGAAGTTTTCTTTTGTCCTTATTTTCTGAAAGATTTTGTAGAAGATTGGTATTGTTGTTTCCTGGTATCTTTGTTGTGAGAAAGTTTCAAACTACTAATCTAAATTCGTTAATAGATATGTTTTTGTTGTTAAGTGCCACCAAGTTTGTTCCAACTTTTAGCGACCTTATAGAGTTTCCAAGGACTGAATGGTGAGCTTGAACCACCGACCTTGCAGTTCAAAATGACCCTGCAGTCCAGCTCATTAACCCACCATGCCACACCAGGACTCCTTAATAGTTATAGAACTCCAGATTTTCTGTTTCTTCTTCTGTTAGTTTTGGCAATTTGTGTTTTTAAAATAATTTTCCCATTTCATCTAAATTTTTACTTTATTGGCATAAAGTTACTTGTAATATCTCATTATTATTCTATTAACATTTGCAGTTTTGGAGCTGGCATTTTAACAACATTTGGTCTAACTTCAAAATCTATGTTCTTTCTCCTGTAAAATCCTGTAGCATAGTGGTTACAAGTCAGGCTGCTAACCTCAAGGTCAGCAGTTTGAAGCTACCAGCCTGTTCCATGGAAGAAAGATGAGGTTTTCTGCTCCCATAAAGGTTTACAGCCTAGGAAACCTTATGCAGGGTTGCTATGAGTCAGAACCAAGTCCACGGCACATAACCACCACCACCATACAGAAATGCAGCCTCTTTGGGAAGAGCCATCTACTAAGTCCTCAGGAAATATCTGAGTAGCAATTTAAAGGTAAACAAGAGCCAATCCTTCTAGAAGGAAGTTCATGTGTGTGTACATGAGTCCTGAGGACACAGAGTCCAGGGATTTGCCTGGAAGAGTCCTAGGAAAGGCCAGTGGAAGTAACAGTTTTATTTGTTTATTTAAAGTAACTGAGACCTACATTTGGACTACAGAAGTCTTATTGTCGGGGTCCAGCCTCAACGGAGGGGTGGGCTTCACGAAGGTGGGGGGTCTAGAAGGCGAAAGAGAGGTTACACAAAGACACAGACACACAAGGTTGATGCAAGCTGACAGGCAGACAGTTCTGCTGCAGATATTGCACACAGAACTAGCTCCACCCCAGTCTTTTATTCTCCTTTTTTTTTTTAAGGAAGAGATCTTTGCAGAAGAAGAATGTGATTATTTAGATGAAACAATCCTTAATGATTCACAGAGACAATCTTTAAGATAATTCCTGA
>NW_006408533.1:33091879-33100953 GCF_000296735.1 Chrysochloris asiatica | reverse complement strand
AGGTATTGTACAGAGGTAGCCATCCAGTGAGTACGCAACAACCAATGAACCCGGGACTTCAGGAGATCACTTCCTTGGCCCTCAGGGTCCATGGCTCGCAATCCTGAGGAGGGCATCGGGGTTGGATTTTCATCCATTTTGTCACAGGGTCACAGCTTCTCAGTACTTGTGGATGCTGTCACCAGCATCTTATAACCAAGGGCATGCCTGTGGGTATATGAGGAAATGCTGCTTTACTAAATGATGTAGTTTTTAAAATTAGTCTTGCCTATGGAGATGTGTCCTGGGTGATGATTGAAGACTATGCACAGTATATATTACCATTTATGCAAGTTTAAAAGCCTGGAAAACTAGACTGTGTGCTGTTTTTGAGTACATCCACATGATAAATAATCAAAAGACTTATATGGCAATTATATAACCAAATTCATGATAACGGCTACTTTTCAGGGAGATGGAGATAAAAAGTGTTGTAGAGGGACACATGGGACTGAAATGGATGTGTAATGGTTCATTTCTGAAGCTGGATGATGATCTAGGCATTGGTGATCTCTACACCTTTCTATATTCCTGAAAATTTTCACTAATGATTTTTTTATAAAAAGAAAGGGAAGCAGAGAAGTGTTGGCACTGTGTGTGGAGGAAGTCTAGTGGTCTGGCAGTAGAAAGGTCGGTGGCACCTTGGACTCATGGATCCCTGTGTCGGAGTCTCGGCTTGCCTACTCACCACTGTTATGAGGAGAAAGTCAGTTAACCTCTCATAAACCTCGTTTTCTCAATTGCAAAATAAGGATACTGATTTTTACTCTTACCTTAGTGCGATCAATTGAACAATAATTAAAATATTTCAAGAACTTGCACAGTGCCTGACACATTTCTAGGATGACTACAAGTTCTGGCTTTTCTGGAACAATCTTGGTTTACATCTGCTGTCTTAATAAAGGGCCCCTTTCCATCTTAAAATTGTCCTGATTTAGAGGATGCTCTATATTGCCACCCTACATATTACCCAATTTACTCAATTCCTTTGGGTTTTCAAGTTCTTAGAAACAGCAGGCAGTAATACTTTTTCTCTTTCCAAATATTCTTCTTACGTGATCTCTGTGCAGTGGAAAGTTTAGACAATCCTTCCCCAGCTGCTGAGTGCTGAATATCTAATCCACTGGACTGTATAGTTGATTCCACTCAAATTCTAATACATACCAGTATCAGAATAAGTTGGAAAGAATAAAGAATTACAGAAGAAATATAATATAATAGTAGCTATGTTATACCATAGGGTTGCTTTAAGTCAGAACTGCCTTGAAGGCACCTAACAACAATAGCAACTTTTATAAAGCACTTTACTACTGAACTAATAATGAACTCTGGTAGCATAGTGGTTACGAATTGGGCTGTGAACCGCAAGGTCAGCAGTTTGAAACCATGAGCTGTTCTGCAGGAGAAAGATGAAGCTTTCTGCTCCCGTAAAGATTTACAACCTTGGAAACCCTATACAGGGTTGCTATGAGTCAGAACTGACTCCACGGCATACCACCACCACCACCACCACTGAACTAATGGAGTCCTGGTGTAGCGCTGTGAGTTAGTGTGCCACATTGCAGAGCCATTTGAACTGCAAGGTCGGAGGTTCAAGCTCACCAGCTGCTCCTCAGAAACCCTATACAGGGTCACTATGGGTCAGAATCCACTCAAAGGTACTTAACAACAACAATTGGACCAGTAAGTAACAGAATAAACAGAGAAAAGGTTGTCATTTTGCTTGGGTTCGCAATCAGTGCTCATGGAAGCAGCTGTCAAGAAATCAAATGACATATTCCATTAGACAAATCTGCTCACAAGACCTCTTCAAAGTGTTCAAAAGCAAAGATGTCAGTTTGAGGACTAATGCGCACCTGACCCAAGCCATGATATTTTCAATAGCCTCATATGCATGTGAAAGTTGTACAGTGAACAAGGAAGACTGTAGAAGAATTGATACATTTGAGTTATGGTGTTGGAGAAGATTATTGTAAGTACCATGAGCTGCCAGAAGAACAAACCAATCCGTGTTGAAAGAAGTGCAGCCAGAGTGCTCCTTGGAAGGGAGGATGGCAAGACTTTGTCTCTTGCTATTTGAACATGTTGTTAGGAAGGACCAGTTACTGGAGAGAGATATCATGTTTGGAAAAGTGGAGAATCAACTAAAGAGAGGAAGACGCTCAATGAAGTAGACTCACACAGTGGCAGCAACAATGGGCTCAAACATAATAACAGCTGTGAAGATGGTGCAGAACTGAACGGTGTTTGCTTCTGTTGTGCAGAACTCAACTATAGCACAACAATATGTGGTAGATAATACACTCTGATGGCACTGAGTAAAGCATGGGACTGTTAACTGCAAGACTGGCAGTTCAAACCCACCAGCCACTCTGAGGGAGAAAGATGAAGCTGGCTGCTTCTGTAAAGATTTACGGTCTTGGAAACCCTATGGAGTAGCTCTACTCTATCGTATTGGTTGCTGTGAGTCGGAATTGACATAATGACACTTAAAAAAAAATCTGTTAAGCATTTACCTGTATTAAGTAATACATGTCTTTTACATGTTTGAATTCATTTAATCCTTATCCCATGAGGGAGTGGAGTCAAAGAGTTAGTAAGTATCACGAACCCAGGCCAACCTACCTGAGAATTGGCTATTAGTTACCATAGCCTGTTGCTATGATATAACAGACCAGAGTTGAAAGAACAATTAGTTCAAAATGCAAATATGTAAATGAATGTTGTTCTTCATCTATGCTAAGAAATTTGGAAGACAGCTACATGACCAACCAAATGCAAGAGGTCCATATCTGTGCCCATTCTAAAGCAAGGTGATCCAACAGAGTATGGAAATTACTGAACAATATAATTATTATCACATGCAGGTAAGATTTTGCTGAAGATAATTCATAAACCAGTTACAGCAGTAGACTGACAGGGAACTGCAAGAAATGAAAGCAAGATTCAGAAGAGTACACAAGCACCATCAGAATATGTCTTGTTAGTAAGACTTGGTCTCATGTACTTCTGGTATGTTGTCAGGAGGGACCAGTCCTTGGAAAAGGACATCTTGCTTGGTAATGTGAAGGGTCAGCAAAACAGAGGAAGTCCCTCAACCTGATGGACTGACACAGTAGTGGTAATAATGGGCTCAGACATAACAACACTTGTGAGGATAGCGCAGGACTGGGCAGTGTTTTGTTCTGCTTGAATCGACACCACTCAACCACAACAATTGATATCCCTATTTTATTGATGAAGAAACTGAGGCACAGAGCAGTTAAGTAACTTCCCCAAGCCACATGGTGGTGGTGTGCTGAGGAGTCGGTTCCCACTTACAGCAACCCTGCATAGGGTTTCCAAGGCTGTAAATCTTTACAGAAGCAGCCTCATCTTTCTGCTGTGCAATAGCTGGTAGCTTTGAACTGCTGACCTTGAGGTTAGCATCTTGACTTGTAACCACTATGCTACCAGAATTTCTTCCCCAACACACATAGGCCTGGCGGCAAAGTCAGAGCCTGGCGGCAAAGACTCTTATCGGTCACCATGCTGTCCTGAAAGCTATTCTGCAAGCATCTGCCTGCCTAGCTCCCTACAGAAAACTCCTTGATGCATCTCCTCACCCTGTGTAACCTGGGACAAATGGGACAGAAATGGAATAAGTTTTGAGATACTCTAAGAGACAATCCACCAAGCAGAATCGAGTCCATCTCAAGGAGGCACACTGGATCCACCAGTCTTCAGTTAATGACTAAGGCAACCCATCTGAACCAGACCCAATGGCTAGGATGGGCCTGCCTTAGACCACTTCTGTCATTTCTCAGCAAATGGCATCGCATGGGGAGGAGCAGACGTGAAGGAGACCCTGAGAACTTGAACAAGATTCTCCAAACAAGCTGAACACAGTGAGGACTGAAGTTGGACAATGGCTCTGGTCACTCTTTTCCACCCAGAATCCTCACTTGGACTGGATAACAATTGCTCTTAATTTTTTTTTTTTTTTTTCTTCTCTCCCAATAGCTCCCCTGTCTGCAAGGAATTCTAAAGCCTCCTGTCCACTGGAGCATGGCGTGTACATGATTCAATTAACCTTTCAGGTGGCTCGGGAAGTTTGTACGAGAGGAGAGCTTTGCCTTAATTGGCAGCCTGACACAGACAATTAAGCCCGATCAGATGAAGAGGGCATCGGGGACGTCATTAGCATCCTCTACTGAAGACGATGTGGTGGGTAAAAGTTGCTTAATTTCTGCTAGAGAAGGAAGGGAAGGGAAACTTGGTTCCCATTTCCTGACTTTTTCTGCCTTATTAAATATTTCATTTCCCCCACTGTAAGTATGGAACGGGCCCGGCACTTGGGTGTGTGTGCCGCTCCCAGCTAGCTTTTACTGCTCTGTAATCCACCAAATGATCATTTCTCTGTTATTAAAACTTTGCATTTTGCAAGCGGTGTTTTGGAAAAACAAACATAAATAGAAGACAGATGGAGAGATTCCTTTTCCAGAGTTTCAGATGGGAGAAGTGGGCCGGGGGCGGAGGAAGAATAAAACTATACTAGAGAACGCGGCGTGGAAGCAGTTGGAATTGGTGTTTGTAACTTCCCTCCAGGGCGAGAGGTAGGGGACCGGGCTCGGGAAACCAAGGAATGGGTACTAGGCTAATGTCTGGCTCCTCTCTCCCTATTCTGGAGAGAGAGAGAACAGAGCACTACCATTCACCTAGTGCCTTCTCTCAGCCAGGCCCGGCCCTGATTCCCACCTTTGAGCCTCACAGCCAGCCCTGGGAATGAGGTATTAATTTCCTGCTTTTATGGATAAGAAAATGAGCCCTGGTGGTGCAGTGGCTAAAACGCTTGGCTGCTAATGGAAAGTCTGGCAGTTTGAACCCACCGGCTGCTCTGTGGGAGAAAGATCTGGAAAGCTTTCCAGCCTTGGAAACCTTATGGGTAGCTCTGCTCTATCCTATAGGGTCCTTATGAGTTGGGATAGACATAGTGACAACAGGTTTGGTTTGATTCTGATGTAGAGGAGAATTCTGAGGCAGGAAATTTACAAAACATGTTCAGTGAGCTGGTCTGTAACTGGCAGGTCATGAATTCCATTTCAACTTGGTCTCTCCCGTGGACCTCACCAGAGACGGGTGATGGCCCTCTTCAGACTGAAACTAATATAGAAGTCCCTACCTAGTAATACATCATTTTCCCATTTCCCTATCAGAGACAAAAATGCCTACCCCGTAACTTATGTACTTTTAAAAACCAGTTGTTAGGTTGACTCTTGGTGATCCTATGATTTGAGTTGACTCATGAAAACCCCATGTGTGTTAGAGTAGACCTGTAATCCATAGGGTTTTCAAAGGCTAATTTTTAAAAAGTAAACCACCAGACCTTTCTTTCAAGGCACCTTTGGGTAGACTTTACCCACTAACCAACCAGTCAGTGGGTTAAGTGTGTTAACCATTTGTACCACCCAGGGACTTCAATTTGTATACTCAGTAATGTTGATTTATAAGAGCTTTGATGGCAAGATGGCGGACTGAGCAGACAAAAAACACCGACTATAGCAAAGATATGAAAGCCTGCCTGCCAGCCTCCTTGAGACAAAGATGAGGCTTCCTACTCTCAAAAGATTTAAAAGTCATGGCCCCTGGTGAGCTACAGCCCTAGTGAACTATGACCCAGGAGAAGCCCCAGCATCCAAGTAAAAGAAGAATTATGGAAGCATATTCAAAACTTTATGCCTCAAGATACAGACTGGATCCCAGTGAAGGGTTTGGGATGAAAGGTGAGAAAGGGTTCTGCCACTGTTACTTTGAAAACTAGAAATTATATCATTGTTAAAAAAGAAAAATGAACAATCTATGGGGTGAGTAGTAGGGGGGAAGGGAGAATTATTCATGGGCTAGAGGGTAGACACATGTTAACAGGGCAGGCAATATACAACAAGAGGGAGGTTAGCAGAGGAAAGATGAAGGTAGCAGGAGACACAGGGAGGAATGCAATGGTTAAGTGAATAGAGGTAAATGCTGTTAACTTTGGTACATGGAGGGGATTGCAGACATGTAATAATGCAAAGTATATGAAGTGTTCAAAGTTCAACTGATGTTCTGTTCTGAAAACCTTCACTCAATTCACCATAAAAAGTTTTTTAAAAAAGATCTTTGAAATCTGTAAAGTGCTAAAAATAAACAATTATAATTTATTTTTGACTTATGTAAGCACACAGTCAAATAGAGCTAGACCAAGGCAGAATTATTCTCACAATGTGTTGCAAATTCTTTTGGAATCAACAATTTGTCTTTAACTATACAGTTGAAGTGTTCAATCTGAACAAAAGACTTAGCAGAGGGCTGTTGCTATTATTGTTTGGTGTCAACAAGTCATTTTTGACGCAGAACAGAATAGAAATGCCACATAGGGCATTTGTGGTTGTAATCTCTATGGAAGTAGATCACAAGGTCTTTCTTTCTTGGGGTGGGTTTGAACCATCATGCTTTCAGTTAGCAGCCAAGCACTTAACAGCAGATGGCAGCGGGGGAAAAAGAGATAGAATAAGACAAACGCTGTGATTTCCAGGAAGCGAGACAAGGCACTTCCTAGAAATGGAAAGCTGACGGACCATGGTCATATTCATATACCCATTGCAAACATATGTATATATACACCCAATGACACATGTGTATATGCCCACAGAGTCATCCCCCCTAGCATGTTATACACTGGGGATGCATGTCAAACCAAGAAGACACTGTACTCAATTGTCTCAAAATGTGACCTCTGTTGGAGACACTGCTTTTGCAGAGGCCAGTAGTTAAGATAAAATTTGAAAACAATTGAATTAGGGAAAAACCAACCCAGTAGCCTTTGGATCACTTCTGACTCATGACAAGCCCATGTGTGCAGAATTGGACTGTACTTCATAGGGTTTCCAAGGCAGATCTGCAAGCCTTTCTTCCAACATACCTCTGGATGGCTTCTAACTACTAACCTTTTGGCTAGCAGTTGAACACTTCACCACTGAGAGACACCAGCTGGATGATGATGATTCAATCCAGTGACTGATGTCCTTATCAGAAGACTGTGTAAAGGCATAGAGAGCCACCCAGGAGAATACCATGTGACAGTGGAGACAGAGATTGGAGAGATACATCTACAAGCTAAGAAACACCAAGAACAGTTGGCCACCACCAGAAACTGGGTGAGAGGCATGAATCAGATCATCTCTCAGAGTATCCAGATGAAACCAACTTTACCAACACCTGGGTTTATGACTTTTGGACTCCCAAACTGTGAAGGAATACATTTCTGTTGTTTTAAGTGCCCAATTTGTGAAATTTTGTTATGGTAGGCCTAGGACCCTAATGTAGACACCATGCTTGCCTTTACAGAATTTACAGACTTGCTGGGAAGTTAGTCACCAAACAGATAACTACAAGTGTGAACAGAGGGGAGAAGCCATGTCAGGAGCGGCTGCCTGAAAAAGGAGGGACTTGGGAACACCTTCAGAGTCCTGGTCCTATATATTCTGGGCGGCTCTCGTCCTCTCCACGTAAGCCTGTAGCACCAGGATTGGACTTTGCTCTAAGGTCCCTCTCTTGCAGCTCTGTGATATGCCAGTGTGTGCCTATGAACATCATGGCATGCCATTGTCCCAGGCAAAAGGAAGAATGAAACAAATCTGAAGTACAGAGTCCTCCCTCCTGGGGCCCACTATCCTTATGCCCTAGAACTCTCAGAGGGCCCTTCCCCTGCTCTCATTTGATCCAAAAGCTATCATTATACTCTGAGTCACCCCTCTCTGTCACTGTCCCCTGGCTCAGGGCTTTGCTGTTCTCTGGCATTAGGCCTAACAGGGTGGAGGGCCACAGGTGCTACCCCCAGATTCTTGGCCATTTCAGCTGCAGCTTCTGGAGGTAGTGAGTTGGTGGTAAACCCATCCATGGCTGGAATGGTGGGAATTTAAAAGTGCATCAGGAGAAAGGACAGCACGGGGGCAGGTCCCTGGGGGCTGGGGCTGAACTAGAAAGGAGGAGGATCCTTACCTGGAAGTTCACCTTCACAGGGTGTAAGGATGGTGGGCCCCAGGAGGGAGGTCTCTGTGTCAAATGAGCTCAGTGGCAGGAATAGAACTTTTGAGGGGTGATTAGATGGTTCACCCGAGAAGGTACTTTACTGCTTGTAGATTTCTCTTCATTCCTTAGTTCCTAAGCTCCATTCAGGCTGACTCTCCCCTGATTGAAAATGTGGGATCGTTTGATGAAGCAGTAACTCTGCAGAAATAATGATGATGGTGATGATAATAGCAATGACAATAATAGAGGAGAGGATCATTTATAGAGTTTCTTATTTTCCATTTTTATCTTTGTTCTGCCTCTGATGAACGTTCGCTAATTGATGTTTCTGGCATATCTGTGAGGTAGGTAAGAATTAGAATTCCTTCTCAAGGAATATCCATCTTATTAAGAACTGAAGAAATAGATGATAAACTGGTAAATTGTTGACTTTTCTCATCAAAAGTCACTGCTGGTCATCCTTCTCCATTATCAACAGTGGAGCCTGGTTTAGGTTGGTCCTCTTGTCTAAATCAAGGACATGTTGTTTAGTGCCATTGAGTAGATTCTGACTCATAACAACTCCATACTGAGTTTCTGAAATTGTATATCTTTGCAGGAGCAGAAAGCCTCATCTTTCTCCCACAGAGCAGAAGGTGGACTGCAACCATTGACTTTGTGGATCCTAGTTCAGTGCTTATTGTACAGAACCACTCCAGAATCTGGAACACTGTTGTTCAGTGCCGTCGAGTCGATTCTGACCCATAATGACCCTGTATAGGGTTTCCAAGGAGCAGCTGGTGAGTTTGAACCACCGACCTTGCAGTTTAAATAACTTTGCAATCTAACGCATTAGCCCACAGCACCAGACTGCGACATGTTGTTGTTGTTGTTAAGGAAGATCATTGAAGAATTGATGCTTTTGAGTTATGGTGTTGGAGGAGAATATTGAAAGTACCATGGGCTGCCAAAAGAACCGATAGATTGGTGTTGGAAGAAGTGCAACC
>NW_006408533.1:33090518-33091771 GCF_000296735.1 Chrysochloris asiatica | reverse complement strand
AGAGAAAAAGAGGAAGACCCCCCAACGAGATGGATTAGCCAAGTGGCAGCATCTATGGACTCAAGTGTGGCAACAATAGTGAGGTTGGCCCAGGATCAGGCAGTGTTTCATTCTATTGTGCATAAGGTCACTATGGATTGATACCCACTCGATGGCACCTAACAACAACAACAACAACAACATGACCTCTCCACTTGCCAGTCACAGAGACTAAAATCTCAGAGTTCTTGTTAAGGAAGGGCACAGGGAAGTCAGAGATTAGGAACAATATAATGATAGGAGTGTGATGGGCCTCAAGTTCTGTCTAGACTTTCTTCATTTCTCACCTCTGCCTGTGTAACATGGAACGGTTCTCTAACAACTACTGAGAAAGCCTGATTTCCCCTTATGATCTGTACCCTCCTCCTGGCTAAACCCAGAGCGTTACCTTTCTGAAGTTCTGCTCTGTTCACGAAACTCTCATGATCAACCATCAAATAAAAGTTATCTTCTTGGAATGATGTAGACTTTGGTGGCAGCAGACTAGGTTCTTATCAAAGGTTAGTCCTTACGAGCTATGAGCCCTTGAATATGTCACTTGATGGTCCTGGCTTCAGTTTCCCCATCTGTGATGTGGGAATCATAATGCCTACATTTGTAGGAAATGTGCAGGTAGGGTTCTTACTTTTCGTTTTGGAAAAATCCATAAAAGAAAATAAATAAACTGAAGATCCAGAGAGAAATCAGAAGCCTAGGAACTAGCCAGGGTCTGCCCTAATTGGAGTAGTACTTCTACACTATACAGCCTAATCTCCTTGTCAACCTCATTAAGCTTCATCTGTACAATGTTCTTTTTCTCAAGAACCTGGTCTTCTTTCTAATGTGATTATAAACTATGGGTAGTCCTGGTGTGGAGCTGTGGGTTAATGTGCCAGACTGCAAAGCCATTTGACTTGCAAGGTCGGCAGTTCAAGCTCACCAGCCGCTCCTTGGAAACTCTATACAGGGTCGCTATGGGTTGGAACCAACTCAATGGCACTTACCAACAACAACATGGGCTATAAACAGGAGCCCTGGTGGCGCAGTGGGTCAAATGTTGGGCTGCTAACTGAAAGGTCCTCCGTGGGAGAAAGGCCGTCGGCTTCATTAAAGATTTACAGCCTTGAGAACCCTGTGGAGCAGTATTTCGCCGGTCTATAGGGTCACTAGGTGCTCTGGTAGCGTAGTGGTTACGAATCGGGCTGCAAACCACAAAGTCAACAGTTTGAAACTAC
>NW_006408533.1:33088026-33089433 GCF_000296735.1 Chrysochloris asiatica | reverse complement strand
CTGAATTGCTAACCACAAAGTTGGCAGTTCAAACCCACCAGTCACTCTGCTGAAGAGAGATGAGACTTTCTGATGCCATAAAAATGTACAGCCTTTGAAATCCTATAGAGAGTCAATATGAATCAGAATTGACTTGACGACACATAACAGCTACCACAACACTAAGTATTTTCCTGCTTCCATGTGTTATTTAAAATTTTACATTTATTGTGCTTTGTTGTTGTTTTGTGCTGTTGAGTCAGCTCCGACTCGAAGCGACCCTGTTTAGGGTTTCTGAGAGCGGCTGGTGAGTTTGAACTTCAGACCTTGCGGCTAACAGTCCAGTGCTTATTTTACAGTCCCACACTGGGGCTTACTTTACATAAAGTAAAATTCACTCTTCTTGGTGTATGATTGTATGAGTTTTTTATATATACCTAGTTCCTGGTGTGGTGCTATGGGATAAGTACTGGACTGCTAGCCACAAGGTTGATGGTTCAAACCCACCAGCGGCTCCTCGGAAACCTTTTACAGGGTAGCTATGAGTTAGAACTGACTTGACCGCATTTCTCAACTACAATAATAGTGTCAGGTAACCACAACCACAGTCAAGATGCGAAATAGGTCTAACACTTCCCCAAATTCCTTTTGGAGTCAAACCTTCTCCTATTCTCCCTCTTGGATGCTACTGCTCTGCTGTCTGTCTTTATGCTTTGTTTTCTCCTAAATGTCACATAAATGGGCCATAGAATACGTAGCCTTCCCGCCTGATTTCCATTACTTGGCACACTGCATTTCAGATTCATCCATGTTGATTCTTTCATCAGTCATTTATTTCTTTTTATTAGTGAGAAGTATTCCATTTATGGATTTACCACATTTTGTTTATCTCCTGATGTGGAGCTGTAGGGGCAGCACTGGGCTGAGAACCACAAGGTCAGCGTTCAAACCCACTGGCTGCTCCTCAGAAACCTTATACAGTGTTACTATGAGTTGGAAACGACTCGACAACACTTAACAACAATAAGTCCTTTGTTTCTCTGGTTACATTTATTCCTAGATATTTCATCCTTTGGGTGGCTATTGTAAATGGTATTGCTTTACTAATATCCTTTTCAATACTACTGTTTTTAGTATAGAGGAATCCAACTGATTTTTGCATGTTGATCTTATATCCTGCCACTTTGCTGAATCTTCCTATGAGGTCTAGCAGCTTTTTTACTGAGTCTCTGGGGTTTTCTATGTGCAGGATCATATCATCTGCAAATGGAGAGATTTTTACTTTCTCTTTGCCAATTTGGATGCCTTTATTTTTCCTGTCTTGCCGAATAGCTCTTGCTAAGACTTCTAGCACAATATTGAATAGGAGTGGTGACAAAGGGCATCCTTGTCTGGTTCCTGTTCGCAGAGGGAAGGCTTTCAGTTTCT
>NW_006408533.1:33078024-33079788 GCF_000296735.1 Chrysochloris asiatica | reverse complement strand
AGCGAATTATCCTCCTTTGCTCTGAGGTTCCTGCAGCTTTTTTCTATGATGTGTCTACTCCCCTACTTGGTCTTGCCATTTGGTTTTGCCCAAGTGCAGATTCAAAGTACGTGATTTCTTACTTTTGCTACGAGTTCCACTAACTATAAGCCTTCAAACCTTTTAAATATTCCTATCTCTGTGGTTCCGAGTTTTGGAGCTCTGCCCTGGATCTGCTTTGCCTGGTATTCTGTGGTATGGCTGATGGCGAACTTCACTGTACCTCCACCCTAGCTGCCATCAAACCCCGCCTCTCTATTTTGCTTTTTTTTTGCTGACCATTTCTATTGTGACACATGGGTGGGCATGTGTTGGAGCCAACTTAATGGTCAGACAATAAAGTGGATTAAAACGTCAAAAAGAAAAATGTCTCCAAATGCAGAGTTGTTACCTATTATTTTTGTGGTTTATCGCCCAAGAAGTCAGATGTGGTCTCCTCTGGAGTTGGTCCTGTTGGGCAGGGGTATTTCCCTGTTGCATGGTAGCTGCTTGGGTGTCTCAGCACAAAGGAGACATAGACTGCCTTGTCATGTGATCTTTTATTGTTGGTGACAACAAAACCAGTAAACCCAGTTGCCATTGAGTCGATTCCAATTTATTGTGTCCTCATGTATATCAAAGGAGAAGTGTATTCTGTATAGTTTTCAGCAGCTGTAATCTTTCAAAAATAGGTTTTAAGGCTTTCCTTCTGAGACATCTCTGGGTAGATTCCAACCACCAACCTTTCAGTTTGTAGTTGAGCATTTAACCTGTTTGACACCATCTGGAGACTCTAAAATATGACTCAATTAAACACATGGTGTTCCTGAGGTGGGGTAATATTATGACAGAACTAAAAGGTGCTCCTGGCTCCCTTCCTCTTTCCCTCCTGAGTGTCCTCATGCTCACATCTATCTGCCTTTGCTCACAGTGTACCCTGACTTGATTGCTAAGTGTCGAGTGTTGCTTTCTTCATTTTTTGATTAGGTAATAAATATCTTCATACTGTTTTCAAATCATAAAGTTAAAAATCTTCCTGTCATCCCTGATGCCCAGAAAGCCCAGGTCTTATGCTTTGAGCACCCATTTTATGTATCCTTCAAGAGTGCTCATTCATATATACAAGCATACATACACACCACATGTGCATAATTTTTCTCCTCTTTGACTCATGATGTGGATCACATACTCAAGGGAACACTAATTTTCCTGTGGAAATAGCACCTCAGAAGTTAGAATAGCTGTCAAAAGTGAGTCCAGCATTGGGGAACATGTTTGCAGCTACTGTGTTTTGGAATAAAGCATATTTTTACTTGATTGCAATATACTAGAATTCTAATTTTCTACATAATCTAGAAGCAAAAATCCCTCCTTTCCCCTCACCACACATGCATAGTTACCCAGTAATACAGCCATATTTCACACATAGTTTCTCTCATCTGTGACTTGGCACTCAAAATCTGGCCTTTGTAACGAGCACAGGCCTCTCTTCTTGATCTGAGCAGCCATCGTAGGAGCCTAGACAAACTATAAGCCCCTCCTTGACCCTGGCCAGGTTCAGGTGAAGGGGAGTATCTGGGATGCGGGGTACATCATGGTGTCTCCAGTTTTGTGAGGCAGATGTTTGAGAAGCAGCAACTAAATGCTGAGGTATCCTTTTGCATCCTTTTAGTTTGGGGGCAGTTGTCTCAGCTGCTAAGCAAGCGGACAGTGAATCTAATTAGAACTCAGATTACCAACTGTTCC
>NW_006408533.1:33075092-33077284 GCF_000296735.1 Chrysochloris asiatica | reverse complement strand
TTTTTTTTTTTTTTTTTTAATCATTATGAGAGTGCTAATGACATTTATCCATGGAGTCCCTTTCATGTATACCAGCACACCCAATATTGAGTACTATCAGGCCTTTACAGTCCTCTCTTTGGTTGTTGAGTTGTGCATCATCATCCTGCAGTAGTAACCACTTACGGAAATGTGTCTACCCTTTAACACTTCCTCCTTGTAAAGTGTTGTTGTTATGTGCTGTGGAGTCAGTTCTGACTCATAGCAACCCTGTACAGGGTTTCCGAGGCTGTAAATCTTTACCGGAGCAGAAAGCCTCATCTTTCTTCCTTGGAGCAGCTGGTAGTTTCGAACTGCTGACCTTGCGGTTTTTCAGCCCGATTCGCAACCACTATGCTGTGATGTTCAATGTTGGGTAAGAGTCACATCCTTGGCCCCCGTCAAACATCTTTCCATGGAAAGTGACTCTGTCTTTTCATCCATTTCTTCTCTGACCTGATCCAATGAAATTGCTTCAAAACAGAGTCTAGCCTAATGTTTGACCAAACAACTGGACACTATAGCCTAGCCAAGTTAACAGAAAATTAGCAGCACACTGTCTGTCACTACCAAGCTCAGGAGCTATTTTTGCAATGGTATGTGACTCTATTCAGAATGGTGTGGCCTTTGCTATGTTACAGTCCCCCACCAGGTTTACCTTAAACTCCACGCAGTCTTTTTCCCACCACAAATACTAGTACCACAGGACCCACAGAGTGGCAAGAACCAAGCAGCGGGGCTGCTCACAGTGTAGCCTAGACAGTCCTTTTCCACTGGGGCCTTCCATGATGCTAGGTTAAAGGATAGCTAGCGTGTTCCAAATGCACTCCTGGTGTAGAGCTGTAAGACCTCAAGGTCATGGTTCAAACCCATCAAACTGCTCCTCGGAAACCCTAGACAGGGTTACTATGAGTCAGAACTGACTTGATGACACCTAATAACAACAACATAGCCTTCCAAATGTGCACTATGCTGACTCCAGAAGGAAAAGGCTTACAAATATTGTGCTGCTTACTCGGCAGTGGGAGTTATGAGGCCCCCCACGTTGGCTGAGATTCCATAGAATTTCCTTGACTGCTGGGATCTTTCAGCATTCATAGATGTGGGTAGGTCTCAGAATCTCTGTTGGGTTTGCCTTCCCCTCTCTAGAGTACACATGTCTTACCGACTGGACTGGCAACTGCAAGGCTGGCAGATCAAGTCCACCAGCTGCTCTTGGAAACCCCATATAGGGTCGCTATGAGTCCAAAAGAGGGATGTCATTGCTGATGTCCAATAGATCTTGGCTGAAAGCAGAGAATACCAGAAAGAAGCTTACCTGTGCTTTATTGACTATCCAAAGGCTTTCAGCTGTGTGGATCATGACAAGCTATGGGCAACATTGTGGAGAATGAGTATTCTGGAACACTTAATGGTGCTCATGAGGAACCTGTAAAACAAAGATGCAGTTGTTTGAACAGAGCAAGGGAACACTGAGTGGTTTAAAATTAGGAAAGGTGTGTGCGAGGGTTGTATTCTTTCATCATACTTATTCAATCTGTATACTGAGAAACTGAATTATATGAAGAAGAACATGGCATCTGGATTGGAGGAAGGTTCATTAATAACTTGTGATATGCAGATGATGCAGCCTTGCTTGCTGAAAGCACAGAGGACTTAAAATACTTACTGATGAAGAATAAAGACCACAACCTTCAGTATGTATTGCACCTCTATATAAATAAAACAAAAATCCTCATCAATGGACAATTAACAATATCCATATAAATGGAGAAAAGATTGAAGTAGTCAAAGACTTCAATTTGCTTGGATCAGCCATCAACACTCACGGAATCATCAGTCAGGAAATCAAATAACACACTGCATTAGGTAAATCTTCTGCACAAGACCTCTATAAAATGTTCAAGAGCAAAGATGTCAGTTTGAGGACTAAAGTGCACCTGACCCAAGCCATGGTATTTTCAATAGTCTTAAATGCATGTGAAAGTTGGACAGTTAATAAGGGAGACTGCAGAAGAATTGATGCATTTGAGTTATGGTGTTGTTGTTGTTGTTGTCAGGTGCCATCGAGTCAGAACCGAAACAATGTCTGATCCTGGGCCAACCTCACTACCGCTGCCACACTTGACGCCATCAATGATGCCACCTGGTTGATCCATCTCGTTGGGGGTCTT
>NW_006408533.1:33017907-33074147 GCF_000296735.1 Chrysochloris asiatica | reverse complement strand
AATCTCTTTGATATCTCAAGCGAGTAAAGTTTTGCTAAAGTTAATACAGAAACGGCTACAATCATACATTGACAGAGAACTTCCAGAGGTTCAAGCTGGCTTCAGAAGAGGCCGTGGAACGAGAGATATCATTGCTGATGTCCGATGGATCTTGGCTGAAAGCCGAGAATACCAGAAGGATGCTTACCTATGCTTTATTGACTATGCGAATGCTTTTGATTGTGTGGATCATGACAAACTATGGACAACATTGTGAAGTATGAGTATTCCAGAACACTTAATTGTACTTCTGAGAAATCTGTACCTGGATCAAGAGACAGTTGTTCGAACAGAGCATGGGAACACTGAATGTTTTAAAATTGGGAAAGGTGTGCGACAGTGTTGTGTTCTTTCACCATGCTTGTTCAATTTGAGTTATGGTGTAGGAGAAGAATATTAAGGTACCAGGGATTGCCAGAAGAATAAACAAATCTGTGTTGGAAGAAGGACAACCAGAATGCTACTTAGAAGTCAAGATTGCTAGATTCCGTCTGTCATACTTTGGACCTATTATGAGGAGGGACCAGTCCCTGGAGAAGGACATCACATGCTTGGTAAAGTGGAGAGATATGAAAAAGAGGGAAATCCTCAATGAGATGGATTGGCACAATAGCAACAACAATGGGCTCAAGCGCAGCAGCAATTGTGAGGATGTGGCAGGGCTGGGAAGTGTTCGTTCTGTTGTACAAAGGGTTGCTATGAGTCAGAATCAACTCAACAGCACTTAGCAACAACAACAACATGATGCACATGACAATAACAATCTAACATGATGAGGAAAAGGATAAAATTTGCAGGAAGTCTAGAGCTAAAGCATGAGACTTCACAGACACTTCCCATGTCCTGCAACCTTTCTGCTGAAGCCTGCAGACCCTGGTGCACAGGCTTGCCCCTCCCTGCCTGTGACTCCAAGGGGTCTCTGGTGTCCAAGGAAACTGACTTCCAGGAAGGGCTCTGAGACACTCTGCTGACACCTCCAAGGAACATGGAGCCCTGGGGCACCTCTTCCTGGAGAGTTTGCAACTTAAGGCTCATTTCCCAGTGTGGAAGGAAGCAAGTGCTTCCTGACAAAAGGACTCCAAGCATCATTAATGAGGGGTGTGAGGGTTGTAGGGGAGGTGGGGGTTGGGGGAGCTGGGTGCCCTCCAGAGCTTCTGGGATCACACCATCTGTACCATCCAAGCATAAAGTTGGCCTAGCAGACAAGAGATGAAAGAGGCCAGGACCACAACCAGTGTGGGAAGCTCTGGGTATATTAAAAAATGAAAGCCTGCCAGGACAAGGTTCAAAGCCTGTTTACATTGAATACATTAATTCCTTTATTACATGCACTAATAAAGACTCACATACAGTAAAACAATTGGAGATAGTGTCAAAAGCCTAAATTTGAGCTTGTGGGAGAATGTGAGGTCTGGGTCAAGCTAAAAAACAAGCAAGCAAACAAAATGCTGGTTTCTGTAGAGTTGATTGGAGTCCTGATGTGGTGCTGCGGGTTCATGTGTTAGATTGCAAGCTTGGTTTGAACCGCAAGGTTGGTGGTTCAAGTTCACCAGTTGCTCCTTGAAAACCCTATACAGGGTCACTATGAGATGGAACCTACTATACGGCACTTAGCGACAGCAACAACATAGAGCTGATCAGGGTAATGGTGACCTCACATGTGTCAAGATTAAAACTGTGTTTCTTCCCAGGTGCCTCTGGGTGGACTGGAGCAGTCGGGCACTTAACCATGTGTGTTACCCAGGATCAACCCAAGCCGTGCCCCATACAAGAAAGGCAACCTTCAAGTCAGTGGCTTCTAGCTCATAATGTGCCACATAAAAATCCCATTTAAATACGATCATTTCTAGAATTTTTCCTCTTTCCTCCCCGCCCTTATCAAATAGACAGACATCCAACCAACCAAACAAAGGCGTACTCTGTACATTTCTACCAGGGGAGGGCTGCATACAGGCCCCGGGCCCTAATAGAAACAAAAGCCAGGGGGCCATTTGGTACCTCCTTGATCTCACTGTCGCTGATGTTTTCCAAATGTATTTGCTATTTGCTCCCGTGTCCCTGCAAACCCCCGCTGTTCCCAATTGTCCATTGCCTATTAGGAACGGTTCCAGCCAAGGTATTTTTTCCCTATTTATTTGCTCCCTTTTCCCTGGGAACTTTACTATGCATGAGTAACTGGCCTGTGAGGCTGCTTTTGTTTGACATTTTGCATTCGTTAAAAACCAGTCATCTGCATGTTTTATAAACCCGTAGGGGTCTCTCTCCCCTTGATCAGTGCTAGAAGTACTCATTAACATCTGGGGAAGTTATGGCCCCAGATAGGGGGGATACATGACCTACTGAGTGTGGTTTTAGGGAATTTGTCTTCAAAAACACCAAAGCACTTCATAATCATTGCCAGGGTTGTTCACTAATAGAAATGAGCCTGCCTGCCTTTAGTAGCACTGGTATTCCCTGTGTCCTTGCCTGCGTTGCATTTTCTCTTCTTTTAGGCTCCTCTAAGACGATGTATCCACTGGGGAGCCCTTCCTGAGCATCTCAGCTGGCTCAGAGTCCTCCTCTAGTTAGCCAGCTTAACCAACACATATTGGACTCTTCCTTTGTGCCATGTGCAATGTTGGATGTTTCTGGGCTAGAATAGAAGTAAGAAAAGGACTCTGCCCTCAGTGATGATGAAGAAACCAACTATTGGGTCAAAAATGCCATGATAATTGAGAAAATATGTACAGAGGATCAAAGGCAAGAAAGGAACAAGGTTCAACTTCTGCCCTCATCAGCAGAGACATTTTCAAAGAGGAATTAGTCACAATGTCATGGAAGGACTTGTCACTCCAAAGGAGCTTGAACCCTACCATGTTGACCACTGTTTCTCAAATGTGTTTCACGAGGTCCAACCACAACTTAATCACATGAAATAGTTATTAAAACAGTTTCCTGAGACCCATCCCAGACCTGCTAATTCGGGTGTTACGTGGTTTCTACAGCACAATGGATCATTTTAATATACCTTGAGGTTTGAGAAATGCCACTGTTGGAAATGAGTGACAATAAAGTGTCTGGTCGGACTCTTCAATGGTTGCCGTTATTATTAGGTGCCACCTATCAAGTCGATTCCGACTCATAGCGAACCTGTATAGGGTTTCCAAGACTTTAAATCTATGCAGGAGCAGAATGCCTCATCTTTCTAGCAGCAGGTGGGCTAGAACCGTGGACTATGTGGACTATGTGGTCTACGGTCCAGTGTTTATTGTATGGAGCCACTGCGCTCCCGTTCATGGGTTTGTGTTTATTATTCTATGTAGCACACGGACATGATAAATGGTGAGAGTCTGTCAAGCCCAGTTCCCCTGACCCCCAATTGTCCATCCTGTCTCCACTCAGAAGCAGCATTGTTAGTAATTTCTCAGGTCTTTTCCAGGTATGCCTGGTGTCTAGTCATTTGTTTGGTCTCAGGTTCAGTTCCTGTCTTCCTTCTTTGTTTGCCTTTCCAACGCTTCCTTGCCTATACTTTTTGGCTAAGTTTGGCCAATAGAAGACACTATTAAGAGGTTGGAAGGCAGGAGGAGAGGGGGGATCAGAAAATCAGGTTCCCCACTTCCTTCCCACCTTTAAGCTGTACATTAACACTGGCTGTACCTCCTCGGTGGCTCGGTGATCCCAGCTTCTGCTGAGCAAGCTACCGTGCCAGCTCCTAACAGGTGGCCCAAGCTCCAGGACTTAGGTCATTTCATCTCCTTGCTCCTCGAGCTCTGATAGTCACTGATCTCGGAATAGCCTCATTATCCCGTACTTGCTCTTTCAGTGCATTCAACACACTGGAAGTAGGTCTCCTTTATTAAATTCCCTCTTTTCAACTGTCTGCAAGGTTGTTCTGACTGTTTTCTTTTAATCCGACTTAAAGATATATTTGGAGTCCTGGTGTGGCCTGTGAGTTAATACCCTGGACTGAAAAGTCAGCTGGAACTTCAAGGTTGGCAATTCAAGCTTACTAGCTGCTCCTCGGAAATCCTATACCTAGCCGCTATGGATCGGAACTGCTTTGATGTCACTTAACAACAACAACAACAAAGGTATATTTGATTGATGGGTACTGAGTTGTTAACAATCAATCCTTCCTATAAAAACAACTAGAAATTCGAAATAAACAATTTTTTAAACCAAACTAAACAAACAAAATCTTTGAAGATACTGGAGTAGTTCCAAGACAGTGAGGAATTCCAAGGTCAAAATAGAGGAGAGGACAAAAGACCAAAGAGACAAGTTCAGAAGCTGAAACCAGTTTCTCCCTTGAGACTTTCAGTAGTGACTGAGAGCTCAAAAAGCTGAGCAGAGGTTTCAACAGACTCTCAGAACTTTGAAGTAAAAAAATTAAGTTTATGGAAAATCCCTGGTATATACCCACTGTTGGGTTGGTACCCCAAAGAGTTTTCAACAAACCTTAGGAGTAAAAGTGTGATCACAAATCAACCAGTTTTCACAGGAACTGAAGTACAGGGTTGAGACATTTTAATTCCTGACTGGATTTGGGATTTGTCAGAGCAAAAGTAAATCCTATCTGGAAGACGATTACCTACATAGTTTTTCATATATAAGCCTGACACCTGTCAAAAATAATCAGACACAAGGAAACAAATAATCCAAAGGACTAGTGGACCACACGGGCCCCAGCCTCCTTCACCCTGAGACCAGCAGAACTAGATGGTGCCCAGTTACCACTGCTGACTGATCTAAAAGGAATCACAATAGGTGTTCCTGGATAAAGTGGGAGAAAATGTGGAACAAAACTCAAAATCATAAAAAATAAATAAACAAACAAAACATTAGACTTATGGGTCTGGTAGAGACTGGTGGAAACTCTAAGACACTAGTCCTTAGACCCCCTTCAAGTCTGTAACTTAACTCACCCTCATGGCTCAACTTTTAGTCAAATGATAGGCAGTAACACCAGGAAGGTATACACCCCTATGAACAATCAACCAACCGTCTGAGATCAGAAAGGCAATGTTTGCTCAGAGATAAAGCTCTGAAGGCAGAAAGGGGTCAGAAAGAAGGATGAGGGGAAATGCTAAACACAGGGAGGAAGTGGTAAGAATGCTGTTATGTTGTGGGGATTGCAATCAATACCACAGAACAAACGGAGTCTGAATAATGGAATGGAAAACCGATGTGCTCTGTAAACTTTGACCCAAAGCTCACTAAAAAACCATACACACACAAATATGTGTATAAGATGATTAGACATAACCCAAATACCAAGACACAGTTCTCAGATTTAGACTTTAAAATCACTATGATTACTAAACCTAAAGAATTAAAAGAAAAAATTGAGAGTTTTAATGGAGAACTAAAACGTTTTTTAAATAAGAACTGAATGGAAACTCTAAAACTTAGGATAAAATTACTTGAAATAAGCACTCAATGAATTACGTATTTAAGATAGTGGTTGGAGTCCTGGTGTGCTGCTGTGGATAAGCGCTGGACCACAAGGTTGGTTGAATTACAAAGTTGGCAGTTCAAACTCATCAATTACTCATTAGAAACTCTATACAAGGTAGCTGTGAGTCCGAACCCGCTTGATGGCACTTAACAACAGCAACAACAGGATACTGACTACTGAATTGGAATATAGATTAGATGTAAATATCCACACGGAAGCACAAAGAGAAAACAAATCACATATGAGTATATAGAGATAAGTTTTTAAAATATTGCTTGTGGGGTTCCAGTTAATGCATTCACTCCAAACAAAACATGTTTAAACATATCTTTATAATAATCGGATGACTGCAGACAAATCCTCCAGTAATATACTTGTCTTAGTCTCATTAGGGTGCCTTCTAAAACAAAAGTCAAAACCCAGGCTCCTGAGGAGCTTTGCTGGGCCAGTTAAATTCAAGGTAGAAAGATCAGCTCAGAAGGTGATGACATCTGGGTTTTGGGACTCCAAAAGGGGTAATTCTGATAGATTTTTTTTTTTTTTGAAGGAATCAGGACAATCACAGGCGCTTATTATGAAGAAGTTTAGGAAAATTGAGAACTATATCGGTGAGGATAAGCCCAGAAAGGTTGTGCCAAGGAATTGTTTTCCATCACAACAATGTACCTGTTCTTTCTTTGAAGGTCGTATGGGTCTTCCCATGAGAATTTCATTGGAAAATCTTACTTCATCCACCTTACAAGTCCTCATCTTGCCCTTTAAGATGTCTTTTTGTGCCCCCCAATTCAAAAAGCATTTCCAAGGACTATGATCTGAGACCCTCAAGGATGCAAAAAAGTGGCATTTTGACATGGTGTAACTTGAATCTTGCAAAATTTTTTAGGAAATATTTAGAGAGATGGAAAGACCACTTTCAGAAGTGTATAGACCTAGATGGAAAATATGTCTAGAAACAATAGCTTCACATTTTGATATTTTTGTTTAAGAAAAGTTTCTATGATTTTGTAGCAACACGTATAATTATAATAGTCAGATTAATTTTTTCTATGACTTATTTCACCTATAAGTGGGGACACTAACAATACCCATGTTTAGAGTTGTTGTATGAATTAAATAAGTAAAGTGTATATAAATATAAAAAATGCTTCTAGAATAATGGCTGACATAGAGTAAAGCAAATATAAATATTCTTTTTATTGCTATTATTATATTGTGATTGTTCCATGTTGGTCATGGAGTACTGCCTCACTTTTAATTTCCCTTTCATTCCCTTTAATAGCTGGGTAGTATTCTATACTTTGTGCATAATGCAATTTATTTAAGCTGTTCCTGGTGAAGACATTAAGGATGTTTTTAGTGACTATGTTTACACATAGTTTTGTGTTTCTATATCTGTAACTGGAGTCCTCGTGTGGCATTCGTGTTAATGCACTGGACTGCAAAGTCAGTTTGAAGCACAAGGTCCGCAGTTCAAGCCCACCAGCTGCTCTTTGGAAACCCTATACGGGTCACTATGAGTTGGAACTGACTCAACGGCACTTAACTACAACAACAACATATCTATAACTATATTTGAGTTTATGAAATGATTTTGTGGATGTATAATTTCAACAGCTATATGTGTTTTAAAGATGGGTGGGTATTTGCAGTTTTCTACATGGTAGAATTTCCCTACCAGTAACATCTGAGGGCACCTGTTTCCTCAGTCTTATCGATGCAGTGTCTTATCAAATGTTGTGATTTGGCTATTCTGATAGTATCTAACTTGAGAGAAGTTGGCATTTTTCTTATAGTGACTTTGAACTTCTTCTCATAAGTTTAAAAACCATCCATATTTCATTTTCTGTTTATGTTCCCTTGCCGAATTTTGTGTTGGATTGTAAGATTTTTCTCCTATTGATTTGTTGACCTCATTTGTATGGTAAGGCTATTAGTACTTTGTCATTTATATTGCAAATATTTTTTTCCTTAGTTTGTGGCTTGGTTTTCAACTTTATTTATGGCATTTTTTTTCCAAGCAGAAAATTTTAATTTTATGTATTCAAATTTATCATTCTTTTCTCTTTTGGCTTGCCTGTTTTATGTTCTCTTTTGCAATTTGCTACACTTATTTTTGAATTATTCTAAGTTGAGTGATGAGTGTTAAGATCAGATGAAAGCTGGAAAATTCACTCTCTGGCTATAATTTAAAGAATAGATGGGAAGGGAATAAGAGTGAATTCAGAGGGCTCAGTTCAGAGGGTTTTATACCCATGCAAATGAGGAATAAAAGAAGGTCTGAACTTAAAATAGGAAGTGGTGGTCAGGAGGTTGAGTGAATTGTTTCCCATTACCATCAAGCCAATTCCAACTCATAGGGACCTTATAGGACACAGTAGAACTACTCCATAGGGCTTCCTATCTTTAAGGAAGCAGAGTGCCTCATCAGAGTGACTGGTGGGTTCAAACTCCTATCCTTTTTGTTAGCAGCCTGAATGCATAACCCACTGCATCACCACAGTTCCTGATGTTTAGAAAATGAAATCAAAAGTTCTCGATGACCCTTGCATGTGAGGGGTAAGGTTCAAAGAGCTGCTTAAGCAAAGCCTAGGTTTCTATGGGGGCCAGAATGCTCTCTCCTTTGGTTCTTGTGCTGTTCTATGCTCTTTACTTCTGTGTCCTGGCTTCCCTCAAGTATAGGAGCACCTCAGAAACCGTATTCCTGGCCAAAGCACCTCAAACACAGCCACGACTTGTCTGTCAGTGGAGATCTGTGTGGTTCTATGATGCTAAACAGGTGTCAACCCAAATTCCAGACTAAGACAGACTAGAAAGAAAGACTTGGTGATCTATTTCCAAAAGCATGGGGAACCCCTCTGGATCACAGTGGTCTGATTGTGTGGTGCGTGGAGTCACCATGAGCTTGGGCTAACTTCATGGGAGCCAACAAGAACCACATGAGCCTATCCTAGTGCACTCACCAAGAAGGGGCAGTGAACACTGGTTGATGAACGTCATGCTGATATCTTCAGGGGTGGAGGCAGTAGGTGCCTTTGCCTGTGTTGAATGATATGCTTATTCTGCGTTCTTATGTTGAAAGAAGTTCTTATTTATCAACATTCTTGCAAAGGGAGCAAGGAGCTCCTGTCCCCTGAACTAATGACCTGTCTGCAGGATAGCTTTAACTGGGAGTTCACCTGGTACCTAAACCCCAACATTATTGCTCATGCCCCGTGTGTCCTTTTTTATCATCTCCAGACCCCTAAGCTAAAAACTTCAGCCACCCTGACCCTTCCCTTCCTTTAGGTGCCACATCCCAGAAATTTTCAGATCCCAGCACCTAATCCTACCCCCACTCTTGAGCCCACCCTCCTCTATGCATCTTTGTCTCTTCTTACCTGGGCTGCTCCAGTAGCTACTGAACCAGTCTCCCTGTTTCACCTCCCTCTCATTCCTACCATTCTGTTGCCAGAGTGTTTGTCCAGAAAACTCACAGTGGTAGACAGATCTAACGATCTCAGAGATGCTTGCCTTCTAATCCCAGGATCCTATGAACAGTCTACTTTGTATGATAAGTTCCTCAGCCACACAAAAGATTTCATGCTTGACCACTACCTGAAATGTTGTCAGTTTGAACCCACCTGCCCAGAAGAAAGGCCTGTGGCTCTCCTTCTGCAAATTTACATCCCTGAAAACCCAATGGTACACAGTTCTACTCTGCACACATGGATGGGGTCTCCATGAGTTCAAATCAACTTGAGGCTGACCATAAGCTAGGCAGATAATCTTGAATTCTCAGCTTGTAATCACAGCTTGTCCTTCACAGTGGAAGAGGAAGACAAAGAAGAGATCAGAGTGAAGCAAGGTGAGGACTCAGCCTGCCATTGTTGTCATGGAAGATGGAGGATGGGGGCCAGGGAATGTGGGTGCTTAGTGTCAGAATGAGGGGGGTAGGATAGAATCCCCACTGAATAGTTTTCCTCTTGTCCAGATGGGTCTGGATTCAATTGTGAGTAACTGTTATCAGGATTAATGGTAATTGTCACAACTTTAAATGTAGAAGAGGTGTAGCTAAAAGGGATGAACAGTGAATCTGTCATTTCAGGAACACGGGACCCTGGGACCATCATGAAGGAAGAGTATGAGAGGAGCAAGGGATCCTAGCCAGACCCTGTTGTAGCCAGTGGCGACAACAGAGATGGTGGCAGAGGCAATGGCATAGGAAGAGCAGCAGAGAACTATAAGCCCATGGACAGTGTGTCTGTGGGCAGGAGGCTGACTTGTAAAATGTGCCCTTTGGACATTTAAATGAATATATATTTTCAATGTGGAGTCCTGGTGTGTTGCTATAGATTAATGAGCCAGACTGCAAAGTCATTTAAACTGCAAGGTCAGGGGTTCAAGCTCACCAGCTGCTCCTTGGAAACCCTATACAGGGTCGCTATGGGTCAGAACTGACTCAATGGCACTTAATCTCAGCAACAACAATATATTCAATGTGGTATGTGTACATTCCAAAAAAAAAGTAATAGAGGTAAATACTGTTAGCTGATGGTGCATGGAGGGGATTGTAATCATTGCAATGATTTAGTGAAGGTGAAACTGATGATCTGCCTTGTAAACCTTCACTCACTCAATTCTCAACAAAAGCTTTTAAAACAAAAGTCTATGGGTTATTGGAGAGAGCCCTGGTGGTACAGTGGTTAAGCACTTGACTGCTAATCTAAAGGCTGGTGGTTCAAACCCACCAACCGCTCCAAAGGAGGAAGATATGACAGTTTGCTTCCGCAAAGAAGCCAGTCTTGGAAACCCGATGAGGACGTTGTACTCTGTCCTATAGAGTTTCTATGAGTTGGAATAGACTTGATGACAGTATTTTTGAGTTTTGGTATGCGTGGTTGGAGGGATGAGAGATCACTTTAATCTGGGAAGGGAGCCTTCTGGAATATGAGACCTCCTAAATTGGCCTTGAAGTCTGATAAACGACAAGCAGGGAGGAAGAAGAGAGGCTCTCTCTCCTCTGTAGGTGGGGTTGAGAGCCTCTTTAAGGTGTATATATTTTAATGGGGATTTATTTTCTGCGTTGTTAAAGCTTAATGATTCCCTCAAATCATACTGACACAAAAGGAAGGCAGAGCAGTTCACCAAGCAGCAGATTTGCCTTGAGCAAAGGCACTTCTCCATGCGTGGAGCAGTCCCCCACTGTTTCCCATAAGACCTTGTGCTGGCTTTGGAAATCAAACAAGAGCCCTTCAACAAAGCACTGCCTTTTCAGGAGAACAGTTACCTCAGGAGAATACCTGCCGGAATGCTAGACTAATGGCAGCTATAGGAAACAACACTGGCCCCACTCAAGGTGAGCACTCAAGGCAGAGGTGGGTCTTAATTACCTTTGTATTCCCAGCTCCTTGCCTAGTACCCTGGCAGTCACATGTGTACTTATTTGTAGGATGGAGTGAATAGATGACTATGGAGGGATGTACAGAAAGATGCATCCACGCTTTTCCCTGTGATCCTGTTGAATGATTGGGGGATTACGCCACCATTTGCCACCCAGTCAAATCTAACTCCTGGCTACCCTATGTGTCAGAGTAGAACTGTGGTGTTCCACAGGGTTTTCACCAAGTCTTTCTTCTGAGGTGACTCTGGGTAGACTGGACCGTCCAACCTCTCAATTTTGCAGACTTGCCTTACCCAGGGACTCTCAGTACATTGCAGTCTTCATTTTCTTTCTTTCGTGTGATTTGGGTGAAGGTTTACAGAGAAACTTGGTTTTCCAATCAACACTTCATACACATTTTGTTTTCTGGCATCGACTGCGATCCCCACAACATAACAGGCTTCTTCCCACTTCCTTCTGGTGTTTATCATTTCCCTTCATCTTCTTTTCTATCCCCTCCTGCCTTCTGAGCTTTGTGTCTGGGCAAATGCTGCCTTTTCCTTCTAGTGTGGTTGATTGTTCTAAGGGGCGCATACCTTCCCAGTGTTGTGTTTACCCTGTAGGTTTGTCTCTTGTTGGGCTGTAAGTTGAGCCATGAGGGTGACTTCAGTTCCAGACTCGAAGGGTATCTAAGGACCATCATCTCAGAGGTTCTACCAGTCTATATCAAACCTGCTAGTCTGGTCTTCGTTATGATTTTGAGTTTGGTTTCACATTTTCCTCCCACTCTGTCCAGAGCCTTCTGTTATGATGCCTTCAGAGCAGTAGGCAGGGTAGCTTTTCACCATTGAGTTCTCCTGGTCTCAGAGCTGTGGAGGCTGAGGGTCTCCAAGTTCATTAGTCCTTTGCACTAATTGTTTCCATGCAGCTTCAATTTCTTTCCTCTTCTTTGCATTGGGCTGGGAGACACTGATAATAGTTGTCCTCCTAAGGCATCTTTGAAGACTCCAGCCACTGCTCATCCAATGAGGATCACACCGTCTTCTTGGAATGCCAGCTTAGCCTTGTGCTGATGGAGATGTGGCAGAGCTAGTCTTAGTTTGTGCTGGTCATCTGTCCTGTATCTCATGGAGGCTAGAAGAGGCCATGGAAGTGCTGGTTCGAAGTTTGGAGATCATTATGCTTCACTTCCTTAGTTTGTGGACAGGTACCCCAAGGCTGGGTGTGGTCAAGGAATGTACCACACCCAGAGATTTATTTCACAGGTGGTGCTTGCCTGCCTCCTAGGACTGGTATTTATTGCTGCACAACATTTGTGTTGTCTCTTTTAGTCAAAGGTCAGTTGGTTTGGGTTTCTTCCTCTGAGGGTGCCAACCCATCATGACCGCTTATCAAACAAAGCACATATCCGAGGGCTCTGGTCTTGTTGCTGCCACAGAACAGAGGAGGGACTGTGTGGATGTACAACTCCACAGTCCCCTGTGCAACAGCAGGGGTTCCAGGACTCCTGCCTCCCCCATCCTGAGGCTGTAGGAAGAGGGAGGCCCCAGGATCCCCAAGCAGGAGTCTCAGGAGGAATAGTCTTATTTCAGAGACTGCTCCCATTTGACCCAGGGAGGGCTAGGGAGGCCTGGAGAGAAAAACAAGACGGCTTTTACATTCCGAAGAATTCTCCAATACTTTCTTAGTCCAGGCGATGAGGTCCTGGCCCTGTTCCAATTTAGGTAATTACATTTTCCCGATGCAAATTGCTCCCCTGAATTTGCATAGACAAGTTGGGTTGAGGCCCAGCCACCTTGGCAGCCTCTGAGACTATAAACCCAGGCTCATCCACCTTCTGTTTGGGCTCCTGCATAGGAGGCCTCATTCCCCTCAAACAGTACCAGGTACCATCATGGCCCTAACATTTATGATCATCCCCTACACTTTAAATCCAAGACTGGTGATCTACTTCCAAAAATCATCCAGTGAAAACCCCATGGGTCACCAGGGTTTGATCCATACCAGATCATGGATGGAGACAGCAGAGTGTATACCATTGAGGTGCTGAAAGCCTTCAAGAGGGTATTGAAGGTGGAGATGAAATGAAATGTGAGGCCCAGGGGCCCTTGGGAAGAAGGCATTTGTGAACTTGACAGCAGTCTAAACGAATAGAATGCATGAAACCAGTAAACAAACCATTTGCTAATGGAGTCCATCCTGATTGATGGTGATCCCATATGTGTCAGAGTAGAACTGAGCTTCATGGGTTTTCAATGGTTGATTTTTTGGAAGTTAAATTGTCACCTTTCTTTCAAGGTGTCTGTGGGTAGGTAGGTTTGAACTGCTAACTTTTCAGTTAACAGCCAAACACAGGGAAATGCGAAAGCCGGAGAAATCAGAGCTGTGGTTCTCAGCTTTGATTCTGTGGGAAAGGGGTGAAAGCAGCTTGGGGAGGGGGAAGAGCAGGGGAGTTCTGTCTGTCTACACACTGTGTTGGAGTCCTGGTGTGGCGCTGTTGCTTAATGCGCTGAACTGTTAGGTCAGTTTGAGCCACATGGTCAGTGGTTCAAGCTCAGCAACCACTCCTTGGAAACCCTATACAGTATAGGGTCGCTATGGGTTGGAATTGACTCAATGACACTTAACAACAACAACACACACCATGTTGTTGCTGGCTGCCAGAAGAACAAACAAATCTGTCTTGGAAGAAGTATAATTAAAATGGTCCTTAGAAGACAGGAGGCAAAACTTTGTCTCTTGTACTTTGGACATTTATCAGGAGAGACTAGTTCCTGGAGAAAGACGTCATGTTTGGTAAATTGGAGGGTCAGCAACAAAGAGCAAGACCTCCAACAAGATGGATTGGCCCTGTGGCAGCAACAATGGATTCAGACGTAGAACAATTGTAAGGTCGGTGCAGGAGCCTACAGCGTTTGGTTCTGTTGTGCATAGGGTTACTATGGGTCAGAATGGACTCCTTGGCACCTAACAATACCAATGATATACACATATGTTCTTTAAAGAGGAGGAAAGCACCCTTCCATGGGTATAAACCCAAGAAGAGGAGCCACTGTGAGTCACTAGCCAAGGTAGACAAACAGATTGTTCCCCAAACCAGGCTCTTGGACTGGGGTGAGCCCTTACCAGGCCTGGTGCTCACCAGGGGTAGATTGCTCAATAAGCAAGGTAAGCACAGGCTTACTTGTGTTTACCTACTGATCTGTAGTAAGCATAAGTTTTTGTGGTGACAGTGACTCCCTGTGACAGAGCACTGGGTGCCATAGGATTTTCAATCACAGACATTTTTTGGAAGAAGATTGCCAGACCTTTCTTCTAAGGTGCCTCTGGTTGGACTCAAATCTTTTGGCGAGTAGCTGAGTGAGTTAGCCTTTTGTGTTACCCAGGGACTCCACCATAACCAGTAGCTGCCAGGAATTTCTAAACTTGTGGATCCACCTCCCTGCCCTGCCCATCGCTGCGCCCTTTCAAACAAGCGATCTCACTCTGCCTCCAATTCATAGTGGAAGAAAATGATTGAGGAGCTGGTACAGGGTTTCTTCACAGAAGCCCTCAGATCATGTCAGCAGTGGCTTGAATGTGGTCCATGTGGCCTGTATGTGCGTGGTGGGTTGTGTGTGTGCACGTGTGTGCCTGTGCTTTCAGCATAAGCCAACTGCTTGGAATCTGTTTATTTCCCTTTTATGATTACTTTTTTCTCCCTCTGTAAAGCACTAGGACGGGCCTGGCGTGCCAGGAATTGCTTGCAAGTGGTCCTCCAAGCCTCGAGACGGCCGCTGCTGTCCCCATGCAGTGTGCGTAATGGGTCCTCCCAGGGACAATTTGCATAAAGGATAAATAAGAGAAACACAATGTGAAGTTTATTCATTTTTAAATCCTGCAGCGTTTGTGATTGAAGGCCCAAGCTCAGATGTTTGCCGGATGTGTCCCATTAAGACTCGGGGCTTTGTCTAATGTCTGCTCTGTTCCTGCAGGGGGGTGTAATGTGCACTCCTTCTCCACACTGGAGTGCCGTTTCCTGAGCCTCTCGATAAGGGATGGGCACGGTGAGATGTGTTCCCTTCTTCCAGGCCCCCTCGCTTTAATTTGCTGTAACAGAGCCAGCACATTAAATACAAAACATATTGATGTTCTTAAGAACCCTGGAGGGTCTTTACCCTTCCTTGTCAGAGGAGCCTGGCATGCCGGGAGGGAGAGGAGATGAGGTTTGGCATGCACACGGAGTGGTGCCTCCGGCAGGTCACAGCCAATTGTCTGCCAAGAGCTGTGCCCTCCCTGAGGACAGAGGCTGGACAGGAGGTCAGAAGGGCCGTCACGCAGGCTTGGGAGCAAGAGGGGACATATAAACTGTGAGGGCATCCTCAGGCTAAGAGCCACTATGGACACAGCTGTGGTTTAGGGACTAATGGTTGGGAGTGGGTGGGAGGAAGGAAGGAGAGATAGCAGGAAGGCAGGTAGAGAGACCACCATTCAACAGCAGTACTTGGCTGGGCCTGGTCACTGTCAATCAGCAAGTGTGAGAGTTAGGGGAAAGTTGGATAGGACTCTAACTTTTGGCATCTCTCTATTTAAAATGCTCCAGGCTCTGAAAATTTGGCAGTGTAGATCTGGCTGTCATATTGTACATTTTTGTTACAACAAGTGATGCAAGAAGAATAGAAACATCTCCTCCAGCAAATTCACTACTTTCCTAACAGCATGTCTCATGGGCCACAGGACGTAGCACAGAGAGAGGGAGCAGAGCCATCAGCACTCTCTGGTAGGATAGGACAGGACAGGGCAAGGCAGAGGAGAACGAAGCCACTGAACATCAAGTTTATGTTCTCTTCTCAGGCTGCCAAAGAGCCTCAATGCTCCAGGAGATGACTTCTCTTTTCTCCCCCTGAAATGACTAACTATTGAGGAATATGCTGGTCTTCTCTGGACAAATGCACCTTCCTAGAAGTGGTTACTGTGTACATGGGCTAGCCTACGTTATTGTACATATATCACTTCTAATCCTCAGGATTCTAGGAATTAGATTTGACTTTGGAGCTGGAGTCAATTTTGGGACTGGAGATTCAGTGTTTAAATAATGTTCAGAAAATCATAGCATTAATTTGATAAACCCTAAATCAAACCTATTCCTGGGTCTACTGTTGGTGTTAATGGTGGTGATTGTGTTGTTGTTGTTGTTGTTGTTGTTGTTGGCAACAAGGGTGCTTGCTGATGGTTGCAGTGGTGGTGATGGTGTTGTTGATATTGTTGGTAGTGATGGTGTTATGTGGTAGTGATGATGTTCTTGGAGTTGGTGGTGATGATAGTGCAGTGGATGGCCCCTTGCCCAGGATGGGAGCCCCTGTATGGTGAAACTGTGCTTAGCTGTTAACTGGAAGATTGGAGTTTTGAGTTCACCCAGAGGCACCTCAGAAGACAGGCCTGCTCATCATCCTTCTGACAAAAATCAGTCATTGTAAACTCTTTGGAGCACAATTCTGCTCTGACACACAGGGTTGTCACGAGTCAGAGTTGAGTCGATACCAACTGATTTTTTTCCCCCAGAGTGAGTTGCTACATAGAGCACGTGTGTGCTTCCATCCCAAGGACTGGCAACTGGGGGTGATAAATTGATTGGAAGAATCAAGAAATGAAAGCGCTCATGCAGAATGGACATCTGTGTTTACCTAGGTAGATGTCAGGTGATTCCTTTGAGTCTCAATGCTAACTCATTGACAACTTTAGGGATGAGGAGCAGGGCAGAGAGGGACTGAGGTGGGATATGAGAACTGAAAGCGATGGGAAGGTTCCACTGACCCAGACCAGAGTCACTTTCCATGTAGGACTCTCGCTGTCTACTCACAAATTCCAGGTGAGATGTTCCCTCATGAAGTGTGGGCAGGTGTTCAGTCAGTAATGACCTAAGTTGACACCTCCCAGGGAATTTGCATCCTCAATGGAACTTCTAGGAGTAGGATATACACCAGGGGAGAGGGTGCAAAGTGATGGTCACATGACACCAGTTTTAATTTCCTAGTATTGTGCAGCACACATAGCACATGTGGGTGGTTTTACAGCAAAGAAATGTATTTTCTCACAGTTCTAGCAATTCAAAGTCCAAATTAGGGGTCAGTTGTGTCAATTCCTTCCTTGAAGGTAATCTTGGGTGTCCCTTGGTCCCTTGGCTTGTAGATGACCATCATATGGCATCTGTCTTCCCTCATATGTGTCTGTATGTCCATCTGCTCTTCCTGTAACTCAAGTGATTAGGTTTAGGATTCCACCCTACTGTGGTGTGACCTGGACTATCAATAGATGACATTCCATTGTGGAAGGAATTAACATCAGATCAGATTACATGGTAGGTAGTGATTACATCACATTCACAGCAATAGGAATGTGGGAACACGAATATTTCAAGAATATTGAAAGTACCGTGGCTGGCCAGAAGAACAAAAAAACCTGTTTTGGACAAAGTATAGCCAATAACCCCCTTAGAAGCCAGGAGGCTGAGACTCTGTCCCTTGTACTTTGGACATATTGTCAGGAGAGAGCAGTTCCTGGAAAAGGATATCATATTTGGTAAAGTAGATTGTCAATGAAAAAGAGGAAGACTCCCAATGAGATGGGTTGACACAGTCACAACAAAAATGGGCTAAACCTCAACAACAATTGTGATGCTGGTGCAGGACTGCAGTGTTTCGTTCTGCCATGCACAGGGTCACTATGAGTAGGAAGTGACTCAACCGCGCCCAACAGCAACAGCAACTCAATTCATTACAACCCCAAAAGTCTTTCTTGAGAGACTCATGATGACTTGGCGCAGCACTTCCAGTACCTTTTGCTTCAGTGAGATTTCCATCACTGCAGGTATTCGAGAAGAGGCAGAAGGACCTAGCAGGAAAGTTCAGGAATGTATTGTGTTCCAGGTGGTATATTGAATATATGACCTCTTAGACTCCATGGATCTTGAAGAATATGTATACGCAGTATCTGAGAGACAGAACGTGTATGTATGTGTGTTGAGAGATAGAGAAACTGAGATTGAGTCAATGCCTAACATCTTCTGGGCATTTGGTGGCAATTATTTATAATAAACAACATTTAAGAGTATTAGTTTCCGGTCTGCTTTCTACTTCCCTCCATGTAGTTTTGCCCAGGTGTCAGGGAACCTGGCTTCTAGTCTTAGCTCTATCCCTAAGTAGACACGCAACCTTAAACAGGTTTCTTTATCAACAGTTCTTGGTGTCTTTATCTTTAAAATGCATACAACAAGGGTATTTTTAGTGTTTGCTAGACTATTGGACTTGCAGCCCCCTTCAGGTTAATGACAAAGTCCACTTGCTTTCCCCAGCTCTCAAGAGCCACACATGGGTCAAGGAATAGCATAGACATTATTTGTTGTTGTTAAGTGCCAATGAGTCAATTCCGACCCATAGCAACCCTGTAGAGGGTTTCCAAGGAGCAGCTGGTGAGCTTGAACCACCGACCTTGCAGTTCAAATGACTTTGTAGTCTGACACATTAGCCCACAGTGCCACACCAGGACTCCATAAACACTATTTTAGTGAGCTGAAATAGGGTAATCAGTCCCCTAAGAGAGGGGACAAAGAACTGTTTACATGTAGAACTGTCAATGATAAGATCCCATTTAGATGGAAAGATCTATGATGCTGTGATTAACAGCCTGTAGCTCATTGCAAAGTTTTTCACCTCATCATTGCCATGGTCCAACTGTTACTGAGTTGTTGTTGTTGTTGTTAAGTGCCGTCGAGTCGGTTCCGACCCATAGCGACCCTGTACAGGGTTTCCGAGGGTGTAAATCTTTACGGGAGTAGAAAGCCTCATCTTTCTCCCGCGGAGCGGCTGGTAGTTTCGAACCGCTGACTTTAAGGTTCGCAGCCTGATTCGTAACCACTACGCTACCAGAGCTCCTTTGGTAAATCAATGTGTTTCTTATGGCAATACTGTGTGCCTGGCCTACCTCACACAATGAATGAGTCAGGTAAAATGGGATATTGAGAAAAACACAACTCTATTCAAATGCAAACATAAATATTTGATCAGTAGTATGAATTATAATCTCTGGAGAAGTTATTTGGTTGATTGCAAAAGATTTACTGGCCCCCAAAACTATTTTTCTTGGTTGTCTTTGTGTTCTCAGCAAACATACAGTCTGTATTAGCTGAATCAGTGCTTCTCAAACTTGCTCATGTATCACCTGGAGGGTTTGTTAAAGCAGCTGGCTGGTCCCCATCCCCAGAGTTTCCAATCAGCAAATCTGGGGCAGGACCCAAGAATCTGTATTTCTAAATTTCCAGGTGTTGCTGCTGCTGCTGCTCCCAGGACTCATACAGAACTCTAAGAATGACTAGTCTCATGCTACTGGTTTAATTTTTCAGTGTACTTAATACTCATGCAAACTGTATATAATTCGATTATTGTTAAGTATGGTTGAATTGATGCTGACTCATTGCAACCCCATGTAACAGAGTAGAACTGCCCCATAGGGTGTTTTAGGCTATAATCTTTACTGGAGCTGCCAACTGGGTTTGAACCACCAACCTTGCAGGTAACAGCAGAGTGCTTAACTACTTGTGCCACCAGGCTTCTTTTTAAAGAGCCTTTAATCCCACGCTAAGGAGCTCTGATAGTGTAGTGGTTATGAATTGGGCTGTGAATCTCACAGTCAGCAGTTCGAAACTACCAGTTGTTCCGCGGGAGGAAGATGAGGCTTTCTGCTCCGGTAAAGATTTACAGCTTCAGAAACCCTGTACAGGGTAGCTATGAGTCGGAACCGACTCCACGGCACATCACAACAACAACGATCCTACTGCTGAGCCCTGGTGTTAGCTCTATAGGATAAACATTAGACTGGTAATCACAAGGTCCACAGTTCAAACCTCCCAGTTAGAACTGAACAGCAACAATCCCACTGCCCCACTGCTGTTGTGTCAATTCCAAATCATAGCGACTTGTAGGACAGAGTAAAACTGTCCCATAGGGTTTTAAAGACTAAGTTTTTATGAAAATAGACCACCAACCAGGTCTTCCTTCCATGGAGCTGGACAGTGGGTTTGAACCACCAACCTTTGGGTTAACAGCCGAGTGCTTAGCCATTGTGCATCAGGGCTCCATGTAGCTGTATGCTCTAACGTCAATTCTGTCAGAGTAGAACTGTCCCAGTGAGTTTCCTGGGCACAGGAAACTTCCCAGATTATTTACCAGGTACTCCCCAATCCCAGTAAGGAGCTCTGGTAGTGTAGTGGTTACGAATCGGGCTACGAACCGCAAGGTCAGCAGTTAGAAACTACCAGCCGTGCTGCAGGAGAAAGATGAGGCTTTCTGCTCCCGTAAAGATTTACAGCCTTGGAAACCCTGCACAGGGTCTCTATGAGTCGGAACCGACTCCACGGCACATAACAACAACAACAACCCCAATCCCAGTAGGAAGCCAAGAGGTCAGGCAGTGTTAGGGAGATTTTATAAACACACAGATGGAGGCCCAGAAGTTGGAAGTGTTGATGAATCCATAGCCAAGTAGGAAAAAACCCAGCATTTTTCTGGAGGTTCGTTTCAGTCTCCTTCCATTGGGCCATCTGCCCCCTCCTGACTGGTCATGGCCACTAGCCCCCAGAGCTCAAGCTGTGACAAGTTACAAGGCTGTCCTCATAGTTCAGTGCAGCCGCATCGTAGGGTGGTTGGTGCTTCGGAGGCATCTGTTTGGAAGATGCCTGTTTGATGGGAGATGTGTAGCCAGGGGGTGAATCCTCACTTTCCTAGCTCAGTGATTGTCGAATTCTTCAACTGGGCAAAGGCACACCAGTCTTCCACTAGCCTTAAGCACGGTGCTAGGCGCTTATCTGAGGTGCAGGGAGTCTCCAGAGAAGACCCAGTTCTCAGTGTGCTGGCCCACTGCTCTTCTGTGTGGGCTCTGAAATGTGCCTGATGCTTTGTTTCAGGGCCAGATTGGGCCCCAAGGGACAGGTGAGTTGGTGTCCCCCAAACTGTCCTCAAACGGAATGGTTTGTTGGACCAGGCTATGAACCTTATTTATCCACAACATGTTTTAGAAAACACCCAGGTCTGGAGGGAGCCCTGGATGGTGGTGCTGGTGGTTACGTGCCGTGGAATCAGTTTTGACTCATAGGACCCCTGGGTTTGTTTGTTGTTAAGTGCGGTCGAGAGTTCGTTGTGACCCATAGCAACCCTGTATAGGGTTTCCGAGGAGCAGCTGGTGAGCTTGAACCGCCAACTTTGCAGTTCAAACCGACTTTGCAATCCAGTGCATTAACCCACAGCACCACACCAGGACTCCAGGAGCCCTGGGTAGGAGCCAGGAATTGTTGGACCTGTGACTAAAGTATCACCTTCCAACGCCTGCGTCTACATGGAGACTCCAATTCTTTCTTCCCTATCCATTGAGGCCTGGGGTTATCTCTGGTCCCAGACTGGTGCTGGTAGTGCATGAAACCCTCCACAAGACAAGTTTGAAGTAGAGCCTTTTGAAGCCGTTTCATCCCCCAAGGATGGGAGATGGTGGGTATGAAAACAACCATTGGATCTCTACAAAGACAGCTAAAAGCCCTGCGAAAAGGCTACATCTTTTGGCTTTATTCCCCTTCTCCCCTTTCCAGATTCTCAGCAATCATTTTTTTGGACTGAGCAGGTTTCTTAGCTGTTACTATGGCTGCGACGGCTCTTGCATGCGTGTGTTGGGGGGTGGGGGGGAGTGCGTGTGTATGCGAGCGTGCGCGTGTGTTTTCTCCAGAGTGACTGGTTTGTGCTGTCATCAGCCGTTGTTTTGGTAAATGGCGAGTTAAACAGATATATCCAAGCGTAAAATCTAAAAAATGTTCCCTCTGGGCGCCCGGGGGGTGTTGTTTGAAATCAACTACATATCAATTGAGCAGCGGCGAGCGGATCCGATGATAAATTCCAGTCCACAGACGCCTTATAAATTACATTTTTTTGTTCGCGATCTTGCCTCATCTCAGCTCCCCAGAGGCCCTTAGACTGAGAACTATGATTGTGTTGGAGAAACGTTTGCTCAGCTTGAGCGAGGCCATTAGCATTGCATGTGCCAGTCCGTCCCTGCGCTCCCCCCGCCCCCACCCCCGCCCCTTTAACAAAATACAATATGTGCCTGGTAATTTTTCTGTTCATTATCTCATTGTTTTCTGTAAGTACAAGGTTAGATTGAATTACTGCGGGCTCCGCCGTCTATTTGTAATTCTCCTTCCATGCCGAGCTGCTAATGAATGGGCAATTTAGTCAATTCTTTGTAACGGCTTCTTCTGTGCGTCAGCCACTTAATTACCCTGAGTCTTTCTCACTGTTGCTTTATTGCACAGAAAGTCGGGGCTGCTTGGAGGGCTTGGCACGGGGATAGCCAGCTTCCAAAAAGAAAAAAAAAAAAAAGGAAAAATTGTTCAGATACCCAGAATTTCTGCATCGCGTGTTCTCTGCTGCGGTAGGAGGCACAATCCGTGTCCTCCTCGCGTACAGCCCCTGTCCGTCTGCACACAGAGGTTTATCTTCCTCCTTCTCCGCTGACAGCTGGACTTAATCCTGTCCCTGGCAGTCACGGGATAGGGAGGGAGGCAGGAAAGAGCAGGTTCCTGCTCAGAGAACAGCTTCCTAGGGGCAGTTCTGCTGTTTTAAAACGTTGTTGTGAAGTGCTTTCGAATGGATTCCGACCCATAGCGACCCTGTATCTGGTATCGGGTTTCCAAAGAGCAGCTGGTGAGCTTGAACCACTGACCTTGCAGTTCAAACGACTTTGCAGTCTGACGCATTAGCCCATAGCGCCACACCAGGACTCCGTTGTTGTTGTTGTTAGGTACCCTCAAGTTTGTTCTTACTCGTAGTGACCCAATGGACAACAGAACAAAACACTGCCCTGGTTTGCCATGCCACTGTGTCAGTCCAGCTCATTGAGGGTCTTTCTCCTTTTTGTTGATCCTCTACCTTACCAAGCATGATGTCCTTCTCCAAGAATGGTCCCTCCTGATGACACGGATAAAGTATGTGAGCTGAAGTGTTGCCATACTCACTTCTAAGGAGCATTCTGACTACTTCCGAGACAGATTTGTTCATCCTTCTGGCAGTCTATGGTGTATTCAGTATTCTTCACCAGCGTTATAATTCAATGCAGCAAATCTTCAGTCTTCCTTGTTTATTGTCCAACTTTCACATGCATATGAGGTGACTGAAAATACCATGGCTGTGTCAGGGATATCTCAATCTTTAAAGTAACAGCTTTGCTCTTTAATACTTTAAAGAAGTCTTTCACAGTAGGTTTGTTCAATGTTATGTGGCCTTTAGAGTCCCGGTGTGGTGCTGTAGGATAAGCACTAGACTGCTAACTGCAAGGTTAGCGGTTCAAACCCACCAGCCACTCCTTGGAAACCCTATACAGAGTCTCTATGAGTCAGAACCAACTTGCCGGTATTTAACAGCAACAACATAGGTCCTTTGATTTCTTGACTGCTGCTTCTATGAACATTTATTGTGGGTCCAAGTAAAATGAAATTCTTGCCAACTTCCATCTTTTCTCCATTTATCATGATATTGCTTATGGTCCATTTGGGAGGATTTTTGTTTCATATTGAAGTGCAATCAATACTGAAAGCTGTAGTCGTCTCTGAGCTTCATCAGAAAGTGCCTCAAGTCTTCGCTTTTAGCAAGCAAGATTGTGTCATCTGCATATCACAGGTTGTTAATGAGTCTTTTTTATATAGTCTGAATTCTTCTTTATATAGTCTAGTTTCTCAGATTATTTGCTCAGCATACAAATTGAATAAGTATGCTGAAAAGATACCATCCTGATGCATATCTTTCCTGATTTTAAACTACAAGTATTCCTTCTTCTATTGTAATAACTGCCTCTTGGTCTATGTACAGGTTACTCATGAGCACAGTGAATTATTCTGGAATTCTCATTCTTCAAAAATGTTATCCAAAATTTGTTTTGATACACACAGTTGAATGCCTTCACATGGTCAATGAAACACAGGTAAACATCTTTCTGATATTCTCTTTCATCCAAGATCCATCTGATATTACTAATGATATCCCTCATTCCACATCCTTTTCCAAATTCACCTTGAATTTTTGGCAGTTAGTTCTGTTGATGGTCTGCTGCAACTGTGTTTGAATTATCTTCAGCACCATTTTTACTTGGCTGTGATATTTATTAATGATATTGATCAATAATTTCCACATCTTGATGGATCCCTTTTTTTAAAAAATGGCACAAATAAAAATACAGCTCTTCTAGTCAAATGGCCAAGTAGCCGTCTTTCAAATTTCTTGGCATAGTAACATTGCATCCATTTGTTGAGGCATCTCAATTCTCCATCAACTCCTGGATCCTTGTTTTTTGCCAATCCCTTCAGTGAAACTGAAACTTCCTCCTTTAATACTATCTAACTGTAATCATCTGCTGTCTTCTGAAATGGTTGAGTATCAACCAATTCAGCATAATAGACTGAGATCATCACTGTTGCAGTTTGTTTGTTGTTGTTGTTGTTGCTGTTAAGCATCAATGAGTTGGTTCCGAAGCGTCAGTGAGTTGGTTCCGACTCATAGTGACCTTGTATAGGGTTTCTGAAGAGCAGCTGGTAAGTTTGAACTGCCACCTTGTGGTTCAAAGTGACCTTGTTATCCAGTGCTTTATCCCGCAGCACCACACCAGGACTCCCATGATGCAGTTTGTAAGCAGGTACAATGCTGTCAGTGATCAGCACTGTAGTTTTAGCTGTATGTCTGCTACAAGTGCTGTATTAGACACCAGTTAGCTAGTATTGTTGCCTCATGTGACTCCAAAGAGGAGAATAGGATTTGCTTAAGTGATACAGATTATTTTAATTTAGTTGTCCCATTTGTTCTTTGCTTATACGCAATGCCATGCAGGTTTATATGGCTTCTATATTGATTTCGTTTGTATTACTTTGATTGGCACACTGAAGGGAGGGGGAACCAAGCATTTTCCTCTTTAGCTGATCAGTAACTGCCCTTTAACTTTCTTCTTGTTGTTGTTAGGTGCCATCGAGTCAGTACCGACTCATGGTGACCTTATGCACAGCAGAACGAAAGACTGCCCGATCCTGGGCCAACCTCACTACTGTTGCCACGCTTGAGTCCATAGATGCTGCCACTTGGCCAATCCATCTCATTGGGGGTCTTCCTTTTTTTCTCTGGTCCCTCCACCTTTAACTTTAGTAAGGAAAAAAAGAAACAGCAAGCAAACAAATACTTTATGTGAACACTGGCACTTAAGGTCAGAAAGAGTCTTTGTACTTGATGTCTTAAAGTGCTGTCTGCCGTAAGTTTGCTAGACAATAGCACTTTTTAAAATACCACTGAGTTTTGGGATACTTAGGACAGTGCTACTGAGTGTTTGTAGAACTGTTGCATTTTATATTAAAACTTACCTGTTCAACCTCAAAAGTTAATTTAATTATTTTCAAATAAGTATTGATGATGATGATGATTACAGTTCTACTTAGCCCAGTGTCGTTCTCTCCAAAATGCAGCCAAGGGTTCCACTGTGGGCCCTTGATCCTGAGCAGTAGAGCCACACGGAATCCTGGGTAACACAAACAGGAAGCTCAACTAGAACCTGAAAGGTTGACGATTAGAGCCCACCCAGAGACATCTTGAAAGAAAGTTCTGGCGATCAGCTTTCAAAAGGTCATACCTTAAAAAGCCCTATGGAGCAGTTCTACCCTGAGGTCACGAGACATGGGTAACTAACAAAGTAGTATATCCATATGATCTTATCTCACCCATGGACCTACCATTGGAGAGCAAGAAAGATGTTTATTACCCCTGTTCAAATAAGGGAAACATAATGCTGGGCATGTGATATGACCTGCTCAAGAGCAACAGACCCTAATCAGCCCAGCCACCCTTCGGCCCTCTCTCCACTGCTCCCTGAGGAATATAAGACTATCATCAGACAGCTAGGCTGCAGTGTCCCGAGGAGGAAATCAGTGTGAGTTGCCCTTACATGGACTAGAATTTCTAGAGATGGTGGGGACTTTCAGGCAGTGACTGTGAAGCTGAAACCCCCAAGAAACTGGGAACTCATTAAAAAAGAACATCCATGTACAAAGTGGTACCTTCATCTGCCACTTGGCTAGGATATTTCTTTGTGCCCCAGAGTTAAGATGGACGTATGATTTATCATCTATACTGGGACATGGTGAAAGTGAAATCAAATGCTATGTGTGAATCACCATGCTAGGGGTAGAGGAGCAGACAAGGACTGTTTAGGACAAACCAGGTTGAATTGGGTCTAATGGTCCCTCCATAAGGGAGAATGTACGGATGCTGAACCATCTGCATGCCTTAAGACCGAATGCTTGGATGGCACTTAGAGAGGAGTTTCTCCAGCTAGGTGCACCCTGTGCTTACAAACCTCCCCTGTTGTAGACTACAGTGATGTACTGTGTCTAGGAAGTGATGGATTCAACAATCATGGAATGACCACATGGCTAAGTCATAGGGCCCCAAGATGGCAACACAAGATTTTCTGGCATTTTGATTGAATTGCTCTAATAGAAGAAAGGTCCAAAGTTCTGATAATCTCCCCAGCATGGGGTTTCTGTCCAGCAAGCTCTTGCTCTCCTCTTTGGCCTGACTCAGCTCAAATGTCACCTCCTCCAAGAAGATGTCCCTGATATTTGAGATTACATTCAGGTCCCGTGTTATTCAAATTCATGGCACTCTGTACTTTTCTTCCTCACAATTATAATTCATTTTTTCTATAATTATGTGTTCACTGTCTTTCCTCCCCTAACACATAGTCCTGGACTGTCTATATTTGGCCTTCAATAAATATGTGTTCACGAACAGATAGAGAGCTAGCTGCCATGGAACCTGCTCTGACCTTACATACAACAGAACACCGTCTTGTCCTGTCCTCCGTTAGTTTTATGACTGTTGGCACGTTAGAGTCCATTCTTGTAACTACTGTGCCAATCCATCTCACTGAGAGTCTCCTTTGAAACTAGTGCTCCCAAAGGAACTCAAGATTTAGCAATTGATCCCTCTTGATGGTGCGTCCCACGCAAGCAAGGCAGTCTGCTCTGATCTATCAGGTTTTCATTGGTTAATTTTTGGAAGGTTGATCTCTAGATCTTTTTTTTTCTTCTTTTGTTTGTGCAATTTTCACAGTGTTTGGCAGTCTGTGTGTGCCCTGTATTAGAATCCTTAAATTTGTGCCTATTTTTTCATTGATGACCTTTATAATTCTGGGATTCACACTTAGGTCTTTTAACCATGCAGAGTTGGTTTTTGTATATGACATGAGGTAAAGGTCTTGTTTCAATCTTTTGCATATTCATTTCCAGTTCTGCCGGCACCATCTGTTGAAGAGACTATCTCCTCCCCATTCAATGTACTTTGGCCCTTTGTCAAAGACCTGCTGGCTTTATGTGGTTGGTTTAATTTCTGGATTCTCAATTCTGTTCCATTGATCTATGTATCTTTCGTTGTACCAGTACCAGGCTGTTTTGACCACTGTAGCTGTGTAGTAAATTTTAAAATCAGGGAATGAGAGGCTTCCAACTTTGTTCTTTTTCTTAAGCAGTGCTTTGTTTATCCTGGGTCTCTTTCCTTTCCATATAAAGTTTGTAGTTGTTTTTTCCATCTCTTTAAAGAATGTCATTGGAATCTGGATTGGTATTGTGTTATATGTGTAGACTGCTTTGGGCAGTATTGACATTTTTACAATGTTAAATCTTCCTATCCAGGAGCATGGTATATTCTTCCATTTTTATAAGACTCTTTTGTTTTTTTTAGTAGTGTTTTGTAGTTTCCTTTGTATAGGTCCTTTGTTTCTCTGGTTACATTTATTCCTAAATATTTCATCCTTTGGGTGGCTATTGTAAATGGTATTGCTTTCCTAATGTCCTTTTCAGTGCTGTCATTATTAGTACAGAGGAATCCAACTGATTTTTGTATGTTGATCTTGTACCCTGACACTTTGCTGAATCTTCCAAATTAGACCTTTCTTCTTAGTCTGGAAGCTCCGCTGAAACCTGTCCGCCATGGATGACCCTGCTGGTATTTGAAATGCCCGAGGCATAGCTTCCAGCATCACAGCACATTAAGCCACCACAGTATGACAGACTGACAGGAGGGTGGTGTCTACAATCATGACTCACCAGTAAATAACTCCACCTATGGGCCAGTACTGTATCAAGGAGTTTACAAAGACTTTCTCATGAAGTCTCACAACTTTCTGTGGCGGTTGTTGCTGTTGCTAGTTGCTACTGTGTGAATTCTGACCCATGGTGACCCCATGTGTGTACAGTAGAACTATTCCATACGGTCTTCAAGGCTGTGACATTTTGAAAGCAGATTTCCGCACCTGTCTTCAGAGGTGCCCCTGAGTAGGTTTGAACTGCCAACCTTTTGGTTAGTAGTTGAACACTTAGCAGTTTGTGCCACCAGGGACTTTCGTTATTATGCCTACTTCACTGATGAGAAACTGAGACTCAAGAAGGCTAAATAACTTGTTAAGGGGAAAGCAGGATTAGAATCCAGGGGGTCTGACTTCCAAATCTGGAAGAAGGACAGAGATTGGAGCCAGAATGTCTAATCTCCAAGCCTGTCTTTGCCATATATCAGTTCTGGGTTTCCCTCAGCCACACTTTGCCACATAGAGGAGATAGCAGTACAATTGCATCCACCTTAGTGAGTGGCCCCTGAAATGGTGATACATGCAAATGTTTCAAATGCCATAGTTGGGTTTGAGTGACTCATAGTGTATCAATATTGGTTTGGCAGTTACAAATGCATAGCCCTAATGTAAAATGTTAGTAATACAATAGACAGGCATGTAAACTGGATAATAATGCTAGGGTGGAATACTCCTCAGTGCAAGCAACCATATGAGGCTAAAAAGACAGCATTTGTTGATAAAGCAAAGCTCAGAAGTCAGGAAGGGGCAGCAGAGAAGGACACATGGAAAGGGGAACGCAGGGAGAAAGGCGGAGTGTGCTGTCACATTGAGCTAAGGTCCAAAACACAATGTGTAGGAATTGTTGAATGGAAAACCAGTCTACTTTGTAAACTGCCACCCTAACCACAGGGCGCTGTAAGCTAATGTGTGGGACTGCAAAGTCGTTTGAGCCACAAGGTTGGTGGTTCAAGCGTGCCAGCTGCTCTTTGGAAACCCTATACAGAGTCGCTATGTGTCAGAACTGACTCGACGGCACTTAACAACAACCACAACAAAAAGTTCAACAGAAGAAAGATTAGATGGGAATCTTATTTGGGGGGGCGGGAGAAGAGGGGCAATTCAACCAAGGAGGGTGAGAATGGCTGTACAACTTGAAAACTGTTGTCAGTGTCACTAAACGGTGCACAGAGAAACTGTTGAGTTGCTGCCGGGTTTGCTGTCTATTGTCTCGACAACAGCAAAATAAACCCAAGCAAAAATGTCAGTAATTAAAGAAGCAGTATGTATTCTCTGTAATTTCTCTGTAAACTCAAACTGTTGTGTAAAATAAGGTCGATTTTTAAAAAGTCTCAGTTCTCAGCAAAAAGAGAGATGGTTGTTATCCTTATGGCCCACCTTCCACTCAGACAAGATGGGTCTCCCATTGTCCCCACAGACACACATATTCCAGCCTCACGCTGGTTCTTATCCCTACATGGTCTCATGCCTGCTTCCTCCCTGCTCCTGTCCGCCTGGGGCATCTTGGTACCCAGGGCTGGCTCAGAGCTGGTGCTCCGTAGTGATGTTTGATGGTTTGTGAAGCTGAGGGGAGCCAGACTCACTGTAGCACTGGTACTGCCCCTGCAGGAAGCCTTGGGGCTATGCAAGTCCTCTCTACCCTCCCTTTTCTGGGGTCTGTAACTCTCAGTCTACAACGTCCACCTGGCACTCAAGGCTCTCCTGGCTGTACCTGTTTTCTCCACCAAACTGCAGGTTGTGGCTTCTTGTGCACTGTGAATCCATTTAGCAGGTTGTCAGAAAGGGACAAGGAGGGGAGTAGAAAATACCAAGCTACATCAAGCATGAACAGGTTAAGTATTGTTTCATAACAATTTGATTGCTTATGTCTGTGCATATATACACACACAACCAGTGGCTATTGGGTCAGTTCTAACTCAGGGCCACCCTTTAGGTGTCAGAGTAGAACTATGCTCTGTAGGGGTTCAATAGCTGATATTTGGAAGTAGTCTGCCAGACCTTTCTTCCGAGAGACCTCTGGTAGACTCCAACCTACAACGTTTTGGTTAGCAGCCAATTGTGCTGTTGGCACCACCCAAGAACTACAACCACACATAAATGAGAATGGATTTTTCCCACAATTTGAAACCTTCTTATGTGTGTATATGTGTGTTGGTGTGTTGGATCACACCAACTATGTTTCTTAATCTATGACTGAGTTCTATATGGTTTACAAAGCCCTGCTGGAGCTTAGCATTTGTGTAGGTTTGTCAGGAGGTTGAGACTTGGTTTTTACTCACACATTTGTTCCTTACCAGACGGTCTGTACCTGTGTGTATTCCCAGCATGCAAACACCTGCATCTGGCATGGGGCATAGGAAGGGGCCAGGTCCTATGGTTCTGCCAGGAGGCACATTGCAACTCCACCAGAAGATGCTTGGCTTCCAGTTCTACCTGACTCTCCCTAAATAAAGCTCCTGAGCAAGTTCTGAAATCTCCATGGGCGGTAACTTCCAAATTTTTAAAAGGAACTAACGTTCATTAAATGTAGTCATAACTGTAGACTGCTGCGTCCTCAATTAATCTCATCTGATATTATGGGCATCCTGGTGTGGTGCTGCAGAATAATGTGCTGGAATGCAAAGTCAGTTTGAGTCTCAAGATTGGCAGTTCAAACCCACCAGTCGCTCCTTGAAAACCCTGTATAGGGTCGCTATGAGTGGGAACCAATTCAATGGCACTTAACAACAAGAACAGCAGCAGTAACAATGAAATGAACAGCAACAACAAAATGTCAATTCTGTGTCAATTCTGACTCCTCGTGACTCCAGAGGACAGAGTAGAAGTGTCCCAGACAGTTTCCAAGGCTGAAAGCTTTATGAGAGCAGACTGCCACACATTTCTCCCAAGGAGTGACTGGTAGGCAGGCTCAAACCATCAAGCTTTTGATTTGCAGCTGAACGTTTAACCACTCTTCCACCAGGGAACCCCTCTGGGGTCTAATTGTTGTTTTTAAATGCTGTTGACTCATAGTGACCCTGTATAGGGTTTCCGATGAGTGGCTGGTGGGTTTGATCCACCAATCTTGAAGTTAACAGTCCAGTGCTTATCTTTCAGCACCACAGTCAGACTCTTATTTATATCATAGTGTTATTAACCTGAAGACTTCCTCCCTGGTAGCTGCCCAGGACCCCGAAACCTTGGAGAGGATTTTGCAGTCATGTATACTATAGCAGGAATTAACTAGAAGATTTTCTTCCCTGACAGCTGCCTTGGCACCTAGAGAAGGGAATGTTGGTTAATGGGAGTGAAAGGTAGGAAGAATGATTTTGGATCAGGGGCTCACTCTGTGAGGAGGGCAGGCCTGTTGGGTCTTGAGGGCACAGGTAGACTTGAACTCAAGGGATAGAAAGGATGATGACGTGGAACAAAGCTCACTTCACCCAACTTCTCTTTAGTCCTAAGCTCATAGAGATTTCAGTTTATAGAGAGGATCGGGAGTGTGGGACTGGAAACGGGGAATTGCTTAGTATCTAGCCTATAAGGCAGTGTGGAGCAGAGGGAGCAGCAGCCCCAGGCTGTGGGAGCTCTGGTAGGTCCTTCCCCCACCAAGGCCCCGTGTCCTCTATGACTCGTGTACAATCACTAGTATTGGGTTCATCCAAAACATATGCTTTTCAGATCCAGGTGGCAGCGGGGACTGGAAGGTTGCCTCTTTCTCTAGGCCTAAACATGATCCTGAATGTGCCGTCACTCATTCAGCAGTGACTGTGGCTAGTTCAGCCCCTCCCTGCAAAGAGATCAGCTGTCTCCTGGTCTGTCTCCTGCAGGAGACCATGAGCTTCTTGAAAGCAGAGACTATTGTCGCCTCCAAGCCCTCAGCTCTCTTTTTTTTTCCTACACCGTGATGCTGTAGCTGCTCGTTAAGGTTAGTTGTGCAAACGCATCTAAGAATGAAACGTACTCCTATGAGGTTCTTCTTAGGCTTGAGGAGACCTAGAAGACTTGGAAGTTATGTCTCACCAGGCTCTCATTTCCTACCCACTCCCTTGAACTATTTATAGGAGGCAACCCTCACTTAACAAATGGAAAAACTGAAGCCAGAGAAGATGTGACTTAGACACTTACATATAAAAAGCAGAGCGGGATCAAAGAGAGTCCCTATTACCTTTCATATTCCTTAATATTGACATGGAGTCCTGGTGTAGTGCTGTCAGATAAACACTGGACTGTCAACCACAAAGTTGGTGGTTCCTTGGAAACCCTATACAGGGTTGCTCTGAGTTGGAACTGACTCAACAGCACAAACAACACAAACAACACTATTAAGATATGAAGAAAGTGAAGTTGAGGATGAGATGAGGATTGCAAAGGACCCACGGCTCAGCAGTGGTGGAGCAGGCTGGGGACAAGAAGCCAGCTTCTGCTCAAGCAACTTCCAGGTTCCCATGGCAACCATGTGGAACACACCAACCTTCTTGGGTAGCATGGACTCACCTTTTATATTGCTGATTTTGTTTGTGGAGAAATACATTTGCACACACTCTTCAACCTATCTAGATTGACTCAAGGAATGGAATAGACAAAGGCATCTTCCAGAAAACAGGTTCCCAGTCAGGAAGTGGAGTTCCCTGGGTGATGGAGGCTTGGCGAGGCTTCTGGATGTGGGAATGTTTCTAAAATGGACTTACTGACATGGAAAAAACCATTTTACAATGTCTGTATAGAATTCCTCAGTGTACTAACTTTATCTGCACATATCTTTTTGAGTACTGACAGCCCTCACTGATGAAAATATATTGTACACACATGGCAGCTTGTGCGTCCTGTAAGATTCATATTTCAGTTTTTTCCTCAGATTTTGTGGAGTAGAAAGGGAACATCTTGCCATTTTACAGATAAGAAAACTGAGGCCCACAGAAATGAAGGTCCCACGGCTGTGTGAGTTTCCTCCAAGATGAGACTCCTCTTCTCTGAAAAGGTGAGCACTTGGTAGGAGCCGGACACTTGTTGGCTACTTTAGATGGCTCAGTGAGGACCTCAGTCTCCCCATCCCTAGAGATGGAGACGGGGGTCTGTGAGGACACAGACAGCAAACAATGAACTAAACACAGAAGGAAAACACACATTGCGACACCTATAGGGGACCAGGGAGGTGGCTCTACCTGGGCGTCGAATTTGAGAACTAAATGATGGGGAAAAATGAGATCTGGGCAGCCTAGAAGAGGACGCTTCTCAGAAGAAACTGCAGGTGCCAGGGCTCTAAGGAGAAAAGTTCATGGCTTCCTCAAGGAGGCAAAAAGAGGCGAGAGACAGGTCCTCTCAACGCAAACCCCCTTCCAAGACTAAGACTCAATGGAAATGCATGCTCTGATTGGTGACCACACACATCACCAATGGGGGGAAGTGCGGTAAAAGCAGCAATGAAGCGGCAAGCTAAGCCCTACAATGCTCAGTGGACTTCTGTGGACCCAGTTGGGGACCTGGCTGGCAAGCAGTGTGAAAAGACCTGGGGACTCTTGGGCCTAGAGTCAGTGGCATGGCCACGGAGGACTCGAAGAGGAGAGTGGAGCTACCGGCTAATGGGAAGAGAGGACATATGCACAGGTGTGCCCACACTTGCAAATGATACCCACGTGACCTGGACCGGATGACTGGACGATCGGAGCTCAACCAGGAGAGGAAAGAAGAAGGAAGAAAAAAAAAAAAAAAAGAGTGAGCTAATACAGTCTGATGAACTTGACCTATATCTATGGAGCAGCGACTCAAAAGAGGGAACAAATCCTCACAACAAGAAACATTCACACCCACACCCACACACAGAGTGGACAGAGAAGGGCAACTTGGACTTTGGATACTCAAATGGGGAGGCGGGGACTACAAAGGCAAGAAGTGACTGGCTTACAAGCTTTCAAGAGGGAACCTAGTACTAGGGAGCATGGCGGAAGGCAGAAGCTCCAGTAGGTACTATTCAATCTGTCTGGGTGGAGCTGATGAAAGGAAATACAGATGGGTAACTCGTGATACTGTAGTGAATAATGCTTATCAGGACAGACTATGAGGGTTGGAAATGCAAAGGTAGAAGTTTTGTAACAAGGAAGGGAGTGATTAAATCTCCAGGATAGGAGCGGAGACCTCTGGGACCATCAACGGAGAAGAGCAGAGAGTGGGACCCTACCCAGAGAAACAGAGATGCCTGAGATGGAGGCAGAGATGATGATGCGGAGTGATGAAGCGACTGGGGACTTTGGACCCAGAGAGGGAAAGGGACTGTGGGCTGAAAACAGGGGGAAGGAGGGGGAAGTGTAGGGGGTGGGTTTCTGGGATATACCCTTTGGGTGGTTGATGATGCATGGAGGGGATTAGAACCATGGCAATGAGATGATATACGATGGAATGAATGCAAAACTAAAGTTCCCCCATGTAAACTATCATGTAATTCACAATAAAACATTAAAAAAAAAAGAGGCCAGAGAGGTTCCAGCATGCAGGTCGGAGGGGAGAAGAGTAGACAGGACAGGATGGAAGGCAGGGACCAGAGTGTTCCAGGCCTGACAGCCATGGTCAGATGTCCGCATGCAGTCAGGGCACCCTTACCCTCAGACACCCACATGATCACGTATGTACATGTACATGTGTATAACACACATCCGCTTGGACACCACAGATATGCATTGCTCCAGGTGACTCTGGTTCAGCAGAATGCAATGTTGCCTGGTCCTGCATCCTCCTTACAGTCAGCATGGCTGAGTTCATTGTTAGAGCTATGGCACCCATCCGGCCCCCCAGATATCACAGTCCCTCGTGCTGCTCTCATGGAAATGCCACACGGGGTGCCTTTAACAGACATTTCTTTTCTCCCAGTTTAGGAGGCTACAAGTTAGAATTCAGGGCCCCAGCTTGAGGGGAAGCCTTTCTCTCACTTTGGCTCTGGAGGGAGCTCCTTATCGTCTTTCAATATCTGTGGGCCCGTTTTCCTTGGAGACTCCATGTGGAATAGAGATCTCAGTGTGTCTTGGCATCAGTATTCCCCTGGGTCTCAGAGGTCCAAAGGACGTCTGACTCTTCTTTCTAGGTGTAGTCAGGTCCCTTGATCTCTGCTTACTTTTATGTTTCAAAAGAGACTGGCTCAATCTACATAGATCTAATCCTGTAGCTGTGCCCTGGCTTGCTAACATAACTGTCTCTAATCCTGCCTTCTGGTGTGGTGCTGTAGATCAACACTGGACTGCGAACCACAGGCTCAGCAGTTCAAACCCACCAGCTGCTCCTCAGAAACTCTATCCAGGGTTGCTATGGATGGTCCTTAACAACAACAACAATCCTGCCTCATTAATATCATAGAGGTGAGGATTTACAACACAAAGAATAATTACATCAGATCACAACATGGTGACTAATTCAACAACACTGAGAATTGTGGCCTGGCTAAATTGACACATATTTTAGGAGGGACACAATTCAATCCATAATGTCAAGGGTCCCTCACACCATTGTTGGCCTTCTGCCTCACCAGATATTATGTCGTCCTCCTCCGGCTATTTAGCCATCCTGATGACAAGTCCACAGTCAGTGCTCCGTTGTGATCCATAAGGTTTTCATTGGTTAGTTTTTGGAAGTAGGTCACCAGGTCTTTCTTCCTAGTCTCTCTCAATCTGGAAGTTCCATAGATGACCCTACTGATGTTTGAAGTGCCCGTGACATAGCTTCCAGCATCATAGCAACATGCAAGCCACCACAATACAACAAACTGACAGATGGGTGATTAACAGCTATGCGTAAATGTACATAAAATGCATGCATACACAAAACACGCATATACAACAATCTTACAAAATTGTCATTTATCCATACTTGCACATATATGCACATATGATATATACATATGTTCACTACAAGCCCATTCATGTGAACACAGAAAAGCACATATATATTCTTTCTTGCACACACATGCTTTGCATCATAAAAGCACACACTTGTACATGCATGCAAGCATGTTCACACACCTGCACATAGGTACGCACATGTACAGCCCCCAGCAGGCCTAGCTCAGATGAGCTATCAGCCATAGATAAACTTCTCTGCTGGTTGGTTATAATCCTTCATTGGAACTGACACGTTGATAGCCCCAGTTTTTCTAGGAAGTGACCTTCATGCTGGCTATTGATTTCTAGTGGCTATCAGGCGCCCGCCACTGGAGTGACAAGCCTGGTCGGAGGTCAGCCCTTAAATAACGTTTCTAGATTACTAAACACCAGCCTCTCCAATGAAAATGGAAATTGGCAGCCCTGCCTCCCTTTTATGTGACCTGTTCTTGCTGATGGGGTTCTTCTCTGATGACCATCTTCAGTTTCTATGCTCCGCCCCGCCCCCATTCTGGGTGCTGGGGCTACCTATGGGTTTCCACTTTGCAAGAGAACTAGCTAACGGCTGTGGGAGGCAGCAGCTGCCAGGAAGCTGGAAACTTCCAGAATTCTGCTTCCAGCAAAGCCTCAGGTCTGTTCTTATAAACCCAGCATTCTGGTAACAAACAAATATGATTGATCCCAGAGACCCACAGATGACTTGCTCTGTGGTCTTGGGCAGGTGGCTTCACTATTCTGGACCTCAGTTACAGCCCTTTTCATCCCATCCACCCACACTCATTCATCCCCTCCCACGTCACCAGACTGTGGACCATATCAGTGAGTTGACTGAGGTGGCAGTATGCGGAATGGTATACAACATCCAGATGATGCTACTTGTCCTTATGTTAAAAAATATCACAATCCACTAATCACAAAATTCTACTTAATCAAATAATATTCTTATCTGGTGACCCAGGATGCCCTTCAGGTTGATTCACCATCTTGGGGGTCGTATGAGAAGCAGAGACAAGGGGGATGTGGAAAGGAACTTTTTGGTTCTCAAAAGCTTTGCCTTTTGTGCTTCCTGCCAGAAAAACAGAGTGGAGTTTCCATGGTCTCACCTGGCATTCAGGACTTGGAACAGTCTTCCAGCTGGACAAGAGTCAAATTGAGCCCCTAACACGACCCCTGAAATGTGTCCCGAGTGCCCACTCTTCTTTGCGCCTGCCTGTCCCCCGTCCCCTGGAACACACCTTGGCTCCTCTCCACCTGTGTAAGTAACCACCCCGGTGGCCTTCCTGATTCAGCTATAGTCCCTGCTCCTCCCTGACCTCTGCCTTAAACACCCTGGGAAGCTTCTCTTTGGCTTTGTAAAGCGTGCTCCGTCTCACTTCTAAATATGAGTGTGAATATTTTGCAGCTCAAATCTAAATTTAAAAGGAAGCTTTTTTTTGAATAATCTGGCTTAGGAAAACCTCTGGGTTGAGGCAAACCCTCAACTGAAAAGACTGCCGAGCTTCAACCTGTCATTGCAGCCCTCTAGTGTGAATGCCTGTGTTTGATGTTGCTGTAATCCTAGGCTCCATTCAATGTCTTCTTACTTCGATTAGCTCAAGCTTTGCATGTCCTGAATGGAGAATTAGCAAAAATTATAAATGTCCACTAATTATTTGGCAAAGAAAGTGAACTGGTCAACAAAATCAGAGAAGCAAGGGTTGCTACTGCACCTGGAAATGCAGAGAGGCCACTTAAGTTGAAGGCAAGAAGCCCAAGAAATCTGGATGAGTCTATAAATCAGGTTCTAGCAGCAGTCTGTACCAAGAGCAGAACAACTGGAGACCTTGTGGCCTGTTAGACTGCAGTGGGATGTGCATGCCATTCAGCGAAGGGGGTTGAGAAGAGTTCAGGGTCACAAAATTTATATGTATGACTGGTCCGTTTTACTGGCTTACAGCCAGCTTACTCCAGAAACCATGAAACACTTCTGGGGCATGCGCTTTTTTGTTTGGTTTGCATTAGAAGTAGGCAAGAATTTGGAAATATGTCATTTACCTCCAGGGACGGTTTGAAGTGACTTGTAATTTAACACATATGTTCTTGTTGTTGGGTGGTGCTATCATGTCATAGTAACCCATGTGGACTAGAATGAAACCCGGTCTAGTCCTACACCATCCTTACAATCTTTCCTGTGTTTAGCCCATTGCTGCTACCATTGTATCATCCATCTCGTTGAGCGTCTTCCTCTTTTCTCTGACCCTCTACTTTATCAAGACTGGTCCCTCCTGATAACATGTCCAAACTGTGTGAGACAAAGTCTCACCATCCTAACTTCTAAAGAACATTCTGGCAGTACTTCTTCCAAGACAGATTTGTTCATCCTTCAATATTTTTCAGCAACACCATCATTCAAATGTAAATTGTTCAAATGACAACAGCAACCACTTGATCAAGGTTCTATTTTTCAATAGAAATATTTTACTTTTGGCAGAATCCTCTAGCCTGTGTGTTGTGATTTAAGAGGCTGCTAGAAGAATGAACGAATCAATCTTAAAAGAAATACAACCAGAATGCTCCTGAAAAACAAAGATAGAGAGTGAGAGTTGGGCTTGCTTACTGTGAAAACGTCACCAGGAAAGGCCAATTGCTAGAAAAGGACATTATGGTTGATAAGGTAGAAGGTCATTGAGAATGAGCAAACCCTCAATGAGATAGATAGATACAACAGCCACAACAAATTCCAACTACCAACAACACAAAGATGCCAGAAGACCAGACAATGTTTCATTCCATTAAACGTAAGGTCACCATGAGTGGCAACTGATAACAACTACAACAGACTCTGTCCAAAGAGTTTTTCAACACCAACCTGGTAAAGTGACTGAAATGGCGTTCTTAAGTGACATTGCTCTCTGTTCTCTGCAGTGACCCTAAACCAAACTAAGACCATCGCATCAAGTCAATTCATAGTGACCCTACAGTGCAGAGTGGACCTGCTCCTTTGGGTTTCAGAGACTAACCCTTCACAGGAGCAGATGGCCTCACTTTTCTCCCACAGAGAGGCTGGCAGGTTTAAACAGCCCAACGTTTAACCTACTATGTGACCAGGGGTTGTTAAGTGTCCCTAGAAGGGATGTTCAACCCCCCATACAACCACCTTGTTGTGGGTTGCACCTCAAAGTAAAGAAAACAAAAATCGTCACCACTGGGCCAATAAATAACATCATGATTAATGGAGAAAAGATTAAAGTTGCCAAAGACTTCATTTTCCTTGGATCCTCTATCAACACTCACGGGAACAACAGTAAGAAATCAAACAACATATTGCATTAGGTAAATCTGCTGCACAAGACCTCTTCAAAGTGTTCAAGAATAAAGATGTCAGTTTGAGGACTAAAATGTGCCTGTCTCAGTCATGGTATTTTCAATAGTTTCATATGCATGTGAAAATTGGGCAATGACTAAGGAAGACCATAGAAGAATTGATGCATTGGAGTTATGGTGTTGTTTAAGAACATTAAAAGGACCATGGACTATCAGAAGACCGAACAAATCTGTGCAAGAAGAAGTACAGCCAGAATGTTCTTCAGAAGCCAGGATGGCGAGACTGTGTCTCTCATATTTTGGACATGTTATCAGGAGGGATCAGTCTTTAGAAAAGGACATCATGCTTGATACAGTGGAGGGTCAGTAAAAAAGAGGAAAATCCCCAGTGAGATGGATTGGCATAATGGCAGCACCAATGGGCTCAAGTGTAACAATGGTTGTGAAAATGGATCAGGGACCAGGCAGTGCTTCGTTGTTGTTTATAAAGAAGGTCGCTATGATTTGGAACTAACTTGACAGCACTTAACAACAACAACCTTGTTGTGGGAGACTGTTCCATGGCACAGAGCACAGGAGGGGAGTACACTGAGGAAGGTGAGCAATGGGAAGGTGGGCTGTGCCTGGGGCAGTGGAAACCAAGTATACAATCATCGAACCTTCAGGTGATCATAGGCAGGGGGTGCCAAGCCCTTCCACAGAATATTAGGCTGAAAAGTCACACAAAGACTCAGACCTGGATGCCAGGAAACTTGTATTTCAAATCCATCTCTGCCATTTTCCATCAGAGTGACCTTGGGCCAGTCACCCTGCCTCTCTGGACAGTAGTTTTTTCCTCTTCAAAATGGAAGCAGGGATTCCAACCACACAAGATGGTTGTGATAATGAAGCCAAACATTGCTTATAAAACACTTTCCATGTCGGTATGCTGAAACTACTCCTATAAATGGTTACAGCTTGGGAGGCTTGCCAACCTACCTACCATGCTAGGTTTATGTTCCCCACTGCCCAATTCATCTCACATTTGGCTCTAGGAGTGGCTCCCAACCAGCATGATCTTGCAAATTTTTGGTTGTCACACTCTGGGAATAGAGTTCCTGCTGACCATCCCCACAAAGCCCAAGTCAACCCCCACACCAGCATGGTGCTAACATCGAGGTTGAGGAAACCTCTGAGATTATTTTCTAGTTCTCTGTGGCTTAGCACAACACTTTCTGAAACTCTTCCATTTTCTGAACACCACAAAGACTCTGGGGCTGCAGAGAGAGCTTCTGCCTGCCTCCCCTCACCCTGAGACCACTCAGCCAGATGGCAGTGGGGTCAGCGGCAACCAAACATCTAATGACGTGTGACAAGTGTGGCCAGACAGCAGGCCCAGGCTGGGACCCTTCGAGGCCACTGATTGGGCAGGGGGGACTCATAAATAACAGCACGGTGACAGCCCAAGTCTTGCTCAGTGGGAGGGACGGAGCTCCACCGGGCTTCGGCCCCTGGGGCAGGACTTTTATAGGACAGCAGCGGGAGGGCCACTGGCTGGAACTGAGGCCAGGGCTGAGGTCCTTGCACACAGAGAGTGCTGGTGAGACATCCAGGGACTGTCACCGGATGTCTGTCCTGAAAGAAACTGACTTTCCTGCATTTAGCACCATCGCTGATGAGAACGATTTTCTAATTCCCGAACCAGTGCAATTTGGATCTTCAAAGCAAGTGTTTACTAGCCCAGCAAAGCATCTGCCATGGGAGGTGGGCTGGTAATGTGCAGTTTAGCCCCATGTACTCCACATCTTGAGTTTGAATTCCAAGTCTTCTTTCACTGCTGAATGCTCTGGAGCCTCTATCTCCTCATCTGTTAAATGGGGATGTCTAAGTCATAAATGTGCCAATTCGTGGGAAATTATGTACAAAGCAATAAATTAATGTGGGAGATGATGATGAGGGTGGTAATGATGATATTTTTATGATTATTATGATTATTCAACCATTTGGGGAGAAGAATTGATTTAAAAAAGCAAAAACAAAACAAAAAACATACCTTCTGATACTGTAAAAATATTAATCAGGTTTTAGGTTTTTCGAAAGCTCCAAATAGACTCTTTGCAATAATAAGAGTAATAATGATGCTTGTATTAAATAGCATTTTTATTTTCACATTTATTTTTCTCAAGCCTCATGTGGCTCAAAATGGGACCCAATTCCAATGATGCATATTTCTCTAAAATAAAAATGAAAAGAAAAAAAAAAAAAAAATCAAACTGAGCGGCTGTCATGAGGATCCACGGTGCTGTCTGGATGATTTAAGTCCTGATTCTAAAGGCCTGCTGAGATGGAAGAGACACTGAACTGAGGCTGGTGTGTGCAAGCTCAGCATTCAGCCTATTTGGGCCTCAGTTTCATTGGTTACAAAATGGGGATAAATCCTTTCTGACCCTCTCAGGGCGGCTGGGTCTGGGAGAGCAATGGTGTGGCGGCTCTGGGATAAAGAGAAAACATTGTTTTCACTATTATCATTCCCATCATCATCATCCTTTATTATTTATAATGTGTCGGGGACCCGCCTCGACATTGGGGTTCAGTTCACGAGGAGAGGATACCTGACGGCGATTCATATATATCCAGAATACACAAAAGGAGACAAAGGAGACAAAGAGAGAGACAAAGAGACACTCCGAAACCAGAGTGAATGCTGGACTGGCATCAGGCAGATCCTGCATTGCAAACATCTCAGCCACAAAGGCCGTAATATCCTGCATAGTGAACATGTTAGCTAAACAGGCAGTATGGTTGCAAGGCTGGACTGTGCACCCTGCATGCTGAAGCGCATGCCTTGCCAGTCGTAATGCCCCTGGGTTCATTCTGTGCCTTCCTTTTATTTAGGGGAGGAGTTTCACACCAAGCTGGGAGGGACTTAGGCAAGGTACAGCTAACATCAGTACTTTTCCAGACATTCAGGTAACTTTACATAGTACTTCACTGGTTCGAATCCCAGGCCAACAACTTGGATTCTCAGGCCCAATTAACATATCTATAGCCCCTGAGCATAGTTGGGGGAAGGTGAGAGTTAAAGACAAAAGCTTGGGCGGAGTCCTGCTGCTTTGGCTTCCTGAGCCAGGTCTGCAGGAGGACTCCAGACGCCCAGGTGAATGGGCTGCACCTGGAAAAGGATTAGGGAGGATGGGTTCTTTGTCTATAGAACAAAGAGCTGTGAAGTAGCTAAGACATTTTTAGTTAATCCTTTGGAGAAATGCTTAACCTTACAATCTTTAGTCTCTGCTTTAGGAAAATACCCCATTTATCTGTGGATTGTCAAAGGCTCCAGTGTATTAATTTAATATATATACCTGAATATTAATATGAAAGCAATTTGCCATTAACTGCCAGTGGCCTCATTTGTTACACTCGGCCCTAGCGGGCCTTGAACCTCTGACTAGTCTTACACGGTCTGCAACAATAATGACCTTTGCAAGATTGAGTTACTCCAAAGCATCACTTTCATGAGCAGTTTTAGATTCACAAATATCTGTGGGTGCACAAGATGAAGAACTACTTCTGAAATCTAAACCGACTCTTTAAGATTCTAAACAAGCCTCCTCTTACCTCCTCCCCACTCCTTTTATGTCAAGCTGGACCCCAGAGAGGGGCCTCCCTCCTGTCCTTGCCTTGTGAACCTTCTAGAAATGGCTTTCCTGGCCCAAGTCTTCAGATGCCAGTTTACAGCCAGGAGCAAAATTTTGCACAGAGGGTTATAAATCACAACCTTGGTTCTCATGAAATCTCAGACACGACTTTAACTGTAACAGAATGCACCAAGGCACCACTTGGGAGAAATTACTCACAGGGTGAGTAAAGTATTCTTATTCTAGGGACCAGGGCACCTAAGGGGACTCTTCTCTAGACTTTGGCTCAACCAGCTGTTTCTTGCCATTTTCTTTCTTCCAAGCACCACTCTTCCTTCCTGTTTCCTTTGTAGTTCCTACAGACTCTAACTACGGCCTCATTCAGCTCAGCCCTGGGTGAGAAACCTAGGCCAGGTGGTCGCTCCAGGCAGCACCCTCGTTGTTCTCTGTGTAGGATCTCTGGGGGTGGGGAGAATGGGGCAGAGCTCCTTCCTAACATTAGAGGATGTTGTTAAGTGCCTTCAAATCATTTCTGACTCATAGGGACCCTGCATAGGGTGGAGAAGCAGTTGATTGGTTTGAACTGCCAACCTGTGGTTAACAGTCCAGTGTATATCCTACAGCGCCACAGTGAAGGGTATTGTTAAGTGCCATCGAGTCTATTCATACTCATAGTGATCCTGTATAGGATTTCTGAGGAATGACTTTTGAGTTTGAACTGCCAACTTTGTGGTTCGAATCAGCTTTGTGGTCGAGTGCTTATCCTACAGCACCACGCCACTCCTGGAAAGGATGTGATGAGGAGGAGAGTAAGCTAGAGACATGCTGACAGGCTAGCTGTGCTGTTTCAGAGACATTGAAGGGAGCAACCAAAAGCAGTAGCTGGAGCTACTAGAGATTTTTCAGTCATCTCCTGAAGCCACCCCTCTCACCAAGGATGTTTTTACATTAAATGGTGTGGTGCTGTGGGTTAATGCGCTGGATTGCAAAATAGTTTGAACTGCAAGGTCTGTGGTTCAAACACACCAGCCGTTCCTTGGAAACACTATACAGGGTCACTATGAGTTGGGACTGACTCGATGGCACTGACAACAAAACAAATATTGAACTATGGAGTCCAGGTGCGATGCTGTGGGATAATGTGCTGAACCAAAAGGTCAGTTAGAACCTTCAGATTGGGGGTTCAAATTCTCCAGCCACTCCTCAGAAACTTAACAAAAACCACATACTGAACTATATGGAGCCCTGGAGTTCTGATGTGGTGCTGTAAGATAACCACTGGACTGCTAGGCTGGTTTGAACTGCACGGTTAGCGGTTCAAACTCACCTGCTGCTCCTTAGAAACCCTATACATGGTTGATATGAGTCGGAACCGACTTGATGACACTTAACAACAACAACATGGAGTCCTGGTGTGGCACTGTAGGTTAAACACTGAGCTGCTAACTGGAAGGTCAGCAGTTCAAACCTACCAGTAACTCCTCAGAAAACCTATACTAGTAACTATAAGTCAACAAAAAGGACCTAAACCAAAACCCAGCCCATCACCACGGAGTCCTTTATGACTCATCGTAACCCTATAGGACAGAGTAGAGCTGCCCCATAGGACTTCTCAAACATAGGAACGATTGTGAGTTTGGTGCAGGACTGGGCTGTGTTTTGTACGAGCGTCGCAACAAGTAGGGGCCAACTCAACAGCACCTGAAAACGACAATCTTTATAGAAGCAGACTGCCACATCGTTCACCCTCGGAACAGCTGGTGGGTTTGAACACCTAACCTTTTGGTTAGCAGTCAAGTGCTTAACTATTTTTACACCACAGCTCCTGGAAAAATAGGACAGGCATACTAAAAGATTTTGAAATTTTTCCATGAACTTTTTGAAGCCATCTCATATATAAGCCTTCTGGGAGGTGGAACCATCAGGGAGGGGCAACAAATATTTTGAGCAGTCTATAGACATGGGTTATATGAAAATGAATGTGGCATCAGAATTGGAGGAAGACTCATTAACAACCTACGATATGCAGATGATACAACCTTGCTTGCTAAAAGCAAAGAGGACTTAAAATATTGATGAAGATCAAAAATCACAACTGCCGTTGAGGTTGCACCTCAATGTAAAGAAAACAAAAATCCTCACCACTGGACCAATAAACAACATCTATATAAATGAGTCCTACTGTGGCACTGTGGGCTAATGCGTCAGGCTGCAAAGTCATTTGAACTGCAAGGTCAGTGGTTCAAGCTCACCAGTTGTTCCTTGGTAACCCTATACAGGGTCGCTATGGGTCAGAATCGATTCGATGGCACTTCACAACAATAACATATAAATGGAGAAAAGACTGAAGTTGTCAAAGGTTTCATTTTGCTTGAATCAGCCATCAACATTCATGGAAGCAGCAATCAAGAAATCAAATGATGTATTGCTTTAGACAAATCTACCACACAAGACCTCTTCAAAGTGTTCAAGAGCAAAGATATCAGTTTGAGAACTAAGGTGAGCCTGACCCAAGCCATGGTATTTTCAATAACCTCTTAAGCATGTGAACGCTGGATAGTGAATAAGGAAGACCATAGAAGAATGGATGCAACTGAGTCATGGTGTTGGAGGAGAATATTAAAGGTACCATGGACTGCAAAAAGAACAAACCAATCTGTGTTGGAAGAGGTACAGCCAGAATGTTCCTTGTAAGTCAGGATGGCCAGACTTCATCTCTCATGCATCAGACATATTATCAGGAGGGCCCAGTCTCTGGAGAAGGACAACATGTTAGGTAAAGTTGAGGGTCAGAGAAAAAGAGGAAGATCCCCAACAAGATGGATTGGCATAGTGACAGCAGCAATGAACTCAAGTGAAGCAACAATTGTGAGGTTGACGCAGGACTGGGCAGTGTTTCATTCTGTTGTGCATAGGGTCACTATGAGTTGGTGCCAACTCGATGGCACCTAACAACAACAGAGAGGCGTGGAGTCCTTGGGTGGTGCAAACAATGTGCTCCTTTCTCAAGAGAAGTGGCCTGGCAATCTGCTTCTGAAAAACCCACTGCTGGAAATCCTGAACAGAAAATGTCATCAGACCTAGAAGTTTTCCATCAGTTGGACCGAGGCTGTGGAGTTTCAGGACCAGGTGTGCAAAGCAGGGACTGAACATCCTGAGGGATGCTGTTAAGGTGATTCCTGAAGTGGATGAGGGACCCAGTACAGACTCTTCCAGTGTTAAAAGTGGATCTCAACCCTTAAAGGGCTACAGGCCAGCTGGAGAAACAATACTTATCTCCCCAAAGCAGAAGGGGATAAGGTGAGACAGAATTGGTTAAAGGCTCTAAAGAATGTTCACTGAGAGGTCAGGGATAAACACCAGAAGAGACAGACAAGGAGGGGCTCCAGCTGGGTTCAGAAGGAGGCGGAAAATTCCCTACAAGGAGCCTGGGAGTGTTAGTTGGGGTTAGCTGGAGGTTGGGAAGAGAGATGTGTCGGGCAAAGGCCTGGGTTAGAACAGGGTGCTGCAGGTGACACAGGACTGAACAGAACTGCTCTCCACCTCCCCTGTCTTCCTCTGGCTCACAGGATCCCTGGGGACAACAGAAATACAATCTGCACATGACTGAAAGACAGCTGGGCAGCCTTTCATATCCTCTCCCCGTTTCGGGTTTGCATCTTATTTTCCTGCGAACTTTTTTTTTTCCCTTTCCTTTGCCGCTCTGCTCTGCCTTTTGTTGGTATAGCCTCAATTTCTGGCTGCCTTTCAAAGGCTTTATTCTCCAAACGGAGGGAAGGAACTTTACACGTCACACTAGGTCCTCGGCCATGCCAGTTTCTTTCCAAATCAGGGCTCAGGGGGGTGGGGGAGAGGGGGAGGCTGGGCAGAGAGAGGGGCCTAGTCAATAGCAAAGAAGAAAACCGTAACTGCAACTGATGAAGGTCCCCGAGGTGATTTGCAAATCTGCTGAAATCCCGAACAAGCTTTGATTTAACCCAAGCTTGAAATGGCTTTTATTTACTGTCTATTGTGGAATAAATGACATCTCATAAACAGGCTTTATCCATTACCACCAGAATGGAGAGCACCGTGTTAGGGACATTTTATCCTCTTGATATCAAAGGAGATATGCCAGGGTGTGCTATTACAAATAGAAAAATCAATGCTGAGACACACACATCTGAAATTTCATTTTCGTCGAACCACATTTTCAAAGGGGGAAAAAAAAGGCAATCGCTAATAAAAATGTCTACAGAACCCAGGGATTTACCAAGCCTGAGCAGAGGACTGACTGGGGCCACGCACAGACAGTGAATAAATGGGGCTCTACCAGAGGCTGTTTCTTTCTCACCCTCCTAGACAACCCAGTCTAGCCAGGCGGTGCTGTACAAAGCAGAACAGGGACAGGAGGTGCAGGGGTCCCCCAACTCTCCAGCGTCCTCTTCCTCACCCTGGAAGACCTATCCCTGCCCAAACACTATCCACACCCCAGAAGCTTTCCCTCTGGTCACCTACACTGTCCCCCATCTGCCCTACCCCCAACCTCCACACCACATGTGGCTGAGGATCAGGTAGAAATGCATCAGAAATTTCTAGAGACTGATGCTGTTTCTCTTGGTTTTTACCACCTTAATGCTAGAGTTTCTGAATCTTTTCCTGGTGTTCACACTTTTAGTCCCCCAAAATGAACAAATCCCCATGGAGGAGCCATCTCCGTTGGCCATGCCCCCTCATTCAGAGGGAGCCCAAGGAATTGGAGGAAAAAGGGAGGTCAATCCAGCTTTTCACAAAATTTTCTTAAAGTCACCAGGCCCAGGGCTCTCACTTTCTTACACCGTGTATAATTCTGTATTGGGGTGACTCTCTGGTTTAGGGTCTTGTTTCCTCACTAGACTCTCAGCTCAATGAGGCCTGCGACAAAGCACTCCAGTGCCGAGCACAGTGCTTGGCACATAATAGCTGTTCAATAAATACTGGTGAATTCACAAGAATGAGAACGCTCAGGCCTGTGGAGGGAGTAACATGGATATTTGGACTCTATGACCAGGTGCAGATTACCCAGTAAGCAAGGTAAGCATGGACCTACCAGTGCTTACTTATTAATTTGTGGTGAGCTACTTCACATGGTGTGGTGTTGTGGGTTAATGTGCCAGACTGCAAAGCCGTTTGAACTGCAATGTCGGCGGTTCAAGCTCACTAGCTGCTCCTCAGAAACCCTGTACAGGGTCGCTATGGGTCAGAATTGACTCGGCGGCACTTAACAACAACAATTTTACATGAGTTCTGTGGTGAAACCCCTGAAATTGTTCACTGTAGATTAGTAACAGTAAGTAAACATAAATAAACCTGTGCTTACTCTGCTTGTTACATACTCTATTCCCATTTGTTGTTGCTGGTAAGTGCCATCGAGTCAGTTCTGACTCATAACGACTCTGTATAAGGTTTCTCAGGATCAACTGTTGGATTTGAATCACTGACCTTGCTGTTCAAACCCACCTGGTGGTCCAGTGCTTATCCTACAGTGCCACACCTTGTTGTTGTTGTTGTTGTTAAGTATCATCAAGTTGGTTCTATGCACAGCAACCCTGTATAGGGTTTCTGAGTAGTGGTTGATAGATTTGAACCGCCAACTTTGCAGTTCATACTAACCTTGTAATTAAGTGCTTATCCAATAGTAGCACACACCTTAGCTATCTGACCACAGCTCCTGCTTTGAGACATGAACTTTGATCATTTTCTGGTTCCGCAGTCATCTTTGACTCAGGAAAGCTAACTCCATTGGTTGAGGAAACAAGCCACTAGACTTAGCTCCGTTTTAAAACTTCAGACACGAATTTTTGACCCACCTCCCCTCCAAAAATTGGTCAGCTAATTCACTAGAATAAACAGCTAGGTACAAAGCCATGTCCCTTTTGGAAGAAGAGTACATAGACGCAGCATTTCAGAGCCATCAGGGCTGTCAGAGGTCAATGAATCTAATCCTATCCTTTAGAAAGGGGCCTCAGTGGCACAGTGGTTAAAGCACTCGGCTGCAAAGGGAAAGGTCAGTGGTTCAATCCCCCAGGTGCAGACTGCTTTCAGAATGAAGACAGTCTTGGAAATTGTATAAAGCAGTCTACTTTGTCCTGTGGTATCCTTGAGTCGGCCCTGACTTAATGGTGATGGGTATGGTTAGGTTTTTGGATCTTTTAAAAGAGTCCTTGGGTGATGCAAATAGTTAATGGGCTCAGCTGCTAACCCAAAGTCCAGAGGCTCAAGTCCACCCAAAGATGCCTTGAAAGAAAGGTCTGGTTATCTATTTCTGAAAAACTAGCCATTGAAAACCCTATGGGGTTCAAATCTACTCTCATACACATGGGGTTGCTGTGAATTAAAACCACTAACCCAACAACAATTGCTGATCTCTTCAGAAGTGGGGAAACTGAGACCCACAAAGGAAAACTAATTTATCCAAGATCACTAAGAAAAATGTGGCCAAGTGGAAACCAACATTTGAAACCCTTGGCTCCTAGTTCTGAACCCTTTGCTCTGCCTCAAAAGGATCTCAAAGAAAACATATTTATGAAGAATAACCAACCAGAACAATTTTACCTTAAAGGCAATCAAGATGCTAGTCACCTTTATAGAGGTGGTTTTTGAAGTAAATAATGACAGCCGATCCAAAAACAACCACACTGTACAAATGGTAATGCAGTTTGCTGTTTTTAAAGAAGCACAACTCTACAACTCTCCACCTAAGCAGGTAAATGGATACCTTGCTTGGCTGAAGGCTCCTAATCAGGAATGGGAAAGGCACTTTGCCTGCTGACTCCTGAAGCATTTCTGGAAGAGAATTCCCTGCAAGATGTGTCCCCTGCTCCCACCGCGACGCGGGCTGCCTATTTCTTCCCTGCATGCTTCATAAAGGCTTGAGAGAATAACCTAAGCCCGCCAATACTGTGGCCATTCTGTCTGCAATCGGGCTGCAGTATTTAAATAAGATTTCAATAGGAAGGAAAAGTCTCTTTGGACTTTGTGATGTAGTTATCAGGAGAAATTTGCAGAACCCATTACCTGCCACTCCTTCCCCCAGGAAATCCCTTGTTTGTGGAGCGTGAATCTCTCTGGCTTTGGCTGGCTTTTTCTCCCCGGATTGTCCTGGGTAAACATCTGCCTCATACTGTGTGTTTATAAGAAGAGGTATTTGTGCGTTTGATTGTTTAGAGGTTTCTGCAGAACACACATGCCCTCTCTCTTTTCCTTGCCTTCCTGTCTCTCCACCGCCCACTCCTCCTGAGTGAACAACCACCAAGGTTTCTTTTATTCCTTCCAGCATCTTCCTGCCCAGAACAGGAATGATACCTGCCACAACAAGCCTGGGATAACATAACTTTTATAACAAGGGTAATGGCTGGGTTGCCAAATATGTTAATTATACTATTATTATTATTTATTCCACAAAAACTTTTCAAGCACCTTCTAGGTGCAGAAAGATCTCTGGTAGTGCAGTGGGTTAAACATTGGGCTGCTAATCCAAAGATCAGCAGTTTGAACCCACCAGCAGCTCTGTGGGAGAAAGATTAGGCTATCTGCTTCTGCAAAGATTTATAGCCAGAAACCCTATGGAGCAGTTCGACGTGGTCCTATGCTGTTATTAAGTGCTGTCGAGTTGGTTCTGACTCATAGCAACCCTGGGTAGGGTTTCTGAGAAATGGTTGGTTAGTACTGCACCAGAACTCCACTCTGTCCTAAGGTGGTGGTGGTGGTGTGCTGTGGAGTCGGTTCTGACTCATAGCGACCCTGCATAGGATTTCCAAAGCTGTAAATCTTTATGGGAGCAGAAAGCTTTATCTCTCTTCCGTGGAAGAGCTGGTAGTTTTAAACAGCTGACCTTGAGGCTAGCAGCCCGAAACCACTGTGCTACCAGAACTCCTTACTCCATCCTATAGGGTCCCTATAAGTTGGAATCAACTTGATGGTAGTGGGTTTCTGTGTTCACAGAGTTTTGGTAGACTCTGCAAAATACCAAGGGACCCAATTCCTGTCTCAAAGGGCTACGGTCTGGTTGAAGAGACAAAACTTGCCAGCAATAAACATAAAATCTTTACCTTTAGAAGACACCATAGATTTCTGGTGGGGGTGGGGAGACAATCAGTCACTGTCCTTGTTGTTGTTGTTGACTGTTGTCCAGTCAGTTCTTGCTCATAGTGATCCTGTATAGGGTTTCCAAGGAGCTGCTAGTGGGTTTGATCTATCATTCACACTTGAGCCTTTTATTTTGAGTTCTTGGGAAGTTCCGGTTCACCCATGCACCGCATCTGGCCATTGTGCATTCCTGGAAATGAGTGTGGCAAACAGTTTCCTTCTCTTCTCGCCTGTCTCTCTGTAGATCTTCCCTGAGTGGCGGAATCGATGCACTGTGAATATCATCACAGTGAAAGTTTTTTAAACTAGATCTCAACAAAATTCTCTGCTGAACAAACTTTACAGCACCCCAAATTACAAGAAAATACTGCTATCGAATACTTAGTAAGAAGAAGAAAGAAAAGCCGACTTGGTTTAGACTTTATCCAGGCTCAGAATCTCCCTTACCTCCTCCTATAGCTTGCACATTGAAACACACTTTTCTTTAGAGAAATGACCAGAAGGAACCAAGAAAGACTTATGATGTGGTAGGGTAGGGGCTTCCTGCCAAAGGAAATGGGACTTGATATTCAAATGCTTCTCATGACTTGACAGGATGTTCTGCTTATTCTTCAACTTCTAGAAATTCTAATCCACAATTTTAACCACCCACATTGGATAGAATGGTATGGCATGTGCTATGATTTGGATGATTTGCACAGGTGGCAGATGAGCCTGTCTCGAATCCAGTGCTTAATGGGAAATCTGGGTGCCAGTCCAGTCTCTGACCCTGCCCAGTTAGTGACCTTGGATCAGTCCTTGGCCTGACTTCAAATGGTCTTTCCAGGATTAATGGAGACCTGGTGATGCTGTAGGATTGCTAACTGCAAGGTGAGTAGTTCAAACCTATCAGCCACTCCCCATGTGAAAGATGAGGTTTTTTGCTCCCACAAAGATTTACAACCCTGGAATCCCTATACAGACAAGGTTTCTGTGAGTTGGAATTGATATAATGGCACGGGAGATTTTTAGCTTTCAGGACTCAGAATCAAAACTTCATTAAGAAATTGAGACATGTAAAAGAATAGCTATTTTTCATGTCTGCTGATATCCCCACTTCCCTGTTTATGTGTGAGAATCTCCTTAGTACCCACTGGGGCCCTAGTGCTAACTGAGTAGTTGACTTTATCATTGCCGCTGAAGAGGTAGTACGTCTTCTATGCAGAAGTACAACTGGAATACCTGGGGTGAGGTAACCTGCAGTTAAAAGACAATAATAAAATAAAGTTGGAAAATGATGAAGGAAGACCATACAAGAATTGATGCATATGAGTTATGGTGTTTAAGAAGAATATTAGAAGTACCATAGACTGCCAAAAGAACAAACAAATCTGAGTTGGAAGAAATACAATAAGAATGCTCCTCAGAAGCCAGGATGCTGAGACTTTTTCTCTCATATTTCAGGCATTTTATCAGGAGGGACCAGTCCCTGGAGAAGGACATCATGCTTGGAGGGTCAGTGAAAAAGAGGAAGACGTCTACGAGACGGATTGGCACAGTGGCAGCAGCAATGAACTCAACCTTAGCAGCAATTGTGAGGATGGCGCAGAAATGGACCCGTGTTTCATTCTGTTGGGCACTGGGTTGACAGCTGACTCAATGGTACCTGACAAGAACAGCATAAAAAATTATAACAAACAAAAACATAAAAGGCAATGCTAGTTTCATCTATAATGTCTTCTGTATTTTATTTAACAAGAAACAAATAGGATGACATGGGAACAATGATCAGTTCTAGGTTGCTGCTGCCAAGTGCCATCATGCTTATTATTTTTTGTAATTTCTTTGAATAAAAAAGGTAATTTTATAACAGCAATATAAATTCAGGATTTCAAAGACTTCTGAGCAGACAGGGAGAAAGATAGATATGGTCAGAGAGAGGTACACAGTGGTCTTCAAATAGCTGGGTAGGACCTATTGATTCAGCTGGATGGTGGATGCAAAAATGTTCACTTCACTGCTCTTCTGTAAATGATACACATAAAAGTACATACATACTCTTTGTGTTTACAGACTATTTCATTCTAAAAATGATTTTAGGATGACAATGTAGAAATAATGAAATTAATTTTGGTGACTATTTCTAAATAATCTGAAAGGACCCATATAAAATTGAAAGGACAATACAAATATACTGTAAGCCACATATACAATTGAGATGTATATAGTAGCCATATTTATAAAGTAAAACCATCATTCATCTGTCATTTTTTTGTACTGTGGTATCATGCTGGAAACTATGCAACTGGTGTTTCAAATACTAGCAGGGTCACCTAGGGTGGACAGGGTTTAGCTGAGCTGCCTGGCTAAGACATTCTAGGAAGAAAGACCAAGCAATCTACTTCTGAAAACGCTGGTCAGTGAGAGTCTTCTGAATAACAATGAAACATTGTCTGGCACAGTGCTGGAAGATGAGCCCTCAGGTTGGAAGGCACTCAAAATATGACTGGGGAAGAACTGCCTCCTCAAAAAGTAGAGTTGATCTTCATGGCTTGCATGGAGTAAAGCCTTTAGGACCTTCATTTACTGCCATGGCACCACTCAAAATGAGAATACACAACTGCAAACATCAAAATAATCTGAATGTGGGATGTATGAAGCATGAATCTAGAAAAATTGGAAATTGTTGAAAATGAAGTGTGATGTATAAAGATCAGTATCCTAGGCATTAGTGAGCTGAAGCGGACTAGTACTGGCTGTTTTGAATCAGGCAATCATATGGTCTACTATGCTAGAAATGACAAATTGAAAAGGAAGGGCACCACATTCATCATAAAAAAGAGTATTTCAAGATCTATCCTGAAATATGACCCTGTCAGTGATAAGATAATATCCATCCATCCATCTACAAGGAACTAAATAGTACAACTACTATTCAAATTTATACACCCAAAGTACCAAAGATGAAGAAATTAAAAATTGTTACTGATGTCTATTGTCTGAAATTGATCAAACATGCAGTCAAGGTATAATGATTATTACAGGTGATTTGAATGAAAAATCAGAAAATAAAGAAGAAAAATCAGTAGTTGGAAAATAAGGCATTGGTTATAGAAATGACAATGGATGATAGAATTTTGCCAGTGATCTCATAATAGAATTTTGCAAGACCAATGATTTATTCATTGGAAATGCCCTTTCTTAACAACATAATTGTGACTTTACATATGGACCTCACCGGATATAATCTGCAGGAATCAAGTATGCTACATCTGTGGAAAGAGATGATGGAAAAGCTCAATATCATCAGCCAAAACAAAGTCAGAGTTGGACTGTGGAATAGACCATGAGTTTCTCCTATATAGGTTCAAGTGGAAACTGAAGAAAATTAAAACAAGTCCATGAGCGTCAAAATACAACCTTGAGTCTCGTTGCTGTTTTCAAGTGTTGTCAAGTTAGTTCCAACTCATGTTGGTCCTGTATAAGGTTTCTGAGGAGTGGCTGGTAGGTTTGAACTGCTGACCTTTCGGTTAACAGTCCAGTACTTATCCTACAGTACCATACCAGGACTCACTTTGAGTGTGTCCCACCTAAACTCAGAGTCACTAATGAATTAGACACTAATGACTGAAGACCAGACAAATTGTGAGATAACATCAAGGGAAACATACATGAAGAAAGCAAACGGTCATTTAAAAGACAGGAAAGACCAAAATGAATGTCAGAAGGGACTCTGAAACTCACTCTTAAATGTAGAGAAACGAAAACGAATGGAAGAAATGATGAAGTAAAAGAACTGAGCAGAAAATTTCCAAGAGTAAGACTTGAGAGGACAAAGCAAAGTGTTATCATCAAATATCCAGGACCTGGAGCTAGAAACCCAGAAGAACACACTCGGGCACTCCTCAGTCTAAAAGAACTGAAGAAAACTTTCAAGCTTCAGGTTGCAATACTGAAGGATTCTATAGACAAAACATTGAATGATGCAGTGAGCATCTTCTATAGAAGAAATACACAAAGTCACTGTGGGTCAACATCCAGCCATTTCAAGAAGTAGCATATGATCAAGAGCAGAAAGTTTTGAAAGAGGAAATCTAAGCTGCATTGAAGACATTGGCAAAAATCAAGGCTCCAGGAATTGGTGAAATACCAGTGGAGATGTTTCAAGAAATGGGTTCAATGTTGGAAGAGCTTACTTACCTACACCAAGAAATTTGAATGACAGCTACCTGGCCAACTGAGTGGAAGAGATCTATATTTGTGCCCATTCTATAGAGAGGGAATCCAACAGAATGGGGAAATTATAAAAAAAAATATATATCATTAATATCACATACAAGCAATTTGCCTGAAATTAAAGCTAGATTCAGAAAAAGACATTGGACGAGCAATATCATTGCTGAGATGGATCTTGGCTGAAAGCAGAGAATGCTAGAAAGATATTTACTTGTATTTTATTAACTATGCAAAGGCATTCAACTGTGTGGTTCATAACATATTATGAAAAGCATTGCAAAGATGGGAATTCCAGAATGCTTAATTATGCTCATGTGGAAGCTGTACATAGACCAAGAGGCAGCCGTTCGAACAGAACAAGGGAATACTTTGTGTTTTAAAATCAGGAAAGGTGTGTATCAGGGTTGTATCCTTTCAGCATACTGTATGCTGAGCCAATAATCTGAGAAGCCGCGTGATATGAAAAAGAGTGAGACATCAGGATTGGAGATAGAGTCATTAATAACCTGTGCTATGCAGATGATACAACCTTGCTTGCTAAAAGCCAAGGAAACTTGAGGCATTTACTGATGAATATCAAAGACTGCAGATTCAGTGTGGGTTACACCTCAGCATAAAATAAAAATCCTCCCAGCTGGATAATAAACAGCATCCTGATAAATGGAGAGTAGATTGAAATTATCAAGGATTTCATTTTACTTTGGATCCACAAGCAACATCCATAAACCAATAAATCAAATGACATATTACATTGGGCAAAATTTCTGTAAAAGACCTCTTTGAAGTGTTAAATAGCAAAAATATCACCTTGAGGACTAATGACCTATTTAGGAGTACGGCTGATCCATACCATGACATTTTCAATTGCCTCATATCAAGCAAAACTGAACAATGGTTAAGGAAGACTGAAGAAATTATGTCTGAATTATAGTGTTGGGGAAGATACTGACTATACTTGTACCGTGAACTGCCAGAAGAATGATGACCTCTGTCTTGGAAGAAGTATGAGGGTACTTCAAAAAATTGTTGGAAAAATTCCATTGTCTTTCAATTCTATTTTTTCATGAACTTTTGGAAGTCTCCTCATATAACCAGAATGCTCCTTGGAAAGGAGGATGGTGAAATTACTTCTC
>NW_006408533.1:33014734-33015752 GCF_000296735.1 Chrysochloris asiatica | reverse complement strand
TGGTGGAACCTCTGAGACTATGGTCCTTAATCACCCTGCAGGCCTGAAACTGAACCTCATCTCCCAACATGGATCAAGTTGCAAACAAACAACAGCTCTCCAAGTAACATCAGGGAGGTGCGTGCCCCTAAGAAAATCAACCGTAGGAGATCAAAAGCATAGAATTTTGTAAGAGATAAGGCTCAGAAGACAGGAAGGAATAGGAAGACAGATGAATGAAAATGAGGAAACACACATTGTGGGGATTGCAATTAATGACACGAAACGATAACGTGTATGCATTGTTGAATTAAAAACTGATGTGCTCTGTAAACCTTCACCCAAATCACAATAAAAACTTTACAAATTTACAATATATGTATATATATATATTAATAGGACATTTTTTTAGTTGTCTTCCAAATCCAGTGTGTCTTTTATACTCACTGCACAACTCAATTCATACAACCATTTGAGCTAAACAAGAGCCAGAATGACCAGGCAAATTCAGGATTTAGGCAAGTCCTGGGTTCCGCCCACCTGGTCAGGGTCCCCGGGTTCTCCCACTGCACCTGGCATGTAAGATGGCCCCAGTACAACCACACCTCACTCCTATCAGGCCTCTTCTTTATGCTCTGGAATGGGGACCTTCACTCACAGGGAGGGACCACCCACTTACCTCCCACCATCCCTTTTCCCCTTCCAACTCATGGAAACCCCTTGTGTTACGTAGTAGAACTAGAACTGCTGCATCGAGTTCCCTTGACTGTAAACTTTATATGAGCAGGTTGCCAGACCTTTCTTTCATGGTGCCAACTCGGTGGGTTTGAATCACCAACCTTCAGATCAGTAGACTAGACACCCAGAAACCTTCTCCACTACCCCAGAATGAACAAAAACACTATTGACCTTCAGTAGATTTTGCCATTATTGTGACCCTACAGGACAGCTATCTGGCCGACTGATTGGAAGAGATCCATATTTGTGCCCATTCCAAAGAGAGGTGACCCAACAGAATGCGGAAATCATCGGACAATCT
>NW_006408533.1:32985005-33013593 GCF_000296735.1 Chrysochloris asiatica | reverse complement strand
TGACCCATAGCAACACTATATAGGGTTTCCGAGGCTGCTCTGGTAGCGTAGTGGTCACGAATCGGGCTGCGAACCTTAAGGCCAGCAGTTCGAAACTACCAGCCGCTCCGCGGGAGGAAGATGAGGCGTTCCGCTCCCGTAAAGATTTACAGCCTTGGAATCCCTGTACAGGGTCGCTATGGGTCGGAACCGACTTGACGGCACTTAACAACAACAACAATCTTTCTCCTATACAGCTGGAGGTTCAAACAGCTGACCTAAAGCGTAGCAGCCAGGCGCTTAACCACTGTGCCACCAAGCCTCCTTTTATTCCACCATCAAAGGTGGGTGTGGGGGCTGCTGCTATTTTGTGCTTTCTGGAAGCAGAGAATCAGCCTTCCTCACTTGCTCCCCTGAGGAGTCCACCAAGCTAGACACGCAGGCCAGTTGCTTTCAAAGGGCTGCATGTAGATAGCCTGGGAGGAAATTACAAGCAATAAAGAAACAATGTTTGTGGTGTCAAGACACCAGCTCCATAAGTCCTTGTGCTGGCTCTTAGTTCTGAGGTCGCCTCATAAAATGCACTGATAGATGATAGACGCCTGGGTGCCCCCAGACAGTGTGACTCCTGGTAGAAAGCAGAGGGGAATGCAGTATTCCAATTTTACCCTTGTCTCATTGAGCTAAATCAAGTCTTTGAGAAGCTGGAGTCTTCTGGGAATAATCAGAAAAAAAAAAAAAAAAATCTGCAGTCAGATTTGGCATTAGGAAGAAAGTCCTGTCAATCTCCCTCTGCAAAAATTACAGTTAAGAAAACCCTGTGGAGCTGTTCTACTCTGTGCACACGGGGTCCCTATGAGTCAGAACTGACTCCTAAAGGTAGGGAAATAGGACACCTGGAGGAGAACTGGGACCACACTCAACCCCTGGATGCTGGGGAAACCCTGTTTGTCTGCACTCCTCTGGGTCCAGGATCTAAGTACCCCTCCTCCTTGCTCCAGGGCCTTTACAAGGAGCATCTTTGAACAGCAGTCTTGTGTTTGAAGCCAAAACCATTGGAAACCAAATAACAAAGATGCCAGTTAAAGTTTCTGTCCTTTCCTTGGTCATGAGTATATGAAACAGGTGATGTGAGATATATGTAGCGTCTACATGAAATATACTACTACATGTATATGTATAGGAAAGGTCAGGATATATCTGCAACAAGCAAAGCTTCCTGTCTATACACATGCATAAAGCCCTGCTTGGAGCTTAGTGGAAAAGATGCAATTTACCTTTGGGTGGTGATGCTGGGATTCCCATTTAAAAGTCTAAGCTGGCTGATTATTTATTGATGTCTGTCTCCATAGCTGTCTGACTCTTACTGGTTGGAAGAAGCTCCTGTTTGCCTAAAGGATTTTTGAATTAAGTTCTTTCCAGTTCTTTTTCCCTCAGGTGTTAGCCAATGAGACTGTACTTTGACAAAACTCTATTCTCCCCTCCAAACTCCCCTGATTTTTATGTCGTGAAATAAAATTAAGTGCCAGGAGAGAGGCCATCAAACAACCTGGCCTGACATGGTTATTTGGCATTTATTTTTTATTTACAGAAAGAGTGAGAAGAATGCATTGGAGCCATTCATATTTTACAGTGGTTGTGTCTCCAAATCTCACTGGGACACAGACATAAGCAATATAGTGTCCATGTGGGGCTCATTCTGGACCACCCTGCCCAGCACATTTACCTCTAGCCCAGAAGTGGTCCTTGAAGTGCACATTTCCCTCAGTTTTCCAAAATTATGTTGATCAGGCCTCTTGAGGCCTCAGTTGGCTCATCTGTAAAATGGAACGATGGTCCCTTGATTGCCTCACGGCTGGGGACAGAAGTCCCTTTTACTTATAATATTTACAGTTCCATGAGCTAGGACTTTCTTTTCCAAGGTTGTCATGAGTGACCTCGGCCAGAGCAGCCCAACCTAGCTCTAGTTTGGCAAGAACAGTGGAGGTTTCTGTTTACCTACCTTTTACCCCTGTCAGCATAACCCTGGCCTATCCCCCAGCCAAGTGAACCTGCTGAATATGATAGAACTAGGAACAGGGAGCAGACCCGAGCTCAGCGAGGAATGTCCTCCAGGTTCTTGGCACCTTTATGACTGGAGGCAACATGGGCAGCCTGGCAGTTATAGAGGTTAGCCTCACAGAGCCAACTTATTATCAAAGAAGGATTTAGGACAACAGTTGGAAACAGAATCTATTGTCAGTAAGCATGGATTCTGGTCAAGCCAGACCTTGATGTCTGACAAAATGGGCCCAAGTCTCACCTCTCCTTGGGAAACTACTTAACCTCTCTGAGCCTTAATTTCCTCATCTGAAAAATGGGGTGATACTACTTATCTCAAGCAGTTGTGAAGATTAAAAGGAAAATATATATAGGAAACCCCAATACCCGGTACATAACAGAAGCCAGTGGAAGGCCTTTATTAAGCTAAATAAAGCAAGTCCTGCTCTGGAGCAGCTGATTAGAGATAAAGCACACTCTCAGAAGTTAATAATAATGGCAATCTGACTCAAAATTACGTGAGGAGCCATCCATGTTGGTTTTTGGAATTGAACTGAATGATTACCAAGGTTTGCCTAGAACTTTCTTGGGTTTTGCACTGAAACCAGGACAGTTGGTCACCTGAGTCCAGCCCCACCCTCTAGAGCAGGAGTGGGGAATGTCAGCCCAAGGGCCATATAAAGCCCTTGAAAGCATTTGGTCTGGTCCTGCCATGGCAACTGCAGTTCCATGAATCACATTTGTTGTTGTTAAGTGTCATCAAGTTGGTTCTGACTCATAGTGACCCTGTCTAGGGTTTCCAAGGAGCAACTGGTAGGTTTGAACTGCCGACCTTGTGGCTCAAGCTGACCTTGTGGTCCAGCACATTATCCTGCAGTGCCACACCAGGACTCCAGCCATCATATTGCTCTTGTTATTAAGTACTGAAAAGTCAGTTCCAACTCAAAGCAACAAGTATAGGGTTTCCTAAGAGCAGCTGGTGAGCTTGAACCGCAGGCCTTGTGGTTAAGCCGACCTTGCAGTCCAGCGCATTAATCCACAGAACTACACCAGGACTCCAGCCATCATACTGGTGGTGGTGGTTATGTGCCATGGAGTCGGTTCCCACACCATAGTGACCTTGTACAGTGTTTCTGAGGCTGTAAATCTTTAAGGGAGCAGAAAGCCTCATCTTTCTCCCGCCGAGTAGTTTCGAACTGCTGCCGTCATACTAGGAGCGAATTAATTAAATCTTTGACCAAATATAACAGGCTAATTTGTTTTCAACTTTTTATTGTGAATTGAGTGAAGATTAACAATGTCATCAGCTTTACCCTCAACCTATCATATGTTTTGCTTCATCTCAATGATGAGACTCCCCTCCCTGAAACAACAGTTACCCTGTTTCTTCCCTGTGGCTTCCCTTTTACATCTTATTTTTCACAAGCCAACAAAGCAAAAATATTTAATGTGCACATACAAAACAAAAATATACCTTTATTTAGATGTCCAAAGGGCACATCACATTTCGCAAACCTAGCAGGCTGATTTTTTTTTTAAGTTTTTAGTGTGAATTAAGTGATAGTCTACATGGGAGAACATTAGCTGTACATTCATCCTACCGTATTTCTTTTCATTGCAATGATTACAATCCCCTCCATGCATCATCAAACAACCAAAGGGTATACCCCGCAAGCCTGCACCCCTGGCCGTCAGCACACAGCCCATCTCCCAACCTGAGTCCAGAGTCCCCAGCCGCTCCATCTCTCCACATCATCATCCCTGCCTCCATTTCTGACATCACTGCTTCTCTGGATAGGGTCCCACACTCTGCTCTTCTCCCTTGATGGTCCCAGGGTCCTCTGCTCCTGGACTGCAAGATCAACCACTCCCCTCCTTTTGCTACAAAACATCTACCTTTACATTTCCAACACTCACAATCAGTCCTGATAGCAATTATTCACTATTGAACTACAAAAGTCTTATCCCCAGACAGGTTGGACACCATTCAGTGGAGATTCTGCCTTCCCCTGATCCTCTGGATCTAGGCTCTCTCTTGAAAGCTTATAAGGCAGGCTAATTTTTAAGTTGCTAATTTTGTATGGCTGTGAATGATGTTATACATTTTTGGCAAAAAGAAGGTTCCCCAGCCCCCGCCCTAGAGTATCTGCCCCACTCTGACATCAGTCTGGCACACTGCTCTTTCTCAGGCACCTGCCTCAACCCCATTAGGCCATTCAGATGGTCCTCTTTCTGGCAGGAATGTCCCTCTAGACAGGCACATAGGGTCTCTGGGTCAGGATTCTGTATGGGAAAGCATCACATTCTGGTCCCTGGGAGGAGGCCTAGAAGCTATTTACCAGTAGATGTCATGTTTCAGTCCCTTGTGCTGGGGACACAGTAGCGAGTCCTCTTGGACTTTCTGTCTCATGAGGATGACAGATGCATTAGCATTGCTCACCTACTCTGCATAACACGTGCCAAGGCAAGTGCTTGTGGAACAGGTTCACGTGGCAACCCGCGAGGGAAAGGAAAGCAGAGACTTTGCTTCCCATGCACTTCAGTGATGGCCATGGGAGGGGGCTCTTCTGAAAGTAGTACTGATGGGGATAGAGAGGTAATGACAGAGACCCTCAGCAGCTGACTGAGGAGGAAGAGAGGCACCTCAGGAGAACATCTTTTGGTGGCCCTTGGAGTCCAAATGATGATGATGATGACTTAAATCCCATCATCTTAGGCAAGATACCTAACCTTTCTGTTCCTTCATTGTCTCATCTAAGATACAGCTGATCTTTCTAAGGTATCCTGGGCTCAGAGCTCTGGGACTATAAACCATCCAGATGTGAGGTCACCCTTTGCCAGGGGGTCTATCAGCTGTGGTCTCTAGTCCATTCAGCTGTTAACCAGAAAGTTGGTGGTTCAAGCCTACCCAGGGACACATCTTAGGTAGGAGCCTTCTGTGGCACTGTGGGTTAATGTGCTGGACTGCAAGATTGGTTTGAATCACAAGGTTGGCAGTTCAAGCTCATGAGTTGCTCCTTGGAACCCTATACAGCATACCTATGGGTTAGAACTGACTCCACAGCACTTAACAACAACAACAATCAGTGTAGTGGGTATGAGACAGGCTGCTAACCTCAAGGACAGCAGTTTGAAACTATATCATTTCCGTGGGAAAAAGATGAGGCTTTCGGCTCCTATAAAGATTTACAGTCTAGGAAATCCTATATAGAGCTGCTATGAGTTGGAACCAATTCTACAGCCTATAACCAACTAACCAACCAACCAACCATCCCCATATATGGAGTCTTGGTATGGCGCTGCAGGATAATGCACTGGGCTGCTAGGTCAGTTTGAACCACAAGGTCAGTGGTTCAAGCTTACCATTGGTTCCTTTGAAACCCTATACAGGGGTGCTCTGAGTCAAAATCAACTCAGTGACACTTAGCAACAACAACATCCCTGTATATGGAGTACTGACTGGTGTGGCATTGTAGGACCACTAGACCACAAGGTCAATTTGAACAGCAAGATTGGTGGTTCAAACTCACTAGCTGCTCCCTGAAAACCTTAGACCTGGTCTCTATAAGTTGGAATTGACTAGATGGTACTTAAAAACAACAATCCCCGTATACAGGGACACAGTGGTCAATTAGGGGAGGCTGTGTGCCGGGAGGATATTTTCCGAGGAAACCAAGGCCAGTGATTTTGCCAAAGAAACTATCTACAGTTCTGCAGGAGAAAGATGAGGCTTTCTGCTCTTATAAAGATTTACAGTCTAGGAAATCCTATATAGGGTTGCTATGAACCGACTCTATAGCATATAACCAATCAACCAACCATCCCCATATACGGAATCCTGGTATGGCACTGCAGGATAATGTGCTGGACCATGAGGTCAGTTTGAGCCTCAAGGTCGATGGTTCAAACCCAACAGCTGTTCCTCGGAAACCCTATATAGGGTTGCTATGATTTGGAACCGATTCAATGACACTTAACAACAATATCCCTGTACAAACCCTAGAAATCAAGTAGAATATCCTAAGAGTCAAACAAATGCGTACTGAGTGAATGAATGATGCATGACTGAACAAATGCCTGCATGGCATACACGCAAGAGGCGATACCCAGGGCCCCATAAGTCACTCTGCTCAGTCCAGAGGCCTTCCCTCAACAGACTTGGGTTCCAGCTCACTCCCAGCCTCTCCAGATAAGCCAGTCCTAACAGACCCCGACTCCCTGCATCGTATTTGGCTGCTATGAGTCAGAATTCCCCTCCACAGCAGTAGGCTTTGGTTTTTCTAAGGTGGTGTTTGAGCAATAGCAATATTGTCATTGAAACAGCATAGGTAAACCTCAGCTCCCTTGCATCAGTGACAATATTAATAGTGACAGATTCCATGGGCCTCCTTATGTGCTTGGTATGGCTGTTTGGTTGCCAAAATGAAAGGTTAATAGGTAGACACCTCCCTGCCCAGCCCGGTTACTGACCCCATACCCGTTCCAAATCTCTGAGCCTCATGAGATTTGCACCCTGCTGCATGGCTGAGGTTGTGTGACGACACTTAGAAAGATACAACCAATAATTGAATTAGTGGCTCGGCAGCACACTGTGCAATAATTAAAACAATGTGTACACCAAAAGGCAGCCTTCCGTATCCGCTGGACAATGAGGACAGGTCAGCTAAGGGGGTGGATGAGGATGCTGGACACAGGGCTTCTGGCAAGCAAGGGAGTCCTCACTGTTTCTCAGATCACCAGCACTTTGTGAAGGCCTGGACATCTAATTTAGGTGTGCTGGTATGGTGCTGTCAGACAAGCACTGGACTGCAAACTGAAAGGTCAGTAGTTCAAACCCACTAACCGCTCCTCGGAAACCCTAGATAGGAACACTAGGAGTCAGAATTGACTTGACGACACTTAGCAACAACAACAACAAGGGCTGATAATAGAAGGCATCCCAGAGCAGCAGAAACAGGCTCTGGGTGTCCTTGGTCCACAGGTGACTGGGCTCAGAGTGGGCAGCATATGAAGCCAGAGCATGGGCTCATTGCTCCCTGAGACTTGTGAGCTTTGCTTTGTCCATGGCTAGCATTCCTCCACGGCTCCGCAAACCTGTGTAGGTACAGACAGAAGTCACTGAGTGGAGGGAGTGAAAATGGGTCAAGAGAAGGGCTGGTAACATGAAAACACAGTCTCACTACTGAAATATTCAGCTAGAACTGACATTCTGAGAAGGTCCCTCTGTCAACAAAGTTCCTGTGTGTGTGCAGGGTGGGGGTGGGGGTGTGCTGGTGGGGGTGGTTGTTGGTAAGTGCCATAGAGTCAGTTTCGACCCCTAGCGACACTGTATAGGGTTTCTGAGGAGTGACAGGTGAGCTTGAATGGTCAACCTTGCATTCCACACTGACTTTGAAGCCCAGCGCATTTAACCTGCAGTACCACACGTAAAGATTTACACCCTCGGAAACCCTGTACAGGGTCGCTATGGGTCGGAACCGACTCGACGGCACTTAACAACAACAACAACAACCACACGGATGGTGGTGGTACAGAATTAGGCACACCACAAGTCCTGTCCACAAGGGGGCACTCATTCTAGCATAGGGGAAATTACAACCAGACATAAAAGACACTCTCCTGATGGCTGGTCAGAACCTTCGTCAATGAATAGGAAAGACAAAGCCTACTATCTGAAAGAATGGAAGTGACTGTGTATGTGCTGAGCCTCTGGGTTCAGAGTTCACAGGACTTTGGAGGGTCTGGACTTTAGGTTCAAACACCAGCCCCATCACTTACTATTGAATGTCCTTGGCCAGGCTGCTCATCTTTGTTACTAGGTTCGTGTACCTAACACTTGGTACCCAGTGGCTCTGCTTCTCGCCTTCTCTTTCATTTGCTGGACCAGAATTCATTACTGGATACAGACAATACAAGTTTGCATCTAGGTGGTGCAAATGGCTAAGCACTCAGCTGTTAGCTGAAAGGGTGGTGATTCAAACCCACCCAGAGACTCCTCAGAAGACAGGTCTAGCACTCTGCTTCTGAAAGGTCCCACCTTTGAAAACCCTACTCCAAACACTGGGGTCCTGAGCAGTCAGCATCAGCTCAGGTGTAACTACCAGCATAACATGCAAATGAGAAAGCTAATGACTCAATTGTAAACAGACAGCAAGAAGTCTAGAGGGGACGGAAGTTTACCCTGATACCCAAAATAAGACAAGTCCATTCTGACTGGTCTCTCCTACTCCATAGAAACAAACCAGTTGCTGCTGAATTGATTCCATATGTGTCACAGTAGAACTGTGCTTCAGAAGGTTTTCTATAGCTGATTTTTCAGAATCAGATTTGCCAGGCCTTTCTTCTGAAGCATCTTTGGGTAGACTTGAACTCCCAGCCTTTGGGTTAGCAGTCGAACACATGAACTTTTTTGCGACACCCAGGGACTGCTTGCAAGATCCTAGGCAGCATAAAAGTCAACAGAAGAGCAATGATGAAAAAGAGAGAAAAGGTACCAGTGTGGTGGAGGGGTGGGAGTGAGTGGAGGGAGTGAGGAATGCTAACAAGAGCTGGTAGGTCCTCTGGTCCTGTGGATTGGATGGCAGTGAGAAGATGCAGCTGGCCAGCAGTGTCATTCTTAAAAGCTGAGGGGAAAAGATGTTCGAGAGGGAGAAGGAGGAGCACTCCCCAAGTCACCTGGACCTCCACAGAATCTGGCTCTCCTTTGGGACTTAGTTTCTCAGGCTTTAGGTGCCAGGTCAGCACAGAGCACAGTGGCATTGCTGCTGAGAATCCCCTGTTCTGTGACAACTCCGCTTCTCTTCCTCCCAACTCAAGGAGGCCATCATTCTTGTATGCTTACGTTCCTTCCACAAATATTTAGAAACTGCTTCCTAAGATCCTGTTCTAGATGCTGTGGACAAACACTCAAATGAGAAAGATAAGCGCCTTTCCTCAAGTTGCCAGTGTGGTGCTGTGGGTTAATGCGTCAGACTGCAAAGCCATTTTAACTGCAAGGTTGGCAGTTCAAGCTGACCAGCTGCTCCTTGGAAACGCTTTCTAGGGCCGCTATGGGTCAGAATTGACTCGACAGCACTTAACAACAACATAGCAGAAATGCTTTGGGGACAGGGGGCAGAATCTCTATTTCTTGCTATTGGAATTTCTGTTTTCCAAATACTTTTATCCCATGATGCCTGTAGCCCTGTACTCTGGGTTCTTTGAGAGTACCTGGTCCAATGTCCTCCTCTGAGAGATGGAAATAACAGAGGCTAGAGAAGCCTGGGTCACACAGCTCATGACAGAAGGCACAGTCCCCTGCAGCCATCTGGAGAGAACTTCAAAGTAATCTTCCTAGAGACACATGGCGAGAGCAACAAAGCTACTACTGGATACTTGGATAAGTTCCAGATTGATACCAAATTGGGAGCAGAGTCACTGCAATCGGATGGCAGGCAGCCTTGGGAAGGCGCAAAGAAGTCTCCTCAGCAGTCTTATACTTATTTACACTGCACACACTGACGTCATCACTAGTCTTTTCCTTATTTATCAAATAATCAGATGAAGCAATACCCACCCCTCAAGATTTCTGCCAAGTGTCCACAGTCAAAAGCTAAAGAAAGCTTCACTTACTTTGCTGTCAAGACAAATTCTGAAGCAGAGCAACCCTATAGGACACGTTGTAAATCTTTAGGATGGCAGACCACCACATCTTTTTCCTAAGGATGGTTGGTGGGTTCAAACCTCCAACCTTCCAGTTCACAGTTGAGCACTTTAACTGTTGTTCCTCCAGGATTTCTCGGTGAATAAATGTTGTTGTTGTTGGTAAGTGCCGTTGAGTTGGTTCCTACCCATAGCGACCCTGTACAGGGCTTCTGAGGGTGTAAATCTTTACGGGAGTAGAAAGCTCATCTTTCTCCCGTGGAGCGGCTGGTAGTTTCAAACCACTGACCTTAAGGTTCGCGGCCCGATTCGTAACCACTACGCTACCAGAGCTCCTTCGGTGGAAAGAGGGGATTATTTGCTCAGACGCAGGCCCTTGGATCCTGCAGTTGTAACCCACAGCCTTTGCATTTTCACACTTAATAATAGTAAAACCTGCAAAAGCTGGAACTTACGTAATGTGAAAACCTGTCAGAGAAGGAAAACGTACTGTGTTTGTATGAGGTAAGCAGAAAATTTCCAGACTTGGAAAGTGCAAGACAGACAGCCCCACTGAGTTCTGACTTTAACAGGTTTCACTGGATAAATAACAAGAAGGCTTTGCTTCTGCATACCATTTTGAAATCGAAATGGAGTCCTGTGGTTTACAAAATGATGTAGAAAGTCATGTGGACAATACCCCTAAGACTTGTCATTTTGGAAAGCTAAACCTACCCTTCTGGCAGAGCTTGTAAACAGTTCATGGCTGATGGAAACAAGGGCAGAGGACACATTGCGTAACAACCAAACGCCTTTCCTGTTACTCCGTTACTCCTTGGAGGCCAGGATGGCTAAATGCCATCTCGCATACTTGAGACATATTGTCAGGAGGGACCAGTCGCTGGAGAAGGATATATGTTTGGTAAGGTGGAGGGTCAGAGAAAAAGACCCCCAGCAAGAAGGTCTGGCAAAGTAGCAGCATCAATAGGCTCAAGCGTGGCAACAATTGTGATGTTGGTCCAGGACTGGGCAGTGTTTCATTCTGTTGTGCATAGTGTTGCTATAAGTCGGTACCGACTTGATGGCACCTAATAACAACAACAACAAGAAATAGGCATGGTGCCCTAATCAAAGATGGTGGCTACTAGCATACATTCAAGCAATGTAGCCAGCTGCCATCTTGGTGTAAGGTAGATTGCTTGTTTCCTGTTGTCAAGTCAGTTCTGACCCATAGCAACACTATATAGGGTTTCCGAGGGGCGGCTGGTGAGGTTGAACCACTGACCTTGAAGTTCAAACTGACTTTTCAACCCAGCGCATTAACCCACAGCGCCACACCAGGGTAAAAATCGGACAGGCCAGAATTTGGGTTGCTAAGCAATATGTCCGATGGATGCCCTTGTTTCCCTTGGCAACGATTGAACTGTTTCTAAACAGTTTGAAGCCCTGCTTTTGGTAAAATCAGGTGACCCTCATTGACCAATGAGATCTTCGTAGAACCTCCACCTTTGTTAACCAATGAGATATTGAGATTACTTCAATGGAAAGTTGTGTAAGCCAATCAGAAATAACTTTCTTTTGTTTGTGAATTTTGTCAATATGAGCCAATCACTAGAGTACCTTTCCACTTTCTGTTTGCTGCTGCCTGGTTGGTGAATCTTTCGCCCAAATAAACTTCATCCAATAGATTTGCTTTTATCGTGACTCAGTTTCTTTTGACACCACTGTGTAATATTTAATCTTAGGAAATGTACTACTCCCTGGGCATTATATCATTTGATCCTGCCAGCTCCAAATGGAAGGCAAACAGGTGCTATGTTCTGGGTTTACAGGTAGAGAGACTACGTGTTAGGAAGTCCAAACACCATTTCTAACAGTTGACTTGCCTTGAGCCTGACTTGACTTCCCTTTCTTTGGAAAACCCTGCGGACTATCAGCCTTAATCCCTCCATTTGTCTAAAGAAAAGGTTTGCTCTTCAGTGCCTCCTTTTCCTGCGTGGCTGCGCTGAGTCAGCCCCCCACCCCCTCCACCTCGCCCCCAGGACTAGGACTTCACACCAACCAGGGAAGGAACTTTAGGAAAACTTGGGTCTTTGCAAATGGCTCTAGGACAGGGAGGGGGAGAATTCCGGAAGGCCCAGCTAGGGGCCGACCTCAGAACGCCTAGACTAATTCTGAAGTCTAGTCACTCTGTCAAACATTTAGTGTATCCGGGTGATTGTTCCCTGGTAGGCCGAGCCGGTCTATCTGCAGGGCCCTTTGTCATGTTAACTGCGGGCGATCAATGGATTGAGGTCAGGACTTCTGATGTAGGTGCAAGCTTAGAGGGAAAAAAGTCTCAAGATTCATTTTTTCTCGTCTGGTAACACTCCGGTCACTTATTTTTTCTCAGTTAGCCTCTGCCGCTCTAAAGTGGATATTGATCAGTGCTTTAATGCAAACCTGTCAAATTAATTTTGCAGACCTGGGATATGACTGGCCTAAAATTGCTTCTGCATCTGTTCTCTGCAGCAAGCCTATGAATTTTAATCACGGTCAGAATGGGTTGGTGGCTTTTTTTGTTAGAAACTTGAATAGGAAAGGTTTAAACTGTAAATGCCAGGGAATGATGCTGTTTTGTTCTTTTCAGAAACTCATGTGGTGGAGGTCAAAGAAATTATTATGTCGGGTGTATTCTTGGCAGATGCTGTGGGAAGCTTGGCGGGCTGGCTTTCCACAGAGCTGAGCGTGGGGAGCGGGGAGCGGCAGCGGGGCCTCGCTAAACACACGGAGTGGCGGTCCTTGGGATTCCCGAACAATTTGCCACCCCTGTCTTGTGGCGTGAGGAGCCCTGGTGGCTTAGTGGTTACACGCTTGTCTGCTAAATGAATGATGGGGAGTTTGAACCTACCAACTACTCAGCACGAGAAAGATGTGGCAGTCTATTTCTAAAGAATCTAAAATCCAAACCCAGTGTTACTTAGTTGACTCTGGCTCTGTAGGACAGAGAGAACAACTCCTTAGGGCTTCCAAGACTGTAAATCTTTACAGGAGCAGACAGCTTCATCTTTCTCCCTGGGAGCAGCTGGCGGTTAACAGCTGCATGTTTTAACCACATTCTGGTCCCAGCTCTGCCTCACCTTTCCCCGTAACTTTGGACAAGGCACATTTTTTTTTTCTGGAGTGTAGATTCTCATCTAACAAGCATGTCACTGGTAGAATTCTCACTTTCCATGCCAGGGACCTGGATTGGTTTCCTGCCAAGGCACCTCATGCATAGCTGTCGTCGAGGCTGGTGTGTTGCTAAGATGCTGGACAGGTTCTAGCGGAGCTTCCAGACTTTGATGACCAGGAAGAAAGGCCCTGGATCTACTTCTGAAAATCAGCAATGAAAACCTCATGGTTTTCAGGCCTGTCTGCACCTGATGCCGAGCATGGCAAGGACTGTGCAGCATTGCTTTCATCCTGTTGTGCTGTGCATGGTGTTGTCTACGACAAACAATAACAACATCGAAGTTGGTTCTAATGTTGTCCGGCTCATCTACCAGCAGTGACCTCGTCAGGACTAGGGCTATGCCAAACATTGGCTATAGAGTTCTGCTCATTGCTCTGTCATGGTGGTCTCTACACCACGGTGGTTTCGGGTGGAGGACTTCTCCATGCCTCCAATCTGGAAGTGGAGCCAAGTCTCTGTGACCCCAACTGTCATGCTCCCTTCTGACCACCAGTGTCACTGCCACCAGGGCATCCTAGGTGGGCTCATCCCCCACCACTCTGCTGTTCTCTTCCCTTAGCACTTTCCCCAGTTAGGCCACTGGGACCGATAGGCCCTTTTTGGGAGCAGATGCTCATGGTACCCTCCCCTTCCCAGGAGCCCACAACCACCCAGAGACTCTGTCTCCTCCTTTCCCCAGACAGTCTTGCCAAGCTCTGTCTGCACAGAATCAACTGATTATGACCCTTACAGTATTTGACCTTCAGTAAACATGGCCTTGGAACCCCTGGGTGGTGTAATTAGCAATGCATTTGCTAATTGAGTGGTTGGAAATTTGAGTCCAACCAGAAGAGCCTAAGAAGAAAGGTCTGGCGATCTACTTTAGAAATATCAGCATTTGTAAACCTTATGGAACACAATCCTACTCAGACACACATGGGGTTGCTTAACCACTGCATGACCTACCAGAGCTCCTGATTCAACAAGTTGAGAGGGTGAGACCCTTGAGGAGGCTGGAGTTTGATTGGAGGTGTATTTAAATAAAGAAATGAAGGTGAAGGACCACAAGGTCACAGAAGACTGGATAGGAAAGCATTTGGGGACCACTTTGGGCAGAACTGTGACAGACTGATTCAACTTCCTAAGTGGAAGAGGAAGACAGAGAACATGAAGAGGAAAAGAATCATTTTATATCACGTGGGCATACCTTGCCTTCTGTTCTGAGAGGACTCAGCAGTGGCACGCTGTGAGGTGGGCCTGGAGGAAAATAGCTGAAGGAACTGAGGACATGAAGCCCTGGAGGTCAGCACCCCAGGTCATAGAAGAGTGTCTCCTCAGGGACACATAGAACAGCATTGGATGTCTGCCACCGAGGCATTGCTGGCCTGACGGGGTAGCCTGAGGAAGGACATCCAGTACCAGCTGGGTAAAGGGGCACTTTTCCCTCTCTCTGTGGTTCCTCCTGTCCCCAAGTTCTGGAGGAGCTGGTCATTGAACATTGAAAGGGAAGGTTGCTTTTATTTGCCGGCCAGCCTCAAGTTCCCTCACCTAGGGCACTGGTCACCCCCTCCTCCAGGACAACACTGGAGGACACTCTGGTAGCGTAGTGGTTACGAATCGGGCTGCGAACCTTAAGGTCAGCGGTTCGAAACTACCAGCCGCTCCGCGGGAGAAAGATGAGGCTTTCTACTCCCGTAAAGATTTACACCCTCGGAAACCCTGTACAGGGTCGCTATGGGTCGGACCCGACTCGATGGCACTTAACAACAACACTACCAGAGCTCCTTAGATTGAGCATAGTAGGGTTATAAACAACAGTTATAAAATTAAACCACTTCAGATTTAAGTCCCACTCAGTTAAAATTCCTTAATAGCCCAGCTAGTGTGATACAAGCAATAGATAGTACATGATGGGGTCTGGGGTACAACTTTACAATTCTGCTGAGAAGCTTGATTTAGAAAAAGCAGAATTCCAAAATAGCTTCTTTCAAACAGCCCCATATTTCAACTAATGGATTCCCACTCCCACCCCACAAAAGAAAGCTTTCTCTGCTGGAAGACCTAAATGAAGACCACTATGTCTTCAAGGCCAAGTAGACAAAGTGAGCTGATGGGTTGTCACTGACAATTGTGTAGAATATAACAAGCTGTAGGGTGGAGTCCTGGTGTGGCGCTGTGGGCTAATGTGCCAGACTGCAAAGTCGTTTGAACTGCAAGGTCGGTGGTTCAAGCTCATCAGTTGCTCCTTGGAAACCCTATAGAGGGTCACTATGAGTGGGAATTGACTTGACAGCACTTAACAACAACAAGAACAAGGGTTAATAACAACAATAGCCCTCAGAGATAAATACCTGATCCATGGACTCAGTCTCCATCATGACTCCCTTTCTAGGCCCCATCTGTTAACTTCATTCCCACCTTCTGCACACAGGAGCAAGGAGCCCTGGTGACACTTGGTTAAGTGTTGGACTACTAACTAAAAGGTCAGTGGTTCAAATCTACCAGCTGCTACTTGGAAGAAAGATGAGACCGGCTGCTCTCTTAAAGCTGTACAGTGTCAGAAACCCTAGCTGTGGTCACCATGAGTTGGAGCCAACTCCATGGCAGTAGGTGGCAGGGATGTGACTATGGGCAGCCTGTGCTCACTCCCCAAGACCCCTACAAGAGAGCTTTTCTGTCCCATATTTAGCTTTCAAAATCCCAAAAAAAGTATTCTGGTTATCAAGGCTTGGGGCAGAAGCCCTCCCCTTGGACTGGTCGCTGGGGGTGGGGGAGGGCCATCCCTGGAAAGGTAAAGGGTTCCCTGACTAAAAAGCCAGCATTAGTAGCCCTGGGGTAATGGAAGGAAGTGGATCTATCCCAAGGTGAGCACTTGACAGGAATGTGTGGATTATTTGTGGCTGTGTGTAACTTGGTGCTGAATTTAGCTCAAGGGACTATATTTATCCCTTGTTGTTGTTAAGTGCCATCCAGTCAGTTTCAACCTATAGCAACCCTGTATAGGGTTTCCAAGGAGCAACTGGTGAGCTTGAACCACCTTGCAGCTCAAATGACTTTGCAGCCTGACGCATTCGCCCACAGTGCCACACAGGCCTGAAAAGTTGTCTCCAATCCAATCCAACTTCTTTCAGAATTTGCATCTTCCTGAGGCTCCTGCTGCTTGATCACATGGAAGCCTTTCTCTAAGAGGGATGTTTCCAGTTTCAAACTCACTGTCCTGCACGACTTGCATGTATGTTAGTGGAGTCTCTCACCTGTCAGAATAGGCGTCCATGGGCAGCTCCTGCCTTTCTGCCAGTGTCCCTTTCTATGCCGAGCAGAAAGGACATGGGAAGCATTCAATGAATGTCTTGAACTCATTGAATGCCTGAGTGAATGAATGATCATGTGAATGCAAGGGAAGGAAATGAAAGCAATTAGACACACAAAGCTCATCTCACCACACCGCTTCCTGCCCTCTGCTAGTCTGCTGAAAGCTTTGTGCCCATAACATCAGGACTGGCCAAAGAGGCAGCTGCTCTGTGGTCTGGAGGGAAAAACCTGGGGCTCAGCATCAGGGCATTTGTCCTGCCATTAATTACCTGCATGACCTTGGGCAAACCTCTTAACTTGTCTTTGCTTCTGATTCATCATCCATCAAATGGGGCTAATGCTGTCCACACTGACCACCCCACAGCATTGAGGTGAATAGACAGTAGGAGCAAATTAGAAAAGCCCAATGACAGTGGGCCTCCACTGGGGATTCCCCCATCTTACCTAAGCCCTCCACTGGATCAAAGAGTCCACACTTGAGAAGAAATCCACTGACAATCCCAAGGACCTGCATGTGCCAAGCACATACAAAGACTTAAGTGTGAAAGAAATGATGCTCTTTGCTCTTGTGTTTGTGTGCCATCTAGTCAGTTCCAACTCATAGCAAACCTCTATAGGGTTTCTGAGAGTGGCTGGTAGTTTTGAACTACCAACTTGGCGGTTACCAGTCCAATGTTTATCCTACAGCAAACTTATTTCCCTCCAGTTGATTGATTCACTGTGGGCCCATGTACTGCAGAGTAGAATTGCTCCACAAGGTTTTCTTAGCTGTAATCTTGATGGAAGCCGATCACTTCCATAAAGTTGCTGCCTGGGTCAGCCTTTAGGTTAGTAGCCAATCACAGCTGCTTGCACCAACCATGTGTCTTCAGAACAGAAATACCCTTCAGAACAGAATACCTTATATAAACTTTTAAAGCAGTCAGATATTGAAAACAGGCTAAATGGTGTGCCACAGAATCTTAGTCAATAAAGATCTGTTGAGCACCTGCTATGTTCCAGGCACTGTTCTCGAAGTTGAGGATAAAAAGTGGAGAATACAAAGTCCTGCCCAAAGAGTGAATGAATGAAGAAATTAAATAAGCAGGTAATAAATAAGATGGGGTCAGACCCCAATAAACATTGTAAAGACAACAGAATAGGGTAATATGATGGAACTGACATGTAGCTGTCAGTTTGCTGTACTGTGGTGGCTTGTGTGTTGTTATGATGATGGAAGCTATGCCACCAGTGTTTCAAATACCAACTGGGACATTTATGATGGACAAGTGTCAGCGGAGCTTCCATACTAGGAAGAAAGGTCCAGTGATCTATTTCTGAAAATCAGCTAATGAACAGAACCATCAGAACAGAGTAGCATCTGATTTCTGACAATCGTGAGGATGGGGCCAACATGAGTCAGAGCTGACTTGACAATTAACAGCAACAAAAACAGGCTGGAGAGTGGTGAGTTGGGTTGGAAGCTATGACATTGGAACTGAGGGAGGCATAGGCAGAAACAGGAGAAGGACAGTGTGTTTAAGCCTAGTGAATGAGTAGAAGTAGAAGACATTGGAGAGGTAGGCTGCAGTCTGAACACAGCCCTTTAAGCCATAATAAGGGTGTGTGGATTTCACTCACTTGCAATGGGAAGCCATTGGAGGTCTGAGGCAGGCCATGGCATGGTTAGAGAGAGTATGAACAACCAAGTAAATATGGTAAAGTGTTAACAGCAGGTACATAGGGATGCTGCCTCTGTGGAATTTCTTTGTACCTTTCTTTCAACTTTGCTATATCATTTTGAATCATTCACACACACACACAAAGGTGAATAAAGACCACTCTGGCTCCTGGTGGACAACCAGTTGCCGGTGGTGAGGGAAAGGAGGCTGGATAGTGCCAAGACAGGAGGAAAGGAAATCAGCTAAGAGGAACCTGCAGCAGTCCAGGTGACTTGGACTCAGGGGTGGGCAGGGAGGAGAAGAGAGGTAATTTTCAGAATGTGTCATGGAAGTCTGTATAAGTTTTGCATTGTTGCTGTAACAAATGACTACACACTTACTGGTTTAAACCAAGAAATCACAGATTTCTTGTAATGGGTGGGTTAGGAGTCCAACTCTGCCCTAAAATCAGTATTTCCTTCAGGAGGCTCTAGAGTAGAATCTATTTCCTTGTCTTTTCCAACTTCTAGAGCCCCCACATTTCAGATCCAGCAACAGGGCACTGACTCCTTCTCATGCTGCTGTCTTCTCTCTGAGCACAGCCTGGAGAGGTCCTCACATTTGATGACTCCTAGACTGTAAAGCCATTTGAAATGCAAGGTTGGCGGTTCAAGCTCACCACCTGCTCCTCAGAAACCCTATACAGGGTCGCTATGGGTCAGAACCACAGAACTGACTTGATGGCACTTAACAACAACAACAACAACAATTAGATAGGGGCCACACAGATAATGCAGGAACATCTCCCCATCTGGAGCTCTTCAACCTTAATCCCATCTACAAAGCTTTTTTTCACCATAGAAGGTAGCATCATCACAGATTCTAGCGCCTAGAGGGGGAAATGTAAACCCAGGCCCCAGGCTCCCACTTTGGGGCCATCATTCTGCTTACCACAAGGGAGAAGCACAGAGATTTGCTGATGTGGGTATGAGGGAAAGAAATGAAGCAAGGCCAACTTCCAGGCTTCCCTCCTGAGTTCCTGACAGAATGGCGGAGTCATCACTTGAGAAGTGAGCCTTATTAGGGGAGGAGAGGGATGGGTAGAGGCAGGAACTCCATAGTTCTGTCTGAGATGTAACAGGAGGTCAGCACAGGCCTGGGTAGTTGGGAGAGCTCTCACAGACCCCAGGGAAGAGATCAACATAGGCAAATGTGTGGGTCACAACAAAAACACCCACATGTTCAGCAGGCACTGGAGATACAAATGCCTCCTGAATAGAAGATGTTCCAGAAGGGGATGGAGAACTGAGCAGAGAAATGTCTGGGAAGAAAGGTTGAGTCTGGTGTGAAGAATGGGAAATGTAGGTATATGCTTGCAGGGGAAGGGGAAGTCAATGTGGGGTCTTAGATGACAAATGACATTACCCAGAAAAGAGACACAAGAATTCTTGACAAACCAGTCTATAAACAGGTGACAGTGGGGCTGGTGGATGGCAGGATGCTATAGACACAGGGCAAGTGAGCGCACAGGGGGGGAGGGCTCCAGCCCAGCTAAGGAAGTATGGAACCAAAGCGACCAGCCGGGAAGTGGGCATGGAGGCGTGGGAGGCAGCATTGAGAGAAAGGAGAAGCATTTCTTCCTCCTTCTGAACTGCGGCTCTTAAATCAAACAATTCAATCCAGGTGGAAGAGCGTTGGCAGCTGGGAGAGGAGAAGAAGAAGAAGCAGACGATAAAAAAAAATCAATAACGCTTCCCCATAAAATAAATTGAGATTTGTGGAATTCACTTCCACTTGACATCAAAGATGCCGATTTGGTGAATTCGTTTAAGGCCAAATTGAAAATGTATCATTTTAATCCAGGTCCCCAAGCTGCCCCAGGCTCCATGGCAAGAGCCCTAGGGACCGTCTGGCTTTACAGCATCTCTAGATGTTGTTTTGGAGCCAGCTGACCTGTATTTCTCTAGAGAAGCTGGGCTCAGGGCGGCAGGGGGAGCCATTGAGACAATGTCTAACACTCAGCATGAAGCTTGGGAGATGGGTGTCACTCAGTGGATATTACTGTCACGATGATTGCAGTCACCACTTGGGGACCTTGGGCAAGTCACTGAATTCTCACTTCGTCTCCACTCTGCAACCCACTTTAGCTTGGAGTTACCTGAGTCTTTGCACATGGGTGGGCCCTCATCTAAGCAACCAGGTAGATGAGCAAAGGTTGTTCAGGGGAACATTCTAGTTTCTGTAGAGAGACAGAAATGTGGACATCTGGAAGGGCCTTGATGGAGGTGGCCCAGTGAGAGGCCCAGGAGGGGTAGCATGGGCTAAAGCCGGCCAAAACCCATGGTCACATCTACCCTAAAACCAACTCCAACTCGCTAGACCCAAGCTCTGGGCTCTGGGGCCCGAGGTTGATTTGACCTCCTCAAATTGAATGTTCACTTTAGCCTAGATTTGCAAAGCAATTTGTTAATACTCCTGTGCTGGGTTGTTTTCTCTAGGGTTTTAAAGAAAAAACTCATTTCAATGTAAAATTCACAGCACCAAATTGAAATGTATTCTGAGCTGAGTGAGCGGTTCAGAATTTCCAGGCCCCTGCGATCAGCGCCCGCCACGTTGTAATTACACTTTCTTTGTGCATCCACTGCAGGCCTGGCAAGGAAAATAGAAGAGGATGCTGACCCTTTTGAACAGAGAAAGGACTTTTGTGCCTGTTCCCTTTTAGAGAGCGCTCTTCCAAGATGATGGGATAGAGGCACACCTGAATCAATCCATCAAGGGGAACAAAACCATTAGAATCTTCAGCCGCCTTAGCCAAGATCACTTCTGCTTAACAGTTTCTGGGGTTTAACTCTATGTCTTCAAATGTGTTGGAGAAAAAAACCAAATCATCTACTTTACCGCACATTTACATTTTGCTCAAAGATGATCCCCAGTACTCTTGCCTCAACATATGGCATATGCACACACCACAACATGTATACGTCACACACGTGTTATTACACATGCATGCCACACACACACACACACACACCATTTATACTCCACAATTCACACACTTAACAAACACCACCCATGAACAAACACTTCACTGTGCTGTTAAGTGCAGAGAGTAGATTCTGACTCATAGCGATCCTGTATAGGGTTTCTGAGGAACTGGTGGTTTTGAGCTGACCTTGTAGTTGACAGTCCAGTGCTTATCCTATAGTGCCAGCACACCACATACATACACACACACAAGCCACCCCCAAGCCCTCAAACCCTGTTGTCACTGAGTCCATTCTGATTCAGGGTGACCTTAAATCAGAACTGTGTCCCACAGAGATTTCCATGGCTGATTTTTCAGAAGTAGACTGCCAGCCCTTTCTTCCAAGGGGCCTCTGAGTAGATTTCATCTACTAGGTAGATAAGGCCTAGTTTATGATTTTAGGGAATTCTTGAACGTTGTCTTAGGCATGCTGATGGTATTATGATTCAACAGGAGACTTCCCTCATTCTTAGGAGACTCAAGCTCCAGTACTTATGGAAGGGTCAATACATCTGCAACTTGCTTTGGAAGGTTCCCATAGAAACAGAAACAGAAAGTATATATGGCATTCTGTTAACAATTGTTGAATCTGGGTTATAATTACACGTTCAGGCAAAGTGTCCATTATAATATTATTTAAATATTTTTTATGCTTGGATTGTTTTCTGGTTGAAAACTATGGGAGATACAGGTTAGTGAGAGTGTTTCCAAATTGTCCCCAGTTGTAACCTGTTTAGCTCCGGCTGTCAGCTCTATGCTGGTGACACAAGGGCTCACATTTTGATAACCCTCACCCAGATCCAATTTTGTAAGCAGGCATTTCAGGTTTTTTCAGTGTCTGACCTGTAAAGGGTACAAAAGAAGGAGTAGTGAAAGACTTTCTTGCATCTAGTTGGACATTTGTAACTCCCTAATCTTAATATAAGGTGCTATGGTAGCATATTGGTTATGAGTCAGGCTGCCAACTTCAAGGTCAGCAGTTCGAAACTGCCAGCTGTTCTGCAGGAGAAAGATGAGGTATTCTGCTCCCGTAAAGATTTATAGCCTCGGAAACACTGTTCAGGGTCACTATGAGTCGGAATCAACTCCACGGTACTTAACAACAACAACAACAACAATCTTATTATGCTAGGCTCCTGGTATGGCACTGTGGGATAAAGCACTGGACCAGAGGGTTGGTTTGAACCACAAGGTCAGTGGTTCAAACTCACCAGCCACTTCTTGGGAACCCTATACAGGGTTGTTATAAGTCAGAAATGACTCATCAGCATAAAACAACAACAGCAACCTTTATCTTGGAATCCTGGTGTGGTGCTGTAGGATTATCACTAGACTATGAACCACAAGGTCAGCAGTTCAAACCCACCAGCTTCAGCTCAAAAACTCAGAGTGTCAGAAAGACACTCCGACACTTAACAATCTTAATCTTGGTAAATAGGTGTTTGTTATTTTTATTTTTTTCAGTATTTAAGGTTGGTACCATTACTCGAATCTCTCAAATTGATGAGCACTACTAATCAGAACTATTAGATTAGTAGATTAGATCAGTAGACTGTGAATTTAGATGTATCCACTCAACTTTATAGGTAAAAGATATGGAAATGCCATCTAGCAAATGAGCCAAAGATTGGGCTAATTTTCAGATAGCACTGAAGGCTGCGGATACTTTACCACACCCCTGCCTTCTACTTAGAGGCAATTGTGTCTCCTGGGAAGAATCCAAGCTCCTGCTTTGTGGGTTCATGGGCCAGTTGTACTGGCTTGTTACCCAATATACTTCCTACCCCTGCTGTCTCTGGGTTGTTGTTGTTGTTGTTAAGTGCCGTCAAGTTGGTTCTGACTTCTAGAGACCTTGTATAGGGTTTCTGAGGAGCAGCTGGTGGGTTTGAACTGCCAACCTTGGGGTTCACAGTCAAGTGTTGCTCCTACAGCGCCACACCAGGAGTCCTCTGGATTCTCCCTGATTTTTTTCAAGAGTTGCTCCTCCCCATGTAATTCCAGGGTAAACCTTGATTGGTCTAAGCTAGGCGTTCCGTTCCCCTTGTTAGAAGCTGGTTTGGAGGCTTGAGGTTAATAAGCTGTCCTTAGGGATTTCTGGGAAAGGTTTGCTCACTGATAATCAAGGTATCCAGGCAGGAGTCAGAGTTGTCCCCTCTTCCTCTCTGGGCAGCATCCCCTGCCTGGGGAAGAACCTCTGCAGAGGGGCTGGGGGAAGAGCAAAGCACTGGCTGGCCTCTGGGATCCTGGTCTGAGTTGAGTTTTCTGTTACTTACAACCCAAAGCATCCTGATGTGTAAGACCCGCATGGTTCAGTACGGTACTTGAGCATATTATGTTACGGGACTGAGCATATTATGTTACGGGACCTCACTTTCTTTCTCTCTTCTGCCTGGGCTAGTTTTCTGCTCTCTGGACAGAAATTTTGTCTTGCTCATCCTGTTCTTTTCAAAATCAGTTCAATGACTGGCACAGAGTGAAACAGAATCTGCTAACCAGGTTGTTCATGGATCTTAGTGCTTCCTGAGAGGTCTTCTCTTTACCCAATGGATGAATTAGGGTATACATATGTACATGAGGTGGATAGTTTATTAAAATTGTATTTCTTTCTGGGAAGGATCTTACTACCAATAAAGAAGAGCCAGGAGTGGAGTGCATCCTTTGAACCCTGAAATCCCTGCACATAATTAAAAATTAGAATAAACAAAATTGAACTGCCAGAAGGACAAACAAATCTGTCTTGGAGAATGTACAACCAGAATGCTCCTTAGAAGCCAGGATGGCAAGACTTCATGTCTCCTATTTGGGACATATTATATGGAGGGACCAGTCCCTAGAGAGGTAAAGTGGATCATGCTGGATAAAGTGGAGGGTCAGCAAAAAAGAGGAAGACTCCCAAAGAGATGGATTGGCACAATGGCAGCAGCAATGGGCTCAAGTGTAAAACAATTGTGAGGATGGTGTAAGATTGGGCGGTATTTTGTTCTGTTGTGTATGAGGTCGCCATGAGTCAGAACCGATCCCATGACACATAACAATAACAACATTTCTTCTATAAAGAGTTCCCATCATCCCCATGTCCAAGTCCAGTATGGGATTAAAATGTAGGCATATGTTCTTTTTTTAAAAACATTTTAATGTGATTTGGGCAAAAGACCACAGAGCAGAATGCTTTTTCCACTCAGTGTTCGTATACACTGTGTTTCGTGACATTGATTGCAGTCTCCACAATGTGACAGCATGCTTTGTGGGTACATGTTCGTTGCCCTTTTCTTAGTTCATCCTCTCCTTTGATTCTCATTTTCCTGAGAGATTTCATAATCTGGGGCAAAGGGAATCTCTATCTTCAGCAATTTCCCTCCATCCAGAAAGACCTTTCTCGAGCTTTTATTTCTATAGTTTCTAATTTTGAAAATTAGCTTTCAAGAATATTCCCCAAATAAAATTATATTATCATATCAACTCTTAGTTTTCAAACCATACTTCCACTCCTCCCCCTAGAGATTCTAATTGGACCCCTCCCTGGGGAGTCCCTTGCTTAGAACCCCATGTGGTTGTCTGCAAAGAGCAGGCAAGGACGACAAACCCTGGTGCCTGGCATTCAGTGCTCGCTTTAATGGCTTACTTTGTTAAGCAATTATAAGCAGTGATTATAAACAATGAAATATCGTATGGTGCCTGCTTTCTTTTTATCTTTGGGACCAAGGTTAATTGTGTTTATGAGTTGTTTCGAATGCCCTTTGATAGTTGAGGTGTTCATAATATTCACAGCCCTTAATTAAATGAACCAATTGTTAGGATGGAGTAACAGAAAGTTCATAGCAGCCTCACCGCCTGCTGGGAGCCAAGCATCTTGGCCAGTTCCTGAATTCTCTGGAAAGAGTCCTTCAGGCAGGAAGGATGGCTGTGCCGAGCAGGGAAACCTGGGACTGGGGGTCAGAAACCAGAGCAACCTGGAAGGTAGAGGGGAACCTCAGGTGACCATGGTCCTCCAGGCCATCCATCAGGTCACTGTCCTCAGAATCTCCTGGGGCTCTTTTTCCAGCCTCTCTTCCTTCAGTCCATCCTGCACAGGGCCAGTGTTCAGACTCTGCCCAAATACTGCCCGCGATATGGCTCCCCTGCTTAGTGACCTTCCAGTCACCCACTCTACAAGATGTTACTGTGACCTCCTGCTACCCACATGGAGCGCTGTGTGGGGTGATTTGGGATGCAAAGATGAAAGATCAGAACTTTTTCTTCCTGGAACTTTGGTGGAAGAGAGGAGGTGACCCATGAGCTAAAACAGCCACAGTTGTCACTTACAGATCGCCAGTATAGGAGATAGCTTCAAAAAGTTTGTGGACATTTTCCATCATCTTTCAATTCCATTTTTCTATGAATTTTTTGACAGCTCCTTGTATTCTAATGTTGTCACAGAACATGTATTATAAGTCACCCCCCCCTAAAAAGAATACATACATGCATACATAAAGAGGACATGTGGCATAGACTGGTCAGTCTTGATGTCTCCTCCAGCCATGAGTTGGGCTCTAGAGGAAGTAACCCAAAGTTACCAGGCATTCACAAGCTGCTTTGGTTGTGGCAGAGCCCAGGTCAACAGGGACAGTGGAGGCCACAGGGTCTAAGCAGAATGCTCCCTGGCACCATCCTAGCTCCATCTTGCCTCTCTTGTTCCCCAGTTATGTCTCCCTCCCTGAGTCCTGTGAGCATTCCATTTTCTTTCTAGAACATTCCTTGCTCCTTCAGTCAACCAGGGTTGTTGCAGACAAGATCTTTGGCCCATTCATTCATTGCCTGCAAAGGCTTTTGCAGTTACCCTTGTATGTGTCTTAATCTCCAAGGGCTGCCGTAACCAAACACCATAAAGTGGAGGACTTTAAGGAACAGGAATTTATTGCTTGACACTTCCGGAGGCTAACAGTTGAATTCAAGGTTTAAATTGCTGGTTTTAGGGGAAGATCTTTTTTTTTCATCTTCCATTGTTAAGTGCTTGCCAAGTCATAGTGACCCTGTATAGGGTTTCTGAGGAATTTTTCCGAGGATTTTAACTGCCGACCTTGCTGCTACTAGTCCAGTGCTTATTCTATGATGCCACACTAGTACTCCTTTAGTTTCTGTGCTGTGGCTGTTAAGTGGCTTGGAGTCAGTCTCAACTCACAGTAATCTTATATAGGGTCTCCAAGGAGTGGCTGGTGGGTTTGAACCACCAATCTTGTGGTTAGCAGTCCAGTGCTTATCCTACAGCACCAGGCTAGGCCTCAGCTTCTGCAGTTCTAGGCATTTCTTGATGTTCTCTGGTTTCCTGTCTTCCCCTCATTGGTGCCTCTTTCTTAGGGAGTACCACGCAGAAGGGATTCGGATGACTCTCGTCTATCTGTTCACTTAACTGATAACTTCTATAAATAAAAACCCTGTGTCCCCAAGCAAGGCCACATTCACTGACGCAGGGATTGTGGTTATTTGTTGCTGTGGAGTGGATTTGGTGCGGGAGTTAGGGGTTCAATATCTCTTTTGTAGGGGACACAATTCAACCAATAACAGGAGAGGTCTGGTATCTCCACATGGAATGAATGCCAAGTAGGACCAGTCATATTCATTACTAAAGGAATCTTTTTAGGCGGAAACAGCCTTGTTGTTAAATGTAGTCAAGTCAGTTCTAACTTACGGTGACCCTGTATAGGGTTTCCAAGGAGCAGGTGGTGGGTTTGAAGCACCAACCTTTTCTGTTAGCAGTCCAGTGCTTATCTTACAGCACCACACCAGGACTCCTTAAGCTGATTTTAAAGGTGAGATGTTGTTGTTGTTGTTGTTGTTGTTGTTGTTGTTAAGTACTGTTGAGTGGATTCAGACTCATAGCGACCCTGTACAGGGTTTCCAAGGAGCAGTTAATGGGTTTGAACCGCTGACTTTGTGGTTCGCAATCCAGAGCTTATCCCACAGTGCCACACCAAGAGTCCAAAAAAATGTGAGATGGTGATGGCGATATAAGGGTGCAGTTCCCCAGCCCTAGTATCTAAGACAGAGGAGGTTTGTTTCCTCACTGAGAGGGCTAAACCGGCATGCTCTCTAAGAATGCTCTCCCTCACCATCCTGTGCTAGGCAACTTCAGACCAAATTGTATTTCTTGCTCTTCCAATAAAGGTCCCTGTGTCACCTTGCTCCCTCCACCCATAAAGTCACTCTTTACATCCCTTGCCAGAAGTCCCTGGGTAGTGCAAATGATTGATATGTTCAGCTGCTAATAGAAAGGTTGAGGGTTCAAGCTCACCCAGAGGTTCAAATCCATCTCAGAAGAAAAACTTGGTGATCTGCTTCCGAAAAATCATCCATTGACAAGTCTATGAAGCACAGTGTGTCCACCTCTGCTACACCTGGGGCTATGAGACTGAATTGACATGATGGAAACTGGGTTGGATTACATGCAACTCCTACTCAGCTGTCAAATCCAGCCCAGATACCACCTCTTCCAGAAGGCCACCCTGGATCAGCTAGTTCCTTTTATTCTCAGTCATAAGTAATCTCTGCTCCCTCATAACCTCCCTGCCTCCTTACCCAAATCACTGAGGTGGGTGGTCAAGGGTCACATGTGTGCCTGGTTTCTCTGTGGGGGCAGGATCTGTGGTTGTGGCCAGCTCTCAGTGCAGGGAAGGGACACTCAGTGAGAGCAGAAACCAGTTTATGGGAAGGAGTGTTCAGAATGCAGCACCACCTCAGAGTCTCAAACTGGGCTGTCAGCTCAATGGAAACAACTTCATTCTCTGCACAGATGTGCTTCTGGGTTGTCATCTGAAGAAAAGGCAGACAACTGAGTTATTAAACTCTCTCATACAACCACAGACACACACACACACATCATTCCTGATCATATTAAAAAAAAAAAAAAAAAAGGTATTGTAGAGTTGATCCCAGTTCATGGCGACCTCATGGGTACCAGAGTAGAAGTGTGTTCCATAGTTTTCTTTCTTTCTTTCTTTCCTTCCTTTTTTCTTTCTTCCCTTCTTCCTTTCTTGCTTAACTTTTTATTGTGATTAAAAGAAGAAGAAAGAGAGAAAACCCTACTTGAAAACACAGTTCAACTCTGCCACACATGAACTCACCATGAATTGGGATCGACTGTACAAGTGTGACGCTGTGGATTAATGCGTCAGACTGTAAAGCCATTTGAACTGCAAGGTCGGCAGTTCAAGCTCACCAGCTGCTCCTCGGAAACCCTATACAGGGTTACTATGGGTTGGAACTGACTGGATGGCACTTAACAACAACTACAACAACTGTTTTTTACAACCTCGGAAACCTTATACAAGCTCACTATGAGTCAGAACTGACTGGATGGCACTTAACAACAATAACACTGCGATTTAAGTGAATGTTTACAAAACAAATTAGTTTTCTGTTAAAAATTGGCATCGTTTTCGATGATGAGTGATTTAAATATATATATACTTGTTGTTGTTAACTGCTGTCGCATCTGTTCTGACCCATAGGGACTCTATAAATGGTTTCTGAAGAGCGACTGGCGAGCTTGAGCCACTGACCTTGTGGTTCAAATGGACTTTGCAGTCCAGTACATTAACCCACAGCACCACACTGGTGGTGGTGGTTATGTGTTGTGGAGTTGCTTCTGACTCATAGTGACCTTGTACAGGGTTTCCAAGGCTGTAAATCTTTACAGGAGCAGAAAGCCTCATCTTTCTCCTGCGAAACAGGTAGTTTTGAACTGCTGACCTTGAGGTTCGCAGCCCGATTCGTAACCACTGCATTACCACAGTGCCACACTAG